>NW_028301576.1:17725000-18065000 GCF_042242905.1 Orbicella faveolata | reverse complement strand
CTTAAATGTACAATAATTCGCTACATGGGTTTCATTCTTGTAAAGACACATAACTCTGTTACAAGAAAATAACGAGAGAATATCGTTTAGTTCGAGATTTTATCTTTATTATATTTAACGAAGTTTCTCGGCGCGTTTTACTTAGGTGTACTCGAACAGATACATTCGTAAACAAATAGACCATTTTACAGTTGTCTGCTCAGTGACCTGGCCTTTGTATGACAGCGAGGCTAGAGTTGACCTTGTTTTGATACAGACCTCACTGCTTTTGTTGTGTAAAACAAGTTGTTCTGATGCTAACTAGGTGCATTTACATGTCAAAAGCAGTGAGGTCTGTATCAAAACAAGGTCAACTCTTGCCTCGCTGCCATACAAAGGCCATGTCACTGAGCAGACAACTGTAAAATGGTCTATTTTCTAACCTTTCTGCTCTTGTTGCTCAGACGTTCTTGAGTTCGTGCTGGGATCCTACTTGGTTCACGATCATACGATGACGCTTATGAAGATGCTTTTTATCAAGTTGAAGAGTTGATAGCCCCGGTTGATGGCTCCTTTGGCATAACATGATTCTTGATAAATTCACTCAAAATGTTCGCTCGTAAATTGATCTCTCGTAAGGCTTGCAGACCGACCCGTTCCGAAAACGCTTAATGTCCTTTAGTGTTGGTCTACCTCGAACGGTGTGTTCGTTTGTATATCATTTCATCGCCCCAGAAATCATGGAATCCGGGCTAACTTTTCACGACGACAACTTCTGTAAATTCCATGTGCTGTACGCATGCACAGGTGACGCATGCGCTTTAGAGACCAGACGGCGATTTGTGACTGAACGCAAACAAAAATGAAGGGCAATTTTAAACTTGGGCTCCCTTTGGGATACGCCCAAGTAAAAAGCCGAAATTTAAACCCATCCAGGCCTCATTGCCTGGGTAATAACAGCTCTCAACTGAGGTAAACGCTAAACGATGTAAGCAAAATAATCCAGGAGTATTATATTATTCGAAGATCAACAGCCACTTAGCCTGACAAGCTGTATTCGAAGCAGCTGCAAAGCATTATTCCAAGATTCGCGAAGATCCGTCACAGAACCCTTGGTCCTCACGCGAGGAAACCTTAGCTTTACGCAGCATTACATCGGTTTACGTCCGGGGAAAAAGCTAGGCCACGCTTCCATCTTCGTTTACTAGAAGGTCTGTATTCGTTTTCTGGGAGGTCACAACGCGCGTGATTCAATGTAATGTCCTATTTAAAAGCTTTACTGGTGCTCAGTACTAACTTCGCCGACGGTTTTGATCGGGGTCTTCGATCTTAAGTCTTCGATCTCAAGTCTTCGTGTTTGAGGGTCTTAGTTTTCGTAACACCCTGGCAAGACTCATCACAATGACTTCCGTAAAAGTTATTTAGCTGTCTCTACAGGGAAAAGACCAGTTAATTTTCATCTGAATTTCTGCTAAGTTTAATTTAACATTATCAGTACGTGACCGAACGAAGCGTTGTGCCCTCGATCTTTCGCCTCACGGATAAAATTTCGAGGGCGTCTTCGTTTATGAGGGGTCTTCATTTTCAAGTCTTCGTTTTCTAGGAGCTCTTCGTGTCTTCGTTTTCTAGGCGGTCTTTGTTTTCGAGGGGTCTTCCGTCTTCGTTTTCTAGGGGCTCTTCGTTTACGAGGTATTCGTTTTCGAGGGGGTCTTCTTTTTCGAGGGGTCCTCTGTCTTCGTTTTCTAGGGGGTCTTCGTGTCTTCGCTTTCTAGACACCCGACCGGCATAAAATTGTCTTGTTCTCGTAAACTAGGTAGGCGTCTTGAATGAAACTACATACATTGGCTTTCCAATTAGTATTACACAGAAAGCAGGAGCCCATCCTATCTGAGACAGATATAAAATATAGAGATTTTGGCAAATAAATACACCCCCGTTGAAGTTGAGGCAGTCTGGTTAAATGCCTTTTCAGCACTTTTTCATAAAAATCTCGCCCGGGTTTCATTCAGTCGAGAAAATTCCGCAACTAGTTTTGTAGTCCTTGGCACAGTCAATGTTTGAGAATTTTTTGATGATTTGTGGATTGTTTTGAAGGAATAAAAGTTGGGGGGCCTTGAAAGTGGAAAACAATGAAAAATTGGAAAATATTGGATTTGATGAGGTTTAAGTTATGGTCTTGTTTGCCAGTAGGTGGATTAGGTTGTGTGAGAGTGTCGATATGTTAACGAGGGTAATATTGAATACAATATTCCGTTACTGAGGGCAATACAAACTGCAATGTTACCCAGTTCATATTCGCCATATCTCCCTTGCTATACAATCACAGCCGCCCCAAGCTTTTCCAACATTTGGTAATTAAGGGGTTCATTCAACCGTAATCAGCCTCGTAGAACAAAAGAAAACGAGGCCTAACCTCGTCTTGTTTTCATGTATGTAAATCGGAGGTGACGTGCTGTTGAGTATAACAAAGTTACACCGCCTCCAGAAAATAAAGTATGGAATGTGGGCAATAGAATAAAGGCGACTTGATATAGTGTCATTCGGAATGTCAACAGTAGGGTGTTATGTGAATTGTGAGGGCAGCAAAGTGGAATGCTAATGCACGACCCTTCCCCCCCCCCCCCCCACTCACCCACTAGGCGTCCCCCATATCAATAGAGAACAATTCACAAATGGTACAACGAGATCGTAAGAGAGCAATTTACTTGCTACGATTTCCGTCTTCAATCAGACTAGCACTAGTTGTTTTGTTGTTTGTTACGCACTCTGGCTAATAGAACAAAACAAAACTTTGCTCTCTTTCCCACGAAAGAACACCCTGAAACAAAATTCCAATTGATGATCTAATAATTGAATGTCATCCAGTGCAAGAGACGTTTTAAAAGGCTTAACCAATTGAAGTAGATCAGACTTTCCAATTCTTTTGCTGTGTTCATGTTACTCGAAGTGTAACAACTGTGGGGTCAAAAGAAATGGCGTGAATCTAGGAAACCCTGGACAGAAACAATAGAAATGAACTACACACACATCTCTTCCCCAAGCAAGTGGCTTTATTTATAGCTACTTCCTCTACAACTGTTTATTACACACATCAAAATCAAAAGCTTCTTCGGAAAATCTTTTCGTTTATAATTTTGCTACTTAACGGACCTTAGACGCGGCGCAACTAAACAGAAAACATGATTTGAAGCAGCGAGTTAATTACTCTGTATAGATTAAAAAGATCGATTCTTAGTTTTGCGATGAACCTGAAAAGAACATTTCGCATCAGCCTGGGACTGAAAGCATCGTTAGTTGTTTCAAGTTTTTATTTTGACAAAACTCGTTTCTCAGTTTCTGCATTATGTTCTCATGGTTAGTTGCAGCAGTAATCCAGGTCATCAGTTATTCTGATTGCTCTTATTTTGTAATAGCTTTCAAGATTTAAACTATATTTACTCCGTAAGGAATCTAAAAGCCGTTTCTGCGAAACAAAATTAAGGGCACCGAAGTTCCAATCAAATGATGCTCTCAGAAGTTAAAGACTTGAAAGTAACACTAAACGAGGTACACAAGTACTATGAGACCTGTCTCTAACCACCTTCAAAATATCTTGCGGTTATACAAGTGAGTCAGGAGGTTTTGTTCACCAGCATCCTATCAACCTATAAATCCTTATTATAAGGCAGCCGTTACCATTGCAGATTGTGATTGTTGTTACCCGATACCAACAAGTTCGGCGCTTTTGTCCTGCAACACAATAAAAATACAGTCGGATAACAAGGCTAAATCCCCTTTCATTCCCATTATTTTGGAAGTTACGTTTCGTAATAAACCTCCACCCTCCTCCTATCTCTAAAATCTCCCATTACCCTTAAGTGCTTTCTTAGATGTTCTGGAAAAGCTAATGCTGGAAGACAATACGGTATATACTGTACACTGAAGATTAAACTGTACGCTAAAGATTATAAGAATTCATAGATCAACAAAACATTCTGGTCGTTTTGATGACCGGTTCGGTGCCTCTTGCTCAGCACTTTTCTCCATTGTTTCGGTTTTAAATTCCAGGAGTTAGTTAGTGCTTTGAAAACGATCTTGAGTGTTTAATTCCTCTAATATGCGTGACTCACTTCTCTGTACTAGGAAATCCTATTATATTCTTGAACAGAAATTCTCGTAAACATAACCGTAAATTCGACAACCTAAACGTTTTCTTTTAATATTCTTGTGAGACGCACTGAAAAAGTAAAAAACGCCAACACTCAAAATTGGCAACCTTAACCGTTCTTCAAAAACGGTCAAGAAACAATCATTTGTTTTTAGAGATCCAATGAGTTTAGACTTTCAGGTAGACAGTTGAATTAAACCCCATACGAGATTATTTAAACGCATTTTACCTCTTTAAGAAAGCCCTCTGCCATACATTCTCTATCCCCTTTTGTGAGGGCTGAATTTATACCATTCGGAGAAGTTTGGTGAACAGTTGTCTAGACTACCTCTTGGTAAATATTCTTAATGATCTTTATCAGTCCGAGTACGAAACAACAGTTTAACTTACGTTTCGGAGGTTCCTCCGCCAGTACAGTCTTGACGCGATAGATAGGCAGCTTGGAACACAGGTCAGCCATTTCATCACTCAGAAACGAGCGATCATTAACAGCGCCATCAACTACATAGTCGTACTTTCTATTTTCAGGCTTTTTCTGTGAAGAGCCCTGAATGCAAGAAGGAACTGTTAGTTGTTCTAATAGCAATTTATGTATATTTTAAATATGGGGTAGGTGTCTGTTTGAGACTTATTTAATCAACTGTAATTATGATAGCCGTTGTTTCTAATTTGTCAATCGCGAATAGTAAACTCAATTAATACAAAAAAAAGTCATACACAGTTCAATGTTACTTTCTTTGTTTACTTCGATATCAGCCAGTGAAAACCACATTAGTTCCACCAGTGATAATAACTGAAAAAAACTGTATGTACTACATGCATTTTTCTTAAAACAAGAAGTGCAAAAAAATAACAATAATAAAAGGCAATCGCAATGTTTATAAATTGTTTGGCACATAAAACAGGAGCCTTTAAAACGGTAAATCAAATCAAATCAATCATTAGTTTCAAGAGCAATACTGTATATAACCGCTGCCATGGAAACGGTCCATATGGCAAAAATCTAACCAAGAAAGAACCAATCAGAACGCTCGGTAATTATGGCTCTTGTTTGACTTTATTCAGCTAAACCGAAACGATCTACAATAGCCCAGGACTGAATGCCTTAAAAACAAATCAAGTGTCAATTACCATATCAAGAAGTTTCTTGAGGTCGGCAGGCTTCGGCATATTGTCAGTGAAGTTGCTCAGAAAACAAGCCTTCTGATTGGACAATCTGTGCATGACCAGGTTCTATGGCAATAGAAAAGGGGAAAAAATTGAGACATGGCATATAAAAGTGGGCGAGGTGTTAATTACTTAGGCAACTAGTTGGCCAGCTGTTTAGTCAGTAAGTCTGCCGGCTTTTGGTTCCTGAGTTAGGTAAATGGTGGATTTTGTATGATGTTTGAACTGAGTAAGATACCACTGCAAGAAGGCTGAGGAAGCAAATCACTAAATAGATTAAGTGAGGCGGAAAGGTACTAAATACGTAAAAAAGTAACTGTGGTTGACTAAGTAATGAAGCAGGCACATTAAGAGGGTAGATTAGTAGACAGGCAAGTTAGTACCTGTAGGTGGATAGGTAGATAGACAGCTGGGTAGGTAGGTAGGTAGGTAGGTAGGACTGATAGAAGTAGCTAAAATCTATCTTAAATGATGCCACTAACTCCCCCCCCCCCCGACCCCACCTCCACCCCCAACACCGTTATGCTACCCTACCCAGGCCTGCCCTCTTACTTACCAACTTAAAATCGTAAACAACATCGACCTCTCCAGGGGCTGAATCACTGGTATTGCCATTGTCTGGAATGTGGAACTTTTCAGTTTCCTTCTCGGTGTCAATTTCAATACTTTCATCAAGTTCCGTATTTCCATCCTTCACTTTAAGTTTGTACTTTGATACCGCATCCTTCAAAAAAATACAAATAAGATTGATGATCTCCATCTACCTTTGCTTTTACTGTCGCACAACCTCTATATTAGTCTACGGACTCGTTCCTCTCGATTAAAAATTCGTCTTCGCATACCGACGCGCAAGTTCTGCTAAGGAGCTTTCGTAAACAGTTAATTCATCCACAGACCCGAAAAGTGGAAACCATTTTATTTTGCATGATGAATAACACCATCATAGGAAAGAAATGCTCGAGTAGGTTTCACTTTTGAGTTTACCGTATTTCAACTGCGAGCAGAGTCAAATCGTTAAAACCATCTTCTGCAACAAAACAGTTTTATTATCAAACTTGGTTTTATCTGCCACAGTTTGAGAGGCCTGTTTTCAAAAATTTGGAACAGTATCTAGGGAGAAAAGTTGATTTCGTGTCCTTTCACTGATTTCAAAGGTCAAACACTTTATAAAAAGTCCAAGCGCGCAAGAATCAATTTACCGTGCCAGGGTTTGATTAAAAAGAAACTTCTTTTTCGACCTTGAGCAAGAATAAACTTGAATACAACAAGTTTATGAACAACGAAGAATTCTGAATTTTCGTGGCTACGTCGACAAACTGTTGCACGTGCATGTGAGACAGATCTTTCTCTTCATACCGAACCCCATTTCCTTTTGCAATAATAATTTACCCGCTAGAAAAACACATGGAATTCTTTTACGAATTGCATCTCTTGAGGAATGGAGGAGAACTTAGTTGCAAAACAATGAATTACAGAAAAACAAAAGGAAATCATTAAGAGTGCCTGCCTGTAAAAATCAGACAATTTCTTAATTTCTCGGCAAGGGTCGAAAATTTGATTTCGCTCATATTTTCATGGTAGATAGCCTAGGGCATGACAAAAACTACTGGATACTTTTTTTGGCAAAATATCCTTTTATTTTAAAGAAATATGCAAATTACCAAATTCAGTTAATGAATAGTTTACCGTTGCCCCTGTTGTTATCTTTTACTCGACCACCACTACCTACATGCCCTGCGTAATACTGTAACGCTAAACTCATGCCTAGGTCTTTTCGCGCTATGCAATTATTTTTGGTTTACATGTAATACAGTGGGCTACCCTCAGGGAAATGGGTGGTGACCGCTTAATGGGGCTAGCCGCTTAAACAGAGGTTGGTGTATCTTGAATATTTAATTTTTCACTGTCGAGCCATAAATTTCTTGGTGAACATGGAGTCAATTCAAGACAATCATGATAGACGTGTGTTTGAATTATTACTCGTCATGCACCTTCAATTTCAGACTCTTATCTGCCATCGCCCTTTCCAAAACAAAGTTCTTAAATTTTGGGTGGCCGCTTAATAGGGGTAAAGACAATAATGAAACCCTTATCGGAATGACCAAATGGTGGCCGCGGAGGTAACCGGTCAATAGGTGTTTTATTTATAATATTTTATTGACGATAATTTTGGACTGTATTGGCAACAGTCCACCATTTTCTGTTACATACCAATGCCTCGCCACTAAGCAAACAAAATACGCCAAATAAAACGGCATGGCCAGGGCTATTTACTCACGTAATTACTAATTAAATTTAGTCTGTTTTTCTCACGAATTAGACACGTTGTGATTTCCTATCTTTATTTCAGCTAGTTCTTGCTTCATTGATGTATAATTTGTTTATGGCGATTTTCTTAAAATTCTAGTGAGTACAGGCACTAGCTTTATCAGCTGTTGTCTGAAACGTCAGAACGTACAACAAACGTGATTTGAACCGACGCCACGTACACTATAGAACACGATTATATAAATGTACACATATTATTATATATATGAACAAACAGATGAACAATGATTAAATTGTTTCACTTATACAAAACAGATCAAAATGTGCGGCATATGCCGTGACAGCATTGCGTGACGAACAAATAACGGCTGTAAGATTGTGCTGCGCCCACGCTTATCAGCAATGGTCAGCAATCGATCAAACGCAACATTTTGGCGAAGCGTAAAGCAAGCAACTATCTCCAAATGACTTAGCCGTTTTAGACTTAGATGCAGTGATGTTCATAAGCGCAGAAAGATGGTCACAGATTCATAGTATTCGACCAATAATAGGTTGACAGTAGGCGATGTACATCGGACGTTAACCTTGTGTAAACAATAGCAAATTTCTGCTTTATGTGCGACGAATGGTGAGAGATCGACTAGAAACACGTCAAATCGGCTTTGGACCTGCCTTTACCAACAAATAAGGTTAGAGCATCTCGAAATTATCAGCTGTGTGTCTATTTCAACTTAACATAGGTCAAGTCATGTGGCGCATGCTAAAATATACGTCTAACCCGTAAATTGAAATTTGACGACTGATGGTCAAATATTTGCATTTTTTTGACGTACTTTGAAAAGCTCTCGCGTCGCTCACAATCATTTGCCCAAAGAAATTTTTACAGGAGTCTGTAGACCATCCTTCTGCTATTCAACCACTAGGAGCTTGATCCATTTGAAGGTTTCGCACATGGTGAAAATTAATTATATTCACGAAGTACTTTTAAGTGAATGAAATACATGTCTTCGAAATTTAATTATTTTGCACCCAAAAAGACAACGCAACATTCCCTAAAATCAACCCAGTACACATTTAAACATTGCACAAAAATATTTGAGTGTTTTAAAGACGGAAGAATGATGTGGTTTTGCATGCGAGGCTCTCAAACTTGTGTAATAAAATGGTGCGTTAAATGACGACTTTAACGGAATTTGGTAATATGCATATTTCTTTAAACTAAAAGGATATTTTGCCAAAAAAACTATCCAGTAGTTTTTGTCATGCCCTAGGCTATCTACCATGAAAATATGAGCGAAATCGAATTTTCGACCCTTGCCGAGTTATTTTCCATTTTTATGGACAGGGACTCTTAATATTTATTTACCGGCTTCGGCTCGTCTCTAGCCCACGCAAAGCGCAGAATCAGATCGGCTCGAATTCCTCTACGAATAACTTGCCGTGAGACTAAAGAATGCACAAGTTACAGAAAAACAAAATGAAATCTTTTATGTACCTTAGGTTCGTCTTCCTCTTTTGCACACTTGCAAATTGCCGACGCTGATACAGTAACAACAAAGAATGCAAAGCACAGAATAAAGGCTTTGAAATCCTGAAGACAAGAAAAGAGAAATGACATTAGCGTTGAAATGACTTGGCATCTAAGTTTTTCGAAAAAGAATTCAAAATTTTCGTGTTGCTGACAAGTGCAATAATTCTGTAGTAAACCTACCATGTCGGCTTCTCACAGGCTTGTACAAGGAAAGGCTCCAGCTAAGTTCTTGCTTCTTAGAGCAGAGTTTTCCAACTACTCCACCGAGTATGAAGGCAGATGCACAAGTCAACTCTTTATATACCATTTGGTGGCGTGTCCGATATTTTCTTGTTCTTAAAATGATATCTTAAATCTCTACCGTTTCAGCTCTATTCATCCGGAACGTATCACAGAGTCAATTGACCCGGGGACCTCTTTTAAGCAGTAGTATCAAAAACAACTCCTGATATTCCCAAGTTCTGATTCCTTCGAACGAACTGAGTCCCGTGATTTCCAGACATAGCTTATGATTTAGTCATCTTCAGATGGTATACTAAGATAACAATAGACACTAAGAAAACACGATCGAAAGGTCTTGTTCTTCATTTGGCATTCCTTCTTCCTCGTTTCAGCTCTTCGAAACAAGTTTTTCCTTTCCATGTTTCAGCTCTGAGCACGTGATACCTGTCGCTAAACGTGACCTATACTTATCAAACAGGATCAAAATGTTGAAAAGTGATATATATAAGTCGAGTTTCCATATTCATGTCCAAATTACAATTGTCTTTCTTTTTCTATGTTCAACGCCACATGATTTTTTTCAACTTTTCGTGGAAACTTGCCCGCTTCAGCTGACCTAAAGACCTCTTTCCAGCTCCAGCTGAAGTCCTCTATTCATTGTTGGCTTAGAATTGAGTATTTTTATCTTATTTTTGTTATGGCTTATCGATATCAGTGTACTTGTCAAACGTGAAAGGTCCACCTTCAATTAGCAACAAGAGGTAGTTTTTTAGTTTACAGACATGTCGGTTTGCATAAACTGGCCTGCATTTCGGGTGTCTCTAATCTGTCCGTCAGCAGGAACCGTTACTCAGAGCCATAAAATGCGAGTCATAAGTAAAGGCGCAAGCAAGTGTAAGAAAGAAAAGTATTCAGCCTGCACGCTCTGTAGTCTGCGTGGTCTGCGTTTTGGCGTGACCTATTCGCGGTATTCGAACGTGACATGTACAGTAAGAAATACTAAATGAAGATAGTCGACGCAAACAAATAAAATCAAGCACTTTCTTAAAGGTAATGGAACTTGGCTCTAGCTTCTAACTGTTCACGACGATAAACCAATTTCACTTTAGATTTTTGGGGATTGTTTATTTTGGGGTTGCCTATGGGAACTGTCAGTTGAACGATTTGAATACAAATTTCACAACTTTAAAAATGATATTCAACGTCACGAAATCCTGTGTTTGAAATTTGTAGTTTAGCTACGTCCTTCCTTGAATGACTTTATTAAGCCCGGGCCTGAGATGTATGACAACAAAGGATCAGTTCACAACTGAGAATTCCCGGGCCTTTGGCACAGAGGAGATTATTGACATTAAAAAAATTTTGCACGAGCAAAAGCGACAGCTCTACTTGTACGGAATGCAAATAAATCTATCTAAAGAACACTGCGGTTACTCGCACGAAGGAATCTTGTGCACTTTCGTGGGAGCCGTGCCTATCTTGGACGCAAGCATAAGAAGTGTACAGGGAAATTTGTGAAGCGGTTAATTAGATAGCAGAGCTGAGGTATCTTCGAAGATGCATGTTTCTTTTTGCAGTGCGTTTCTTTACATAAAAATTTATACAGTCGACTCATGTCAATTGGTATTTTGCGCAGTTTTGTATTGCTGCTTTTATCCCTGAAGTGCTTGTCTTTTCTTCACCTAAAATAATTGAGAAAATATGTATCCATCGATAGACTTTTCATGGAGTCCACGCCATTCCTAACTTTTGGCGGTGGAATCAGTTCCGGTCCTGGGATCATTTGCAGTCCAATTTGGGGATCATTTGCAGTCCGGACATCACTTGGTGGCCGGGATCATTTGCGGGCCTGTACAGACCTTTTTATCATTTGAAAATAGGCTAAATGTAGACCTCTCGTTTAGCTGTCTTGGGTCGTTAACTTAGAAAACTCATCAAATATTTTAGTTCTAATCAAATCGCGATCTATATAGCTCTAAATATACAAGAAAGGAAGTAAAAATGCGACGGGCCACTCATTTTCGATCGATTTTAACCGATTTGGGGCATCGAAAAGAAAAAAATTGCGTAAAAAAATTTTGGGATTTACCGAACTTAAAACAATGTTTAGTAGCTAGTACTCGTAGGGCTTCATTCTGGGCGAGTTTGAAGAAATTCGATTTTTTCGCTATTTCCAAGTCTAGTTAATATTTAGGCGAAGTTGCTCTTAATTCCTCCCGGACATTTTGCTGACATTCCTGTAGGGATTTCCATTTTCCTTATTTTTTTCCAGTTGTCGACTCGTAATTATAATGTCTACCTGATATTTTCTGGAGTCATCGCCAGCAACAGTTGAACGTATTACTTAACTCAAGTGACCCAGAAACCTCTTTTAAGCAGTAGTATCAACAACAAACATTTGCACAATCTCTGGACTGAATTACTAAACTATGTGTCACATTCCTGTGTTCTAATTCTTTCAAACCAACTAGGTCCCGTAATTTCCAAACAAAGCTCATTACTTAGTTATCTTCAGGTGGTACACTAAGATAATACTAAACACTGAAACAACAATTGTTTTCTTGTTCTTAATATGATATTCGTTTCTTCCTCGTTTCAGCTCTTCAAAAAAAGCTATACTTTCGCATGTGTCAGCTCAGTGCACGTGATACCCTCAGCTGTGTTACACGACGTCTGTCGATAAAATTGACCTCAAGGCCTCGTTTCAGCTCCAGAGAAAGTTCTCAGTCTTCATTGTTTTTCAAGCATTTTTCATCCTATCTTGTTGTGGCTTATGGATATCAAAGTACTTCACTTTCAAACATCAGTTATGGTTTCTGCATTTACTCTACAGTACAGTTGTTTGTTGTTAAATATCAAAGGGTCTTTTCTTGAAAGACTAATAGCGTTTCCTTGCAATATTTGTAGGCTTGTTTCCAAATTCCATGTTTCAATTCTCCTGAGCCTGTCACTAAACTTGACCTCAAGACCTGTTTTCAGCGCCAGCAGACCATGCTTAATTGAAGTATTTGTCACCCCATCGTATTGCTATATTTTTAATCCTCCATAGTGTTGTCTCAAACATTAATATTGCACAACTTATGGATTTAAGTTTCCTGTTGAGTTTTACTGAGATTTTTCATAAGCGTATATAAACTCTTGAGTATATCCACTACTCTGTGGAAACAGCAGACCGCGGAACAACGGAACCTGTGGAACCAACCAAAAATGATTAATTTCTTCTTAACCAGCTTCAGTAAACATGATTTCTTATTGAACCTTTTGAAAGTAATCATGGCCAAAACTGAAGTAAAAAGCTCACATATAAGCTGCTATTTAGTTCCCTGTTCGAAGACTTTCATTTCTCCGGTTGAACCCAGTTTCTCGCGGTTACTGCGTTTTATTTTAGCAAGATGTTCTTGATAATTGAAAACTTTCAGGTTGCGAAGAATGCAATAATTCTGAAGTAAACTTACTATGTTAGCTTCTCACACTTGTACAAGGAAAGGCGCCGGTGAAGTTCTTTCTCTTCGTAGAAGAGAGTTTTCCAACTGCTCCAACGAGTATGAAGGCAGATGCACAAGTCAACTGTTTATATTATTTGGTGGCTTGACCGAAGTGTTTCCTTGTCTTAAAATATTGTTGATATTTATTATTCTAGTATTCGTTTCAGCACTTTTCCCAAAATACACTGAATCCAGCTTCCTTCAGCAATTAGAAGCGGCGCAAGTACAACGTTTCCCATCCCATGCATGTTTCAGTTCTGTGTGGTGATGCTTGTCGCTAAACGTGACCTCCTGAACTGTTTTTATCTCCACAAGAAGATTCCTCTTCAGTTCAGCTAAACGAAATATTTTGTTTTTATCCACTCTTTAACTCACATTTTCAAGGAAAAATTTTATTGTGTGATAGAAATTCATCGGTACTTCCTTATCACTCGGGTCATGAGAATATGATTTGGTTTAATTGATTACTGAAGACAACAATCCAGATTGCTGAGGTTTCGACTTATGAAACATCTCGGTAAAACTCAACAGGAAACTTAAATCCATAAGTTGTGCAATATTAATGTTTGAGACAACACTATGGGGGATTAAAAAATAGCAATACGATGGGGTGACAAATACTTCAATTAAGTATGGAAACAGGTCTTGAGGTCAAGTTTAATTACAGGCTCAGAAGAGTTGAAACATGGAATATATTGCAAAAAAAACGCCATTAGTCTTTCAAGAAAAAAAACCCTTTGATATTTAGCAACAAACAACTGTACTGTAGAGTAAATGCAGAAACCATAACTGATGTTTGAAAGTGAAGTACAGTGATATCCATAAGCCATAACAAGATAGGATGAAAAAATGCTTAAAAAACAATGAAGACTGAGAACTTTCTCTGGAGCTGAAACAAGGCCTTGAGGGCAATTTTATCGACAGACGTCGTGTAACACAGCTGAGAGTATCACGTGCACAGAGCTGGCACATGTGAAAGTAAAGCTTTTTTTGAAGAGCTGAAACGAGGAAGAAACGAATATCATATTAAGAGCAAGGAAACGACTGTTGTTTCAGTGTTTAGTATTATCTTAGTGTACCACGAAAAGATAACTAAGTAATGAGCTTTGTTTGGAAGTTACGACACCTAGCTGGTTTGAAAGAATTAGAACACAGGAATGTGACACATATTTTAGTCATTCAGTCCAGAGATTGTGCAAATGTTTGTTGTTGATACTACTGCTTAAAAGAGGTTTCTGGGTCACTTGAGTTAAGTAATACGTTCAACTGGTGCCGGCGATGACTCCAGAAAATATCAGGTAGACATTGTAATTACGAGTCGACAACTGGAAAAAATAAGGAAAATGGAAATCCCTACAGGAATGTCAACAAAATGTCCGGGAGGAATTAAGAGCAGCTTCGCCTAAATATCAACTAGGCTTGGAAATAGCGAAAAAATCGAATTTCTTCAAACTCGCCCAGAACGAAGCCCTACGGGTACTAGCTACTAAAACATTGTTTTAAGTTCGGTAAATCCCAAAAAAATTGTTACGCAATTTTTTTCTTTTCGATGCCCCAAATCGGTTAAAATCGATCGAAAATGAGCGGCCCGTCGCATTTTTACTTCCTTTCTTGTATATTTAGAGCTATATAGATCGCGATTTGATTAGAACTAAAATATTTGATGAGTTTTCTAAGTTAACGACCCAAGACAGCTAAACGAGAGGTCTACATTTAGCCTATTTTCAAATGATAAAAAGGTCTGTACAGGCCCGCAAATGATCCCGGCCACCAAGTGATGTCCGGACTGCAAATGATCCCCAAATTGGACTGCAAATGATCCCAGGACCGGAACTGATTCCACCGCCAAAAGTTAGGAATGGCGTGGACTCCATGAAAAGTCTATCGATGGATACATATTTTCTCAATTATTTTAGGTGAAGAAAAGACAAGCACTTCAGGGATAAAAGCAGCAATACAAAACTGCGCATAATACCAATTGACATGAGTCGACTGTATAACTTTTTATGTAAAGAAACGCACTGCAAAAGGAAACATGCATCTTCGAAGATGCCTCAGCTCTGCTATCTAATTAACCGTTTCACAAATTACCCCGTACACTTCTTATGCTTACGTCCTAGACAGGCACGGCTCCCACGAAAGTGCACAAGATTGCTTCGTGCGAGTAACCGCAGTGTTCTTTAGATAAATTTATTTGCATTCCGTAATTTTTTTAATGTCAATCTCCTCTGTGCCAAAAGCCCGGGAATTCTCAGTTGTGAACTGATCCTTTATTATCATACATCTCAGGCCCGGACTTAATAGAGTCATTCAAGGAAGGACGTAGCTAAACTACAAATTTCAAACACAGGTTTTCGTGACGTTGGATATCATTTTTAAAGTTGTGAAATTTGCATTCAAATCGTTCATACCGCGGCACATTTTGCTTGCGTTACATTCAGTAACTGTTCTATAAAAATATTGTATTGTTACTGTGAAACTCAGAAAACTGTGAATAGTTAATAACAGAACTATTTTAGGAATATTATAGCAGAAAACTAAATCGTGGTTTTGAGGTGTCCTGAATCTTATTTTGATTGGTTCAGTACAAAATTAACCTTTCGGAATCAAATCCAAATGTTCACGGATTTCTGAGTTTCACAGTAATAGAACAAAAAAACTATTGCATAAATTTGAAATCCACTGTCCAAATTCCTGAGTCCTTACTTTTCTATCTTTTATGGCAATGCAACCATTTCCGGTCCGGGATCATTTACGATACAATCTGGCGATCATTTCCGGTCCGGGATCATTTGTGGTACAATTTGGGGATCATTTGGGGGCCGGGATCATTTGCGGGCCTGTACAGGCCTTCTGGTGCACGGATTTTCCCAACGCAACTAGTTTGGTCTGAAAGAGCATTGTTTATTCTTCAGATTAGTGAAATAAAATTTTTGGGTAAATGAAATCGTGAGCGCTGAGATAGCGAACTAAATACAGCACTTCTTCCTGAAAACGTGACCTTTGACCCAAGTGTAACGAAACCAATTACTCCAAGAAAAGCAAACGCTTTGTTAAATTGAAACATTTTTCAGTGATATCTCTTCGAAACCATTATTGCAAGAAACGATTTCCAGATACGAAATTTTACAGGGTCAAAGAAGAAGCTAAAAGTCGCATTTTGACTCAATAACTGTGTTTGCTGAGAATTGAAGTCAATGACCGTTGACGAATTCCAGTGAAATTTGCGAAAGTATGTTAGCCGATAACTACCTGAATATTTATATTTATAACAGAGTCGTCCTCTTGGATTAACCCCAAAAGAAGCTGGATACATGTTTGGAACCTCTAAAAGAAGAAACTTTTAACGTTCCACCTGCCCGCTGCTATTAATGTCATAAATTTCATGCACATGCTGACCGCATGTTTGTCGTAAAACCAACTGAACTCAACTGACAATCCCCAAAAATCTAACGTTTATTTTCGTGAATAGTTAGAAGCTAGAGCCAAGTTCCATTACCTTTTAGAAAGTGCTTGATTTTATTTGTTTGCGTCGACTATCTTCACTTAGTATCTCTCCCTATACTTGTCACGTTCGAAAACCGGGAATGAGTCACGCCAAAATGCAGACCACGCGGACTGCTTGAGTACTTTTCCTTCTTACACTTGCTTGCGCCTTTACTTATGACTCGCATTTTATGGCTCTGGGTAACGGTTTCTGCTGATCGACAGATTAGAAAAATCCGAAATGCAGACCAGTTTATGCAAACCGACATGTCTGTAAACTAAAAAACTACCTCTTGTTGCTAATTGAAGGTGGACCTTTCACGTTTGACAAGTACACTGATATCGATAAGCCATAACAAAAATAAGATAAAAAATACTCAATTCTAAGCCAACAATGAATAGAGGACTTCAGCTGGAGCTG
Source organism: Orbicella faveolata (assembly GCF_042242905.1). NCBI lineage: Eukaryota > Metazoa > Cnidaria > Anthozoa > Scleractinia > Merulinidae > Orbicella > Orbicella faveolata. Next base: position 18,048,294 of record NW_028301576.1, on the reverse strand, counting down.
AAAAGAGGTCTTTAGGTCAGCTGAAGCGGGCAAGTTTCCACGAAAAGTTGAAAAAAATCATGTGGCGTTGAACATAGAAAAAGAAAGACAATTGTAATTTGGACATGAATATAGAAACTCGACTTATATATATCACTTTTCAACATTTTGATCCTGTTTGACAAGCATAGGTCACGTTTAGCGACAGGCATCACGTGCTCAGGGCTGAAACATGGAAAGGACAAACTTGTTTCGAAGAGCTGAAACGAGGAAGAAGGAATGCCAAATGAAGAACAAGACCTTTCGACCGTGTTTTCTTAGTGTCTATTATTATCTTAGTATACCATCTGAAGATGACATAAGCTATGTCTGGAAATCACGGGACTCAGTTCGTTCGAAGGAATCAGAACTTGGGAATGTCAGGAGTTGTTTTTGATACTACTGCTTAAAAGAGGTCCCCGGGTCAATTGACTCTGTGATACGTTCCGGATGAATAGAGCTGAAACGGTAGAGATTTAAGATATCATTTTAAGAACAAGAAAATATCGGACACGCCACCAAATGGTATATAAATAGTAGACTTGTGCATCTGCCTTCATACTCGGTGGAGTAGTTGGAAAACTCTGTTCTAAGAAGCAAGAACTTAGCTGGAGCCTTTCCTCGTACAAGCCTGTGAGAAGCTGACATGGTAGGTTTACTACAGAATTATTGCACTTGTCAGCAACACGAAAATTTTGAATTCTTTTTCGAAAAACTTAGATGCCAAGTCATTTCAACACTAATAACATTTCTCTTTTCTTGTCTTCAGGATTTCAAAGCCTTTATTCTGTGCTTTGCTTTCTTTGTTGTTACTGCATCAGCGTCGGCAATTTGCAAGTGTGCAAAAGAGGAAGACGAACCTAAGGTACATAAAAGATTTCATTTTGTTTTTTTCTATAACTTGTGCATTCTTTAGTCTCAAGGCAAGTTATTCGTAGAGGAATTCGAGCCGATCTGATTCTGTGATTTGCGTGGGCTAGAGACGAGCCGAAGCCGGTAAATAAATATTAATGATTTCCTTTTGTTTTTCTGTAATTCATTGTTTTGCAACTAAGTTCTTCTCCATTCCTCGAGACATGCACTTCGTCATGTGTTTCTCTAGCGGGTAAATTATTATTGCAAAAAGAAATGGGGTTCGGTATGAAGAGAAAGGTCTGTCTCACATGCACGTGCAACAGTTCGTTGACGTAGCTACGGAGATTCAGAATTCTTCGTTGTTCATAAACTTGTTGTATTTTTATTTTTGCTCAAGGTCGAAAAAGAAGTTATTTTAGCAAACCCTGGCACGGGAAATTGATTCTTGCGCGCTTGGACTTTTTATAAAGTGTTCGACCTTTGAAATCAGTGAAAGGACACGAAATCAACTTTTCTCCCTAGATACTGTTCCAAATGTTTGAAAACAGGCCTCTCAAACTGTGGCAGCTAAAACCAAGTTTGATAATTAAACTGTTTTGTTGTAGAAGATGGTTTCAACGATTTGACTCTGCTCGCAGTTGAAACACGCTAAACTCTCAAGTGAAACCTACTCGAGCATTTCTTTCCAATGGTGGTTTAATTCATCATGCAAAATAAAATGGTTTCCACTTTTCGGGTCTGTGGATGAATTAACTGCTTACGAAAGCTCCTTAGCAGAACTTGCGCGTGGGTATGCGAAGACGAATTTTTAATCGAGAAGAACGAGTCAGTAGACTAATATAGAGGTTGTGTGACAGTAAAAGCAAAGGTAGATGGAGATCATCAATCGTATTTGTATTTTTTTGAAGGATGCGGTATCAAAGTACAAACTTAAAGTGAAGGATGGAAATACGGAACTTGATGAAAGTATTGAAATCGACACCGAGAAGGAAACTGAAAAGTTCCACATTTCAGACAATGGCAATACCAGTGATTCAGCCCCTGGAGAGGTCGTGTTGTTTACGATTTTAAGTTGGTAAGTAAGAGGGCAGGCCTGGGTAGGGTAGCATAACGATGTTGGGGGTGGAGGTGGGGGACGGGGTAGTGGCATCATTTAAGATAGATTTTAACTACTTCTATTTGCTACCTACCTACCTACCTACCCAGCTGTCTATCTACCTATCCACCTACAGGTACTAACTTGCTTATCTACTAATCTACCCTCTTGTGTGCCTGCTTCATTAGTTACATTTCAACTACAGTTACTTTTTTACGTACTTAGTACCTTTCCTCCTCACTTAATCTATTTAGAGGTTTGCTTCCTCAGCCTCCTTGCATTAATATTGGTATCTTACTCAGTTCAAACATCATACAAAATCCACCATTTACCTAACTCACCAACCCAAAGCCGGCACTTGACTAAACAGCTGGCCAACTAGTTGCCTAAGTAATTAATATCTCGCTCGCTTTTATATGCCATGTCTCAATTTTTTCCTCTTTTCTATTGCCATAGAACTTGGTCATGCACAGATTGTCCAATCAGAAGGCTTGTTTTCTGAGCAACTTCACTGACAATATGCCGAAGCCTGCCGACCTCAAGAAACTTCTTGATATGGTAATTGACACTTGATTTGTTTTTAAGGCATTCAGTCCTGGGCTATTGTAGATCGTTTCGGTTTAGCTGAATAAAGTCAAACAAGAGCCATAATTACCGAGCGTTCTGATTGGTTCTTTCTTGGTTAGATTTTTGCCATATGGACCGTTTCCATGGCAGCGGTTACATACAGTATGGCTCTTGAAACTAATGATTGATTTGATTTGATTTACCGTTTTAAAGGCTCCTGTTTTATGTGCCAAACAATTTATAAACATTGCGATTGCCTTTTATTATTGTTATTTTTTTGTACTACTTGTTTTAAGAAAAATTCATGTAGTACATACAGTTTTTTTCAGTTATTATCACTGGTGGAACTGATGTGGTTTTCACTGGCTGATATCGAAGTAAACAAAGAAAGTAACATTGAACTGTGCATGACTTTTTTTTGTATTCATTTAGTTTACTATTCGCGATTGACAAATTAGAAACAACGGTTATCATAATTACAGTTGATTAAATAAGTCTCAAACAAACACCTACCCCATATTTAAAATATACATAAATTGCTATTAGAACAACTAACAGTCCCTTCTTGCATTCAGGGCTCTTCACAGAAAAAGCCTGAAAATAGAAAGTACGACTATGTAGTTGATGGCGTTGTTAATGATCGCTCGTTTCTGAGTGATGAAATGGCTGACCTGTGTGCCAAGTTGCCTATCTATCGCGTCAAGACTGTACTGGCGGAGGAACCTCCGAAACGTAAGTTAAACTGTTGTTTCCTACTCGGACTGATAAAGATCATTAAGAATATTTACCAAGAGGTAGTCTAGACAACTGTTCACCAAACTTCTCCGAATGGTATAAATTCAACCCTCACAAAAGGGGATAGAGAATGTATGGCAGAGGGCTATCTTAAAGAGGTAAAATGCGTTTAAATAATCTCGTATGGGGTTTAATTCAACTGTCTACCTGGAAGTCTAAACTTAGGGTTATCTCTAAAAACAAATGATTGTTTCTTGACCGTTTTTGAAGAATTGTTAAGTTTTTTCAAGGTTGCCAATTTTGAGTGTTGGGGTTTTTTACTTTTTCAAGGCATCCCACAAGAATATTAAAAGAAAACGCTTAGGTTGTCGAATTTACGGTTATGTTTACGAGAATTTCTGCTCAAGAATATAATAGGATTTCCTAGTACAGAGAAGTGAGTCACGCATATTAGAGGAATTAAACACCTAAGATCGTTTTCAAAGCACTAACTAACTCCTGGAATTTAAAACCGAAACAATGGAGAAAAGTGCTGAGCAAGAGGCACCGAACCGGTCATCAAAACGACCAGAATGTTTTGCTGATCTATGAATTCTTATAATCTTTAGTGTACAGTTTAATCTTCAGTGTACAGTGCATACAGTCTTGTCTTCCAGCATTAGCTTTTCCAGAACATCTAAGAAAGCACTTAAGGGTAGTGGGGGATTTTAGAGATAAGAGGAGGATGGAGGTTTATTACGAAACGTAACTTCCAAAATAATGGGAATGAAAAGGGATTTAGCCATGTTATCCGACTGTATTTTTATTGTGTTGCAGGACAAAAGCGCCGAACCTGTTGGTATCGGGTAACAAAAATCACAATCTGCAATGGTAACGGTTGCCTTATAATAAGGATTTATAGGTTGATAGGATGCTGGTGAACAAAACCTCCTGACTCACTTGTATAACCGCAAGATATTTTGAAGGTGGCTAGAGACAGGTCTCATAGTAATTGTGTTCCTCATTTAGTGTTACTTTCAAGTCTTTAACTTCAGAGAGCATCATTTGATTGGAACTTCGGTGCCCTTAATTTTGTTTCGCAGAAACGGTTTTAGATTCCTTACGGAGTAAATATAGTTTAAATCTTGAAAGCCATTACAAAATAAGAGCAATCAGAGTAACTGATGACCTGGATTACTGTTGCAACTAACCATGAGAACATCATGCAGAAACTGAGAAACGAGTTTTGTCAAAATAAAAACTTGAAACAACTAACGATGCTTTTAGTCCCAGACTGATGCGAAATGTTCTTTCCAGGTTCATCGCAAAACTAAGAATCGATCTTTTTAATCTATACAGAGTAATTAACTCGCTGCTTCAAATCATGTTTTCTGTTTAGTTGCGCGTGTAAGGTCCGTTAAGTAGCAAAATTATAAACGAAAAGATTTTTCGAAGAAGTTTTTGATTTTAATGTGTGGAATAAACAGTTGTAAAGGAGGTAGCTATAAATAAAGCCACTTGCTTGGGGAAGAGATTTGTGTGTAGTTCATTTCTATTGTTTCTGTCCAGGGTTTCCCACGGTCACGCGATTTCTTTTGACCCCACAGTTGTTACACTTCGAATAACATGAACACAGCAAAAGAATTGGGAAGTCTGATCTACTTTAATTGGTTAAGCCTTTTAAAACGTCTCTTGCACTGGATGACATTCAATTATAAGTTCATCTATTGGAATTTTGTTTCACGGTGTTCTTTCGTGGGAAAAAGAGCAAGGTTTTGTTTTGCTCTATTAGCCAGAGTGCGTAACAAACAACAAAACAACTAGTGCTAGTCGGATTGAAGACGGAAATCGTAGCAAGTAACTTGCTCTCTTACGATCTCGTTGTACCATTTGTGAATTGTTCTCTATTGATATGGGGGACGCCTAGTGGGTGGGTGGGGGGGGGGGGAGAGGTCGTGCATTAGCATTCCACTTTGCTGCCCTCACAATTCACATAACACCCTACTGTTGACATTCCAAATGACACTATATCAAGTCGCCTTTATTCTATTGCCCACATTCCATACTTTATTTTGTGGAGGCGGTAAAACTTTGCTGTACTCAACAGCACGTCACCTCCGATTTACATACATGAAAACAAGACGAGGTTAGGCCTCGTTTTCTTTTGTTCTACGAGGCGGATTACAGTTGAATGAACCCCTTAATTACCAAATGTTGGAAAAGCTTGGGGCGGCTGTGATTGTATAGCAAGGGAGATATGGCCAATATGAACTGGGTAACATTGCAGTTTGTATTGCCCTCAATAACGGAATATTGTATTCAATATTACCCCCGTTAACATATCGACACTCTCACACAACCTAATCCACCTACTGGTAAACAAGACCATAACTTATAATTAAACCTCCTCAAATCCAATATTTTCCAATTTTTCATTGTTTTCTACTTTCAAGCCCCCCCCCCCCCCCCCCACCAACTTTTATTCCTTCAAAACAATCCACAAATCATCAAAAAATTCTCAAACATTGACTGTGCTAAGGATTTCAAAACTTGTTGAGGAATTTTCTCGACTGAATGAAATCTGGGCGAGATTTTTATGAAAAAGTGCTGAAATATAGGAAAAACAAGGCATTTAACCAGACTGCCCCCTTAACTTCAACGGGAGTGCATTTATTTGCCAAAATCTCTATATTTTATTTCTGTCCCTGATAGGATGGGCTCCTGCTTTCTGTGTAATATTAAGTGGAAAGCCGATATATATAGTTTCATTCAAGACGCCTAGAAAGCGGAGGCCCCTCGAAAACGAAGACCCCCTAGAAAACGAAGACACGAAGAGCCCCTAGAAAACGAAGACCGAAGACCCCTCGAAAACGAAGACCCCCTATAAAACGAATACCTTACCTCGTAAACGAAGAAACCCTAGAAAACGAAGACGGAAGACCCCTCAGAAAACGAAGACACGAAGATAAGTCTACCAAGATAACCATTTTTGTAATTCGGGAAGCATTGTGAAATAAATGCATGTAAATGAGCTAAAATTAACAGAAGACTTCTTGTTTGTTAGACTGGGTACGATCTCGAATGATATCGACGTTTCGGAAGTTCAAGCTTCCCCAGCTGGTAAGGACTGGCAACTGACAACGGAATTTACATAAGCTCCCGCGCTGCAATGGCGTTTACACAGCAAAAAATGACACGTAACCCGTAATTCGACGTTTTTATACATCAGTTTACGTCGAGCGTCTTAGTTTTCGTAGTACGAAATTACGGGTTACGGGGTCTTAGGTGTTAGTTTTTGAGGGGTCTTAGATTTACCAACACCCATACTCTTCTCCGATAGACGAACACAAAATATATAGAAGCATCGCCATGCATGTTATCTGCTCCCACCAGGGGCGGGGGAGAACACTCTGCGACGCCTGGCACTTTTTGTGTCTCTGAATCATCCAACAAAAAATGACGTCACATCCGGTAAAAAAGAGCGCTGAGCGGCAAAATCAAATTTGAACATAGCATAATCGTTCTCTCAGTAGGTAAAATGGTAATATTTTGCAATCGGCCGGATATTTTTAACGTTTTATTTGGCCACGATAAACAAAATTTTGTCTTCTTCCTCGTCATATCAGTTTGTTTGAAGGACAGGGTAATTATTTATTCAAAAACACGCTGTTTTGAAGGCGTGTTTTTTACGAAATGTCGCCATTTCTTCCTCGCTGAATTCCACAGGAGTCATCGTTTGTGTGGGAATAATGAATTCTAGGTAAGTTGCACTCAATTCAAATATCCTATTCTCTTAGGTAGGCATCACACTAAGAAAAATGCACAATGACAGGTTTCTAGACATGGGAGAACCTTATTAACAGAAGCGCCTTTTTTAAAATTTACTGTTGCCAAACACTCGAGAGTACTTGAGTGCTGTTAATCGTATCACTGCAAGAATAGACCCACACACATAACGCGCTTTGCAGAACTTTCTTGCCGATCGACACTAACACAAACTCGTGTGTTTGCTCATGACTCAAACTGATGCCATAAAATATGTTACGATTGGTTAAGAACCTTAAACAAGACATGTTTTCCCTAAGCAATCCCTTAATTGATAAACGCTTCGTTACAGGCAGGCCGTGAACCCCTTAAAAAAAAGCAAGGGGATTAGTTTTAACGGCGATTAAGTAATTTGGACATGTCGTGGTTGTCTCTCATTTATAATCAAATTTATTTTTCCGTTTCAACAGTGTTTGATGTCAGCAGCGCTAAGTTCCAATACCCCCCCCCCCCCCAACTGAGGTCAAGCATGCACCTTTAATTTCTTCAAACCCTCTCATTTGCCCTGTTTGCAGACCAAGTTCCTCATCTATTAATCCCTGTCATATTGGCAACCCATTTTGAAAGGTTACTAAAAAGTTGTGCATTATATTTCAGTGTGCTTTCTCTTTGTAATCTTACATCAAGATATTTCAATCCCTAAGGAAACGAGAGAACACTAGCAATACTGACAATTTTCAGTAATTCATCACTTTCAATATGCCATCTAAACAAATTGTTTGTAAACAGTAGTGAAATTTCATGCCCCTACACCTAGCCATAAAAGGAAGTCTGGGAACAGGCAATAGCAACAATGACACTGCCAGGCTGATGAATTTTACAAGCTAATGAACTCATGTCTAACAATGATGGGTGATGATGAAGCATGGTGCAGTGAAACTGAAGAATCAGACTGTGAGTAACATTGATAGAGTCAGTGTCGTGAGAGTGATGCTAGTGTCTGTGAACTTGGACCAGATCAGCAAAGAAAAGGTTTTGTACTAGAAATTGACAGAGAGCAACAAGTTTGTGCTAAAAAACTGAAGAAGCTGGCTCAGACCAGTCTTAAAGCCAGCATCTACTTACAGTACTTGTCAAGAGTTCCTGATTTGTGTATGTGGGAAGGCTCTCTGTAATGAACTATATGGGGTGGCTCAGCTCACGATGAGTACCTATTTCAGGCTTCAGGTATAAAATTAATGATAGGGATTTCACAAGTTGAGGTGTACAAAAGGGTAGGAAAATCTGTCATTTAGGGATTCCATTCTTCTAGTTCTAAAATGTTGTTGAAAAGCTCTCATTTACTCTCCTCAGCCAGAATGAAGAGATTCTATAATATTATTTATTAACTTTTTTCCAAGGGAATAGAAAAGGGATGCAGTATTCTTAAATAGGTTTGTTAAAGGGGTACATTAACCCTTTTGCAATGTAAGGTTGACAAAAGAGGTGCCATTTCTATCAAAATGGTACAAATGTATACAAAAGGGTAAGGGGTAATGGACCTCGAGATAAGACCTTTCCATTTAAAACTTTGTAGAATACCCCTCCCCCCCCCCTCCCAGCTTGTGAAACAAAGATGTTCAAATTATTGTTTTGTGAAAAAAGGCAATTATTAAAAAACAAAACAGTGCCAAGAGATTAAGTGATTGTCAATGCAAGTTTCCATTTGTATTTTGAATTAAAATGGGTATAACATGATCCTCAAGTATACTATGCAGCTTCACAGAGAGGCCCAAACTGATGATGAAAACATATGTTTTAACACTTAAAATTCTATTTTTGCTTCTTCCCTTGTACCTTGTGATCTTTGTAGGGAAATTCTGAAAAGGTCCCCACCCCTCCCCCCCCAAAAAATTCAAATTTTATATACAAATCACTTTTTTATCTTGAAAATGGTCTGAGACAACGAAACATTTTTATGGCTAGCTAAACTACTTATTAGGAAAATAAAAATGTTCAAGGAAAAAATGAACAGGAAGAAACAACAACAAATTAACTTTTTTTTTCAGAAGAGCTACTACTTGTATATTTTTTTAACTTACATGTAGGTCAACATAATTTGTTTTCACAATTTACCACAAAAGAAAACACCACAGAAAGGAGAACTATAGTTGTGGCATCTGAGCTACATTTTTAAATGGAAACATTTCCCATAAAAAATTTCCAAATTATATTCTTACCAGGACAACAAAATACCAACTATATTTTGCAGAGAAGTATACGTAATTAATAAAATTGATGTAGTGAAATTTTCTATTTAATTTTTGTTCACCTGATCTTACAGAGTGCAACCTTTGGTTTAACTGGTTCACTTTACCGTTAAGCAATAATTAAATAAATCACACCAGAGTGGCTTTGTATCTTTATTATAATTCTCATTATCAGTAGAGAAATCACACTTGTACACTGGTCCACTGATCAATACTCTTACGTGTATGTTAAACATGGGAAAGCAGGTTGTATCATCTAATCATAACATTGTATGCCTGTGTGGGGTGTATATGCCAGGAGGTAACCACCTAAGAAAAGACAAACATAAATTGTGTCATTGTTTCAATGACTCACCCTAAGTGGGCATTATGCTCATTACCACCTAAATAAACAAGATATATTAAAGTATAATTTTTAACCTCGCTTTAAACTTTTCAAACCTACAGTTTGTTTTCACTTTCAGAGAGGTTCTTAAATTCACAAGCACACCACCCACCCCCCTCAGCCCCAATTCCTACTCTCCCATAGCCAGGATCCCATTTCAACTCTCCAATAAATCAGTAATTTTTTTTCTAATTTCGGTCTGACTTAGATTCATCTCCACTCAGCCATGAAAGCAATGGTGGTAGATTTCTGTATATTTGTTGGTCTAGTTCACAGCTATTGTTCTCAGATTCCCACCTCCCTTTTGACAGAATTAAATTCCATTAAAAAAATAAACTACAGTAGTTTAATCAAATTAATGCAGAGGCAAACATTGAACCAGAAAATACTATAATTTTGGTATGAACGATACCAAAGTATAACTTACATAATAATATCACATCTTTTCTATTGTAATTTAAGACAGTGCAACTACTAATAGATTGACCACAAAAACCTAAAAACATGACTTTATAAACACAGGTAAGTGAGAATATTGCCAGTTTTGCTTTTACCACCAACCACTCTTCTTTTAAAAAAAAATACATGCAAGATAATGACAAAGCAATAACAAAACCAGCCAACCAACCTCTGGCAATTCAATAAACACACCAAATTCCCCTGCAAAATTCTCTTCAACACCTTACAGTACATGTAAATGTCAGCAGCATAAATTCACCTCAATGATTTGGCATGCTACTATCATCAAATGTTTACCCCTTGATTCAGAATTTTTAGGAGTATCAAATAGAATTCCACTATAGATTACAAATGCTGTTTACCTTAACAAATATTTGCATTAATTCTGGAGATATTTAAGTTTAAAATGTGTAAAATATATGCAAATGAGGGGACTGATGATGTCATACACCAAACCCAATATTACATCAAGTGCAGACCATATATACAGCAGAGATCATTGAAACTTGGTAGCCTTATAGTTCTACAGGCAACACACTAATATGGCTATAAAAATATGTTCCCAATTGGCAACTCAATCTTTTCCAGTTCCCTCTAACCCAGTTTCAATAATGCAGTGATTTTCAGCTTGAAAAACATTAATCAAGACCATGAGGTGGCCAGAAAAGCCTAGAATATCAGGGAAGGTCTGAAATGCAGTCTGTTGCCATGGTAACAAAACTGTTAAGCTCATATTATGTAGCACATCTGCAAATTGCATCGTAATAGCACTGTCCCGACTGGAGCCCATGGTTCAGTAGTTTACTTGGACAATAAATTTCATAACTTTCCTGGGGGACTGGATGATCTAAATGGTATGTGGGAGACTCCCAGAATATTTGCAAGAATGTATGACTATCTCTTCACAGGTATTCATTAATAAATAACTAAATAAATAAATAGACACTAACACTACTAACATGATTGAGTTTGGAAAATATATATATTTTTAGTCTATGATATTTTGAAAAATTCCCCTCTCCCATCTGACATGCTGATCTTCTTTAATTTGGTACTTGAAATTGATAACAAGGATGCTACACCTTGGCAACTCGTTGGCCAGGATATGTTGCACAGTCTTCACGTCAGATAATGGGTCTGTACATATTATTTATGTATTTATTAAACAGAGATCTCCCCATCCCATCCCTATGAAAATTCCAATTTTTATTAATACTTTTCTTTAAAAAGTTTGGCTTTTGAGACCCTCCCCATCCCTGGAATTTCCAGTAATCTCCTTGGGGTGGGTATGGACATTTTCTAGAACCACACAATAAAACAAATAAACAAACTTTAAGATAAAATGTTGAAGTATAAGTCAGTGGGACATATACACATTGATCAACTTATAAAGACATGATTGATCATTGCAACGTACTATACACAACTTAAGCAAAGGTGAAATTATAGTCTGAAAAAAAAAATAGGTGTGAACTGGATTCTAACCCATGACCTCTGTGATACTGGTGCGATAACTTAATTAATTAAAGTTCTATGCTACAACATACCAAACTGCTAATTTATTATGAAGTGACACAGCTAAAGGAGAGTTGTCAAGAAATCAACTTTTTTGTGAATTCTAAGATCAATATGAGTCTTCTAAATTTACGATTATTATACCTAACAAAAGACATACAGTAGGGCACTGCACTGTGTGCTCTCTCTACACACTCCTCCAGGCAGGATAGTAATACATATACATGTACTTTTTTTTTTGTTTGGAATATACTGTTACTGCATGGTCATACAAGAGGTACTAGTTGCTGCTGAGTAGTCTTAAAATAAGTGAACTAAGTGTGACAAAATATAATGTATATTAAATCTGCACCAGTTTAGTACAATTTAATACCAAATTTTAATCAGCCGCAAAAAAAAATTGTTAGCACCAGATATTACATGTACTTTGTGAAGGCTTCTGGAGGGGTTATACTTTAATTTATAAAGTACCTGGCAGCAAGTACTATTTTGATTTACTAAAGCAAGACTGTAGTAACTGCTAAGAAAATGTGTTTTGTACATCCCAGAAAAATTGGGTGGGGGTCAGTGCAGCCCTCTTCACAAAAGTTAAACTCTTAACCTATTTATGACCATAATCTGCGATTTTCCCTACCCCATTTGTGACTGTTGCGACTGCTACAGTTGCCCTAAACATAAGTTTTGAAGGACTTTTGTTGATGGTCTTATCAATAATGATGAAAATTGAGGTAGCTTATTCTAAAAAACATAACAAATTAAAGACTAGAGGGCAAAAGCCTTACCCTAGAGTATTTATGACCAAAACGGCTGAATAACCATACCCTTTGGGGCTGCACAGCTGTATATAGCACATAGAGGAGAGTTCCCCCCCCCCCCCTACCGCTGGAGCAGGAATCAAAATATTATTGCCTTGATGACATAATAAAGATAAAATCTCAAAATAATCAAGAGTTACATATATGCATGGGACTTCACTAACAAAATGATGCCTGTTACTTGCTGTAAATTGTATATAAATTACTCCTACAATGTGCCAGAATTCTGTTAATCTGGTCACCAACAGGTCTCAAAAATCTGACTGTATAATTAATAAATAAGAAAATGACCGACTGAGATTTTGTTTGAGCCAGAATAGAGTGGCCATAATAACTAGGTGGCTGTGTTAACGGGGGTGGCTCTATGGTGAGGTACATTCCACAGTAGTGATAAAGATGACACTCTCAAACACCAGTACCCATAAAGAGTTTGGACAGTATATTTTGCATAATCAGTTGGAAGAGGAAGAGGGAAAATGGAAATAAAATAGAATGGCTCTTGTGTACCAGAGACAACCCTTTCCCCGAGTTACCCTGGCGGAGCTAACTTTTCACTTATTTCTTTGCAAAATTCAACCAACCGTTTACACAAGGATGACGAACCAGACTTGGGGGTGAGACAATTCAGGTGGGCAAGTTGACTCACCTTGGCAGCTAAAGTAACCAACAACTTTTCTTTGAGTATACATAAACACTTTGGCTCGCCTAACTGGAACAACTCTCAGCATGGCGAGTGTCACGTAATGCCTAGATTTAAGATTTAAAGCAGCAATTTGTATCAAAGAAGAGAAAATTAACTCAGCAAAACCCACTCTGATCAAATGAGTGAGGGAAACTTAAACAAAGAGGGATAGTTGCACATTTGATTATTCAATAGGAGTTACGAATAATCATGCAGGGTCAACTTTTACTCGGCCTACATGGGCTACGTTTTCTCATACAAACACTTGATAAAGTTGCCTCAGGGGGAGGGTTATCCCGGGTACCCGAGACCATACAAGTGGGACCTGTGTTGCCTCAAAGAACACCCCCACGATTTTCAAAGGGGAAGGTCCATGAACAGGACCTTAACTTAGGGCAGCTTCAATGGCAGATTCCCTCTGATGGCTTGGATTTGAATAATTGATTTAATTACTTTTAAAGAGGACTAGAACTCAAAAATCTTGCTCGAATTTCGATCCAGCGAGGCATAAGTTTCCATGCCGTGAATCAAGTTTTTACTGGGCGTTTTAAAAGCACTCACCAAAGAGAAAGAGACTGATGACCCCAAACTACCGATACATATGTACTGTATCTTACTGAAAACAACAATCTTCAACGAGAGATGTAGGAATGTGGGATACTGACCTTCAGCATGCGATCCAGCTTGTCTCTTCTACCAATACACGTGAGCCAAGAGTAACAAAAGTTCTGGTGACAGCGACTTTCGGAGCTAAACGGCTTCTGTTAATTATGTTCCCGTAGTACACAGTGCAAACTATGGCCAGCAATACTTCATCCAGGTTGTTGTTAACATTATAGGCTATTGCACTTATTGTTATCACTAAATCACGAACAACAAGAACCAAAAGTCGGAACAACACCAGTTTTACAAATGTGTAAAATTCGCCCGACGATGACGGAAGGCTCTCCGTTATTTTGCTTCAAAACAATAATAAACTTTTCTCTTTTCCCGAAATTTTTGCTTCAAAAGTCGAAGTAATGTGTCTGCAACATCCTTCCATACTCAATATAAAATGAAACGAAACTGATGGTTTACAAATAGAGGGAAACCACGAGTAATCGAAACGCCATTTTCTCGCTTTGTGAAACGAGCCGCGAAGCGCAGTTTAAACCGGATGTGACGTCATTTTTTGTTGGATGATGCCTATACGAAAATTTCAGGAGTCTTCTGCCCCGCCCCTGGCTCCCACGAAAAACAACACGACAATAACAAGAAAAGAAACAAGATGCGTTGATAAGACAGGATTTCAACAGACACGTAACACAACGTATGTATACAGTTTAATCACATTCAGTGATTTGAATCAACATTTCATCTGAATTTCTGCTAAGTTTAATTTAACATTATCAATATATACGTGACCGAACGAAGTGTTGTGCCATCGATCTTTCGCCTCACAGATAGAATTTCGAGGGGGACTTGGTTTTCGAGGTCTTCGTTTTCTAGGGGGTGGTCTTCGTTTTCGAGGTATTCGTTTTCTAGGTGGTCTTCGTTTTCGGGGTCTTTGTTTTCTAGCTAGGGGATCTTCGTTTTCGAGGGGTCTTCGGTCTTCGCTTCAAGACACCCGCGGAAAGAAACGGATTTTCCGCTGACCCGCCGGTGCAATACTCTGATGCGAGCATTTTTTTGGTCAGCTGTGACTGCGTGAAAGATCATGTGAGTGGCCACGTAACCTGTTTCCATTTTAAGATTGCTGTGTAAAACCTAGGCTCGATTTCCCGCCGCTTAGTGAGCCCGCGTTCCTCGCCCCACACCGCGGCCGGATCACTGGTCTACCCATTGTTTTTTTGGACCAATCACAGCCAAGCCTGCTCGAATCGAGCAGGCTTCCCTGTGATTGGTCGATTCTTTCACTTGTTTATCCAACATGGCGGATGTCAGTGCTGATGAGTTTCTTCTGCTACAAAGTGTGCTACAAAGTGCTACAAAGCGCTTTCTCATCGACAAATTTAGGAAAACACAGCAGGACGCCATTTTGAATTTGTTAAAAGGAAAAGATGTTTTAGTTTCACAGCCAACGGCTTCAGGAAAATTCGAAATTTTTCGCTCCATCCTGATCATCGTCGATGTTGCGTAGATGATAGCCTGCAGTGCAGGCGTCTTATTGGGGCGAGTTAGCGTTACAACCTTGCGACCGCCTTTTTAGACCGCCATGTTAGACTGCCATGTTAGACGGTGGGGGATGGGGGAGGGGAAAAATGAGAAGACGCCTGCCCGAAAAGCCCGTTAAAATGCGAAACACCTCCTGATTAGTTGCGCTTCACTGCATTTCCGGAAATTAGCGGGTAACCAATCAAAATGAGGTTTTCTCGACACCGGAAGTCTCACAAGGGTACACACCACGAGAAGTTTGTGCCAAGCCGCAGGATGTCTAGCATTCTCACAGAGGTACGTGTTGCGCTAGCGACTTCAGACGTACAGAGTATTTTAGAAATACCGGCAACTGATGAGATCCACATGGAGGATCGAAACCATGGTCTTGTGTGAACTAAGCCGAACAATGGCATATAAAACACGCAAAACAGTCAACAGGACTTGCGCGTAAACAGCTACATTTGAATCATGTGGTGCCAGAACAACCAAAGGAGGAATAAACCTATACATCGAGCAAGAGAAACATAAGCTCGAGCAGATAGCTGCAAGAAACATAAGAATGTCACTAGACAAACGTATAGCTTTCTCAAAGTAAAGCTACGGCGTCTCCGAAGGAAATCGTACGAGAACAAATATGATATCCGTGATAAGGATCTACCTACTGTGCTTGCAAACAGTTCTAATCACAGCCGGGCCCGGCGTCACAATATAGAATGCAAGTAAGCAACATGTCACGGTAAAATTTCATATTTTGTCCCTCAAAAGCAAATTCATGGAGACTCATAAAAGCATATCTTGCAATAGAAATGAGCCTAAAAAATGCAAAAACACATGGCAAATTACAGAGGCGTCAAACTCAACGAGTCGACACGCAGCTAACATGCAGACCTATGACCTAAAAATAAAAATTTGCCATAGCATGATCTAACGGCTCAAATTCACTTAAAATTCCTCCTTGTTACACAACATGAAGTGCCCTTCATGAACACGAGTGAAGCGACAAGAAAGGTCGAGTGACCGAACAGAGAACGGCAAATGTACAAATGTCACGAACCGTAGAAGTCGTGTAGGCTAGTCAACCCCATTTTACACTGATATGATTATTATGGACGTGCCCCGTTCTACATCGTGCAAGACATAGCAGCACTCAACTAACGTCAAGGAGCTTAAAACAAAAAATACGCACTCAATGTATAGCATCAACCCCATTTTAAACAGGGGGTTTGCAAAAGAACATGTGCGTTAAATCAAAATAGCTCCAAATTGCAGATCAACCATCGAGTGCCTAGAAATCTAGAAAAAATGCCGTCAAAGAAACACACAATAACGAGGTCAAGCTTCAAAAGAGTAAGGATCGAAAAGTACATTACGCCATTGGCTAGCTGTCATAGCCAATAGAAACCAGACATGTTCTATCCGTCACAAGGGTACACACCACGAGAAGTTTGTGCCAAGCCGCAGAATGTCTTGCATTCTCACAGAGGTACGAGTTGCGCTAGCAACTTCAGATGTACAGAATATTTTAGAAATACCGGCAACTGATGAGATCCACATGGAGGATCGAAACCATGGTCTTGCCTGAACTAAGCCGAACAATGGCATATAAAACACGCAAAACAGTCAACAGGACTTGCGCGTAAACAGCTACATTTGAATCATGTGGTGCCAGAACAACCAAAGGAGGAATAAACCTATACATCGAGCAAGAGAAACATAAGCTCGAGCAGATAGCTGCAAGAAACATAAGAATGTCACTAGACAAACGTATAGCTTTCTCAAAGTAAAGCTACGGCGTCTCCGAAGGAAATCGTACGAGAACAAATATGATATCCGTGATAAGGATCTACCTACTGTGCTTGCAAACAGTTCTAATCACAGCCGGGCCCGGCGTCACAATATAGAATGCAAGTAAGCAACATGTCACGGTAAAATTTCATATTTTGTCCCTCAAAAGCAAATTCATGGAGACTCATAAAAGCATGTCTTGCAATAGAAATGAGCCTAAAAAATGCAAAAACACATGGCAAATTACAGAGGCGTCAAACTCAACGAGTCGACACGCAGCTAACATGCAGACCTATGACCTAAAAATAAAAATTTGCCATAGCATGATCTAACGGCTCAAATTCACTTAAAATTCCTCCTTGTTACACAACATGAAGTGCCCTTCATGAACACGAGTGAAGCGACAAGAAAGGTCGAGTGACCGAACAGAGAACGGCAAATGTACAAATGTCACGAACCGTAGAAGTCGTGTAGGCTAGTCAACCCCATTTTACACTAACCAGGTTACTTTTGTACACAATTACTCTCACTGAAAGCAATTATCGCTAACCACAATAGAACCGCAAAAGTCTTGCGATGACAGCAACCTAACAGATAAATGACATCACCCCATAGCAACCGGACCTGGCGAATTTTTGAGCTTCCGGTTAGCTCTGGCTCGTGATGTCCCTTTTGCAATCATGAAACTAGTTTACCTTGCCTGGTTGCCTGGACGTTTCCGAAGACACAGAAGACTTCTCAAGCTTCTGGTAATGATACTGTCCTGTTGTTCAATCTCCTATTTTGCTTGTATTTCATTCAAGAAGAACAATGTTAACTTAACATGTGAATGTGGTGGAAATTTCACCGACGAGAAACAAAAAACCAGCGATACACGGGAAGTTCAACTAACAGTGAAAAATTGCTCTCGCGGATATGAAACTGAAAAGGTACAAAAATCTACCGCTCCTTTCAAAAATCTACCGCTCCCATTGAAGAAGAACAATGTCATCTTCACAAGTGAATCAGGTGGAAATTTCACCGACGTAGTACACAAACCCACCGCTCCACGTGAAGATGAAAGAAAAGGTCGACTAACAGTTTCCATCTGGCGAGATTTGTGCGGCGACAAAGTGAAAGTGCTGAGAAGCTCGCCATTTTATCCTAGTTTCCCCAACGAAAAGCTAATTCGTGATATTCCCGGGTTTCAAATCGTAGACAACAAAGCTGGATACGGTCAAACGATAGCTGGTTTCTTAAACCCAGCGACGAGTGGATCATATCGCTTTGCGATAGCCTCCGATGATTCATCAGAGTTGTGGCTTAGTCCAAGCGAAAATTCCAATGAGAAACAGTTAATTGCCAGTGTCTTTGTCGAGGGCGCTACAGGTTGGACAAAGAAGAATGAGCTGAGTAAATACCCTAGTCAAATTTCGAAAGATATAAAGCTTCACACCGGAAGTCGATATTACATCGAAGTCATTCATAAACAAGGCGAAGGCGACGGATTTGTGCAAGTTTTTTGGTCAAATCCTGGTGTCACAGATTTTAAACTGATCAGCTCTGAATACCTATCGTCTTGTTCAATTTCCTCAAAACAGGATGCCATGAACCAACTACTTGCTAAGCGTCTTGCAATCTCACAGACAGCGTGGAAAAAATACTCGAGCTTTACCACCATTCCATTGATCGGCGAAGGACACTATCTTCCACATTGCGCGTACAAGTCTAGCTTTATTCCCAAAGACAAAATTGACAAAAGACACGGGCTTTCTTTAGTTTCTCTATCCAGCGTGTTCCCACAAGATGATACTTTTATGGGAAGTAAAGGAAATGTGTGGTCCTGGAGTAACAGAGTCGCTGATAGAGAAATAGTACAATCAGTGGTGGACAAGATGATCGCTTCCCTTAACGAGAAAACTGCCAAGTAAGTAAGAGTTTTTAAGGTTGCCATAGACCTTCAGGGGTGTCTTTCAGAAACCTTTCGTCCTCGCGTGGCTTTTAACAAACTGTGTATCACCGTAAAGCTAATCAAACGAAGAAAATACAGTGGTTGCTAACGAGAGCTTAGACCATATTGGGACAAAATTTTACCTCATTACAATATGGCAACTGCAGAGACTTACCCCATGGCTTAAATGCTTTAATTATTTGAAAAGTCAATTTCGAGAAAAAAATCCGGTACTGTACAGCACCGCAAATGATCCCCCAGACACGAAATGATCCCCAAATTGGGCCGCAAATGATCCCCGATGTGGACCGCTGTCACAGTGATATGTGTATCCCCGTGATATGTGTATCCCCGCACACATATCACTAGTGATATGTGTATCCCCCGTGGGGATACACAAAACACTGATACGCGCCTGGGCATTCAACGAACAAAATAGCGACTCGGTTGCGAGGTTCCAACGAGCGCTGTAAAGAGTAGAAGAAACCAGAAATGAATTCGCGCCCAACGGAGCAGATTAGGATTTCTTGAGTTTGGTTGAGTTCCAACCGACGCGATTGTATATCAGACTAAAACTTCGAACAGCGGATACACATATCACTAATTATTTCATGGCGCAGTGATCTCAGTGTGTATCCCCTAAACACAGCCGTTAGATTGGCTATCTACCTGATCGAAGAAAATGGCCCGAAACGTGCTGGCTGCTTACTCGCTACGACGTTTATACCCAGGTTGAGTTTTGCGGAGTTTGCAACTCGAATGTCTAAATATCTAAACTGAAATCGCGTGCAGGGGATACACATATCACTAATTATTTCATGGCGCAGTGATATGTGTATCCCCAGAAACACAACTGTTATAATATAGCGCATCAACCTTGCCAAAACTGCAGGCAATATTAGCACCCGACGTTTTTACACGGCTTGGGTTCACTGAAGTTTGAAACTCGATAACTCCACTAAAAACGCGTGCACGCGTGCACGGGATAATAAGGGATACACATATCACTGATTATTTCATGAACTAGTGATATGTGTATCCCCATGGACACAGCTGTTATATTGGCTTTCTACCCAAGAGGAAAAATGCCCATAACATTTGCATTGTCAAAACTGGCTTGCTAGAAATATTCACACCCGGCATTTATTCATAGCTTGGGATTTCTGGAGTTTCACTGACGTCGGTTGTACACCGTCGCCGACCGCATGCAGGGGATACACATATCACTAATTATTACATGGCGCAGTGATATGTGTATCCCCTGAAGACAGCCGTTATCTGGGCTAACTGCCGAAGAATAAACGTCGAATATTATGAAACGTGCTAGCAATATTCGCAGTATAGCAATGTATACAGCTTGAGACAACATATCTTACAAAAAGTCGAACTGAAAAGCGGGTGCAGGGGATACACGAGTGCCACTAATCATTTTATGGCGAGCGGGTCGAAGCAGTGATATGTGTTTCACTCCACGAATAATTCAGATGCAAACAAGGCGATGAACAGTCGAGAATATGCGTTACTCGAAGGGTGAGAATGCACCGCGCAATTAATATCGTCCTAGAAATCCGGTGCCGTGAAACTCAAATTGAAATATACCTAGATCCATTTGGTGTTCAACTTTAAATTCATTATATCCTGCTCGCAGAAAACCAGTTAGGATCAAGAACACAATTCCAGCTGCAGATACGTAAACTTTTTCAACTACAAAAATTGAGATTTGTGTTTTAAGCCTGTTTGGGTTAGTCGTTCGTCCAGTAAGCGACCGGACGACGAGAGCGCTTTCAAGGAGGATATTGCTTTTTAAAGTAGAGGGGAGGGGGGTGGGGGATACACATATCACTGGTCGCCATTTTGGAGGGGATACACATATCACTAGTATTATGTGTGCGGGGATACACATATCACGGGGAAACACATATCACTGTGACACCGCAAATGATCCCGCCGGAAAACGAGGAATGGCATGGATTTTGTTCCTCGGGTCGAGATTTCAATTTTTAACCTAGACAGAAACAAGTCGTGACTGACCATATTCTCGATATAGATATAATTTTCATGATAAACAATTCTTCCAATAGATTACCGTAAAAGCTCTGAGGACTGCCTTGCAATAAGAGGACCCTGGGAACGAGGTTGCCTTGTAATCGGCTTTGCCTCAACATTTCATAACAATTTAACCAACGCGAAAATTGCGAACAGATAAATAACGTCAGATAATTAGTGTCTAATTTTCTCGCCTGCCTGGGTGCTAGAGGCTTTCTAGTGCGGTTTTCGGTTTTGGTGAATCACGCGAAATAAAAATCCTCTGATACCCAGGGTACTCTTGTTATCGATTTCGAAAGTCAGTGGCAAGAATCGGGTTGTAGTGGTTGTATATCAGTTTAAGGTTGTTCATGATGCAAGACATCTTTGGTCTAGAAATCCTACACGAAAACGGCTTACGGCTGCCATTCTATCTTTAGTCTCTCGGTTTTTCCGCATATGTCTCTCACGGGTAATGAAGGTAAGTGTTAGATCGCTCAACTATGCAACTTGACCAATCAGTGATCCTGTCCAAATTTAGTACACGTTTACATCATCAGCATGGAATTTCTGGCTGTAAATTGAAGATGCGAAAGCCAAACCGGCTTGGAGTGTTGAGATGCGGACTTTCTAGCTCACAGAATATCAAATAAAAGGCTAAAAGGTCATTAATACGTCACAAGTTCTTACTGGCGACGTGGTATTAAAAGAAATGTATACAAGTTGTTTATGTCTTCGTTATGGTAGCATTAAGCTATTACTGTTGTAGATCGAGCCAACTGAGAAACGGTATCACTGTTTACGAGGTTTTATTTTTTTCCGTGATTTTTCAGAAGAATTGTCAAAAGAAAATGAGATGGAATTATTTATCATGAGAATTATTTACTTTGTCAGTATCTTTTCTTTACATTTATTCTAAGTTATTTGTTTGGATGATGAATAAAAAGTAAATAAATGACAACATGGAACCAAACTCCATGCCATTCCTCGTTCTCCGGCGGGATCATTTGCGGTCCACATCGGGGATCATTTGCGGTTCGGGATCATTTGCGGTCGGGGATCATTTGCGGTGCTGTACAGTACTTCCCATTGAGAAATTTCCGTATCTTGTACTACTCAGGAATGCGATACTGTTACAACACCTTATTATCCAATTTACGCCCTATTTTCTGTCAAGTGGTCGCTTACGGGAGGTTAAATACAAAAGAAAATTTCAAACTTTTAGCGCTAAAAGCGATCGCGGTCGCTTACGAGAAGTGGTCCGTTACAAAAGGTTCCAAATATAGTGATTTGCTTGGGAAACTTTTGGTATTTTGGAAAACTGGTCGCTGAGGAGAGGTGGTCGCAACCGAGAGGTGGTGGCAATCGGAGGCTCGACTGGCCGCACTAGAACCAATTTTGTTTGATAATCTGTCAAGATCTGTCAACAAGTCGCGTAAAATAAGTGCGACCCCCAGTTTCAAAAACTTGCCAAATTTTTGCGGGTTGCCAAAATTTCGCCAATCTTCAAAGAAGCCGAAGTGCTGCCTCGGAGGCTTCCAAATTTTGGCAAAGCAAACAGTTTTGTTATTTTAACCATTGAACTGTCATATTTTTTAAAGCATGCCTGGATAAAATTACGGCGAGAAAATAACTTTGGTGGCTAGTCCAGTTTGGCGCGTGCGATGGTGGGACAAAATTATTTTTACCCGGTCCATCTGACGCATTTTACAGTTACTTTCAATGCAAACGAGGAATATGAGCGGCGTTTTTATTCTATTCTATACTCGTACCCTGGATCTCGTTACTGGCAGCAATTTGAAGAGATGGCCTCAGCGAGACAATCTTCTTCGTTCGCAAGTGGCACAAGCAACAACACAAACGGAAGCCGAGCAAAACTGCTCGTCCAATTATGGGCCGGAATTCACGAGTTGCTGTATAGCGTAGAGTCAAGAACATACAGCATGGATAAAAATCTGCGAAGAGTTAAACTCTCGCATGAGCCCTTTTTACAGTTCCCGGCGCCATATTTGTTACGTATATTTCAATCAGTAACGTTTTGGTTTCAGCATGTTGGCCTAAAGCGACCACTGCCAAAATTTGGAACTTGCGAAATTTTTGCCAAAACTTGGAAATATTTTGAGCAAACAAAATTGGCTCAGATTTACTCTACTGGACGCAAACCAGACAATGTTTGTTTAACTAATTTAAGCAATTCCCTATCTTTGTGTCCGCACGTTAAAGCAAACAAACTGCGCAATTTCAATCAGCAGATGACGGACTACAAAGCATGCATTCGATTATCAGGAGTTTAAAACAAATGACCGGAAATAGGGAAAAACGGTGTTTAGTCTACTGTATTTTTATTCATAAATGTACATTTTTTTAAATCAAGTTTAAGGTTATTCCCAAGTATTGCATTGCGCATAATTTCACGCGTGATTAGCGCAAGCGCAATAAAAAATGGCGGCTTTTTCTTTACAGCTGGACCTCGCCATAGAGGTAAATCGTCATTTTCTCGCAAACGAGTATGGTGACCTATCATTTTTTTTCTGTTGTTTTGAATTGAGTAATAAATTTCTCTGTGTAAAATAAATATGGATCAATTCTCAGCGTAGAACAAAAAGCAATCGTCGGAAACGTGAATTTAGCAAGCAATCGTGACTACAATCATGGTGCTATTATAAGGATTTATATGGGAATTATGGGAATAAACAAGGTGCTTTTGCTCCTAAACGAACATGGGGACACCCCATTTTTATTTCAAATTTAAGTTCCTATATTATAAACAATTAATAGGCAAAGTTTCACAAAAATCTCAGGGCAGGTTCTATTTCAGTGGAATGACCTTAATTATGTGCAAGTCATGTGAAAATGGTAGAATACATTTCTAAACTAGTAATAGTTCTCACTACAGCTGCCCCCCTTGTTTTACTGATTGAAAACAATAATCAAACATTATTGCAAGAACTAAAACTTTTATTTCTAATTTGTGTAAACTTTATCACTCATAATGTTCCTAAAAATTGGGCAATTCATCATGGATATGATTGAATATGATTCAAACAATCAACTAAGTAATCTAACCCAACACGTGCTATTTAACTTATCCCAAACCGTTTTAAACGGCAAATTTAATACATCATATTCTTTCCTTATTATATCGCCAAGTATTTATAGCAGAGCAGTTTACCATATCTCGTTTGATCGGGGTACAATATTACTATTACTAATAATAGTTCTCACTGAATCTGCCCTCATTTGTTCTTTTTTTTTTTTTTTTTTTTTTTTTTTTTGCTGCTTGATAATGTATGAAACCATTTTTTCTTTTTCTTTTTTGTTTCTTTGTAAAATATATCAATCAAAAATTTTCTTATAACTTCGGCAATTTATCATGAATAATATACGCCTTTATTCCCCATACAGTGTATATTAAATCATACAAAATTCGATTTCAAGTCAAACATTAACTCTTTTAATTTCATCTGGGGTGAGCTTGCCAGGGGTATTTTCTTCAAACTTCTCACTGAAGCAAGCACTGCAATCTCTTTCCAAACAAGTACAACAGTGTTGTCTTAAATAATCCCAAAGTGGCGCTCTGATTTCTAGCCATAGTTTCCAGTTTCCAGCCGACTCAATATATCTTGAACAAGTGGCAAATACAAGCTCTGTAGATTCATTTCTTTGCGATAATTGTGATACATATGGCATGAACAGAAGTGAAGAAATTTCTAAAAAAAAATACTATCCACAGCCCGAGAAAAAGTTCTAGGATTGTAAGCGTAAGATTACTCAGCACAAATGATTAAGAAGTAAGCGAGATTCCAAACGTAAAAATGACAACCCGAAACATATTTATGGTGAATGTGTTCATATCGCAAACTCGTGCGAAGCGACACATAAGATCGTTCTGGCGGAGCTCGAAAGGCCGCTAAGCGGAGCCCAATAACTATAGGAACAGAACCACATGCATACACAGAAAAAGAAAACCATGCAACTCTTTTCATGGTCAACATGGCAAATGGCATGGATCTATACTATTTGTCAGCTACGAAGAAAGAGTGTTATCCCGTTGTTTCGGTAGGACAGCTCGGTTTTGACTGCCGTTCGCACTGATTATGGTTTAGTGACAGCTGTCAAAACAGGGTATCCGCTGACCAGTATCACATGATTATATCTCGGGCTCAGGTTGAAAGTTTATCGAGGTCGCGTGTTATTTTGAAGTTGACCGCTGCTCAGGTACTGATTTGCGATTGGATCGCAGGCTCAAGCCAGGTTATTACTCTGGGGGAGGAGGGAGTACGTGCAAAGGCAAAATTTCGGCGTAAATTAAACCCTGGCGCGTTATTGACTTTTCTTCCGACATATTCCTTGCACAATCGTCTCTCAGAAAGTCCCTGATATATTGGGTACGTAATTTCTACAATCTTGGAAAAATTGGGTACGCTTATTGGGTATAGTTTTTTAAAATTTAACTGGGCAAAATAGTGAAACCACACGCTAAGCAATTACATGCTAACAATTGATCATTTTTTGAGTTTCTGATCCAAGAAAAGCAAATCCTGTTCTTCCTTTATGGGTAATTATTGCAATCAGAAGCTCTGCTTTTAGGGTTGGCTAAATCTAGATATTTCCTCCGCCACTTTGAAGAGGAATTTCTTGCTCGCGCCAAAATCGTCATGTAGGCTGTATTGAAATGTCTTAGCTCAAATATCGGTATTTCGTAGATCCTTGCGAGCGTTTCGTTGATCCTTTGCGACCCCGCATTCACGAAAATCGAGACATTTTCCGGCCTCGCTATTAAAGAATTCACCACATTGCCTACTATACGCTAAGACTACAAAGATGCGTCCTCGGGTTTGACCTCCAAAACCCTGCGGGGTTAATTGTTTTTTAAATCAGAACGTACTGTAGTTAAATGCACCCTAAACCTGAACTACAATGAAACGTCTTTTGCCATGCAAAAACTAGACAAAGAATATACTGTTTTGAAACAAAATTTCATTTATTTATTTCATTTGTTTGTCTGCTTTCCTCTTTTCTTTATGTATTGGAATATCTTTTTTAGTTCTTATGCCGGAAAAAGGAAGCTATTTATGATGGATTTTACTCGTTTTTTTATTCAGGTAATGTGACTTCCAAACGTGATCGCGACTTGAGAACGCTGAATGCGTGCAGCAAACGTAGCTAAACAATATACATTTGGAAAGAGGGACACAAGTTTCTTCTTTTGTGTCATTCAAGAGTTTTAACTCAATTGCATGAATCAACGGAATAGAACAACAGGAACGATTTTCCTCAATTCCACCACTGCCCTGTCGTCACACTTTTCCCCATTCTTTTCTCCCCGTTTCACTTCCGCCAATTTTCCTCACCATACACACAGCTAGTTGATGTTTTATTTACGTGAGACTTTCATTCTTTTGTTTATTTGTTTTGCAATTTCCTGGTAATAGCCAATCTTCAAGACAATGTTAAACGTCATCGTTTCTGCATGCGCTGCGTGCATTTATTAATTTACAGCTGACTTAGGGGGCTCCACTGAAAACACTGCAAACCGCCTTTGGAGAGTTGGATTCCCTCACTAAATACTATTGTTATTATTATTATTATTATTATTATTATTATTATTATTATTATTATTAATTCGCACAGCTATTGATGATATTGAAGCTGGCTTCGTCATTGGCTCCGGGCAACAACAAGTTGCCTAGGGAAGCCAAGAAACACCCCTTGTTTGCTTTTTCTCTACTTTCTACATCTCCAGCACCTTTCTAAGAATTCTTGCCGACCCCAACAATGCACATCTCTGGATCAGTCCAACAGGAATGCCCACCTCAATGGCTCTCAGATTGTCCTTCAATCTCAGTGGTATTGATCCCAATGTTCCCACTACCACTGGAATAACCTTTATCCTCACACCCCACATTTTTCGAACTTCTCTTGCTAGATCTTATTATTATGATTATTATTATTATTATTATTATTATTATTATTATTATTTGACTGATTTGAGACCTGAAAAATTTAGCTGAGAAATGGGCAGAAACTTAAAACCATAGCAGAGAAATCAGAGCGGCTATGCGTCATTGAGCACAGATCAAAGTGGCTATCAGCCACTGAAAATGGATCGTCTGTAAGCAGTGACAATTTTGATGCCACTGACTTGAGGTTATAATCCGTAGATTTAAAGTGAAAGTCCACTTACATTGTTAAGAAAGAGTGCCAAACGAACCGGTTACAGAATACACGCGGAGACGTGACACCGTTGAAAACATTTATGAAGTTATCGGTGATCTTCGTCCGAGACAATTATAAGGAAAGTACTGCTTCTTGTCCGATCACCAAAGCAAGTAATAATTCTCATTTTCATTCCTAGTTTTTGTCGTTCTTTATTTTTCCAGCCAATATCAGTGATTTTATTTCTTTCTTTGTCTTTGTTACATCTGGAGAGATCCTAAAAATAAAAAATAATGTGTCCATCATAGACTCGTAATTTTAATACCACAAGGACAGCACTGCGTCTCGTCCGCTGAACAAAGTTAAGCCCTGTTCGCCGGGGTTCGTACTTGGCTGGGTGACCAAATACGAATACCCTCTGCTGTAATAACTTCTTTTTTCCTTTCATATTTTTCCTTTTCTCGTTTTTTTTCCTTTGCAAGGCGATATCAGTGAGTGCAGAAATCTCGGACTTGTGTAGTGTCTTTTCTTCTATTTACCAACTATTTGTTCGTATCATTTCGCCATGTCCGTATTTATGTGTATTTATTTTAATACCGTATAAACAATAGCGAAACACGTCGCTCGAATTCTCCTCAATTCTCATGTCTGTCGATTGTCTAAAACTTTAAATCACGGCTTGAATCATTGGAAAATTCATACAGCTCATCAATTTTGTGATTTTTAGTATCTTCTTTTTCGGCAATCGGGTGAGGTTGAACCTGTATAAGCGGACACCTTTGAGAAATGAGCTATTTATGATAATTAGCTTTTCTATATGAAAACGTTCGTGCGAAAATCTATTCAATGTAGATCATTTCTGTGGTAAGATATTGAGAACTTGCGTCGGAAATTCAAAGAATAACTAACTTGATACGGTACAAGCGGATGTAAAACGGCCTTAGAGGGCGTGATGTTGGAAACCCGCTGATTTCCGCTGATCTCTCGAGTACACGAGTCGGGTCTGCAAGTGCGCACGGGATCCTTTCTTGAACAGTGGCTAGTAATCGAAACTATTCCGTTTTAAGTGGAATCTTTTAAGGGTCTAATGAAGCTCGAGCAGCATCCATATTAGTCTCCCTTAGGAGTTAAATTTAAATTTTCCTACGAGCATTCCTGCAGACGTTTTGATATGGGAGTTCCCCTCCGGGGTTCCAAATGTCTGATAGGAAGTGACGGAATGAAGGAGTGATGGAGTGAAATCGTTCCCCCGATACAATTTGGAAAATAATATTTTCCAAGTTAAAAATGAATTATAAGAGTGTTCAGACCGTACCACTGAACTGCGTTTGGTTTAATCCACTTTTCCTTCCTCGTATTAAGAAACCATTGACCCAAACGCAGCGTATGCCTTTCCGTTTCCTTTCTCTAAACAATCATGTGGATCATTCGAAAATTTGTCGACTATTTCTAAACTTATCTAAGCTACACAAAGCAACTTTGTCCCGTCCTAATTATCACCAGCATAACGTAAGTTTGCGAAGCAAGAACCATGAAGACTTAGCCACGGAATGATGTGAGACAATATTTGATTTGTAAGATGTGTCGCGGTGTCATTAGTTGATTTAACTTGTCAGACCTATTTTTCAGCTTGTCAGACCTGTTTTTCAGCCTCCATTAAACTGGTTGACCAGTAGGAACTTTGAGTTTAAAAATAAACACACACCCGCTCTTCAGTTCTCTGTTGACCATCTTAACGATCCACACAAAAGCAAATCACTTGGTGACCAAATCGTCCTCAGCGCGCAAGCGACTGCGATAATCTTATGCACTAGTCAGCGGATTCACTAAAGGTTTACAGCAAGGGGCCGAGGAAGGAGCGACTCTTAATTAAAAAATGAAGTCATTTTCTGAGTAAAAATGAGGAGAGATTCCAGTATCCCACTCAGACCTTCTCATTGGCGGTTTCAAGCCTCGGCCGAGGTCACTATGTTGTGTTACTCTCATAACTGGAGAGTAGCCAGTTATGAACCAGCATCCCATCCAGGGGGAGGGGGAATAGCAATACTCCTACTAACTGACTGACTGACTGACTGACTGACTGATTCTCTGACTGATTGACTGATTCACTGACTGACTGACTGACTGATTTACCTATTGATTAATTGATTGATTGATTGATTGATTGACTGATTGACTGACTAACTGACTGACTGATTAATTGACTGATTGGCTGACTGACTGACTGACTGACTGACTGACTTGTTGACGGATGGATGGATGGATGGATGGAATCTTTCATTTAAACACGGAGCTTTATCAAATTAAAACGTGCAAGTCAAAATTAGGTTTCCATAAAATCCGTGCAATTCCTAATTACATGTACCACCAGTTAATTACATCAAAGTAGACTGAAATATAAGTAAACTTACTGAAGCAATTACAACGGGGTGAAGCTAACTATTTAGTTGTCTAACTGATGCCGGTAGTAAACCTCTTTTAACTCACTTTTAAACTTGTTCAAACATATTTCCTCTTTGAAATGCGACGGAGAGCATTCCAGACCTTAGCACCACTAAATGCGAAGTTATCCTTGTAATAATTGGTGCTATATTCAGGCAGTTCAAGGTCGGAATTGGAAGATCTCAAACGTAATTATTTAGGGTGCTATGAAAAGTTAACATATGGGTAAAGGTATGGAGGTGCCAGGCCGTTAACAATTTTAAACATCATAATAGCCTTGTGAAATTGCCTCATGGAATTAAATTGGGTCCAGCCTAATTCTTCAAACATTTCCCTAGAGGGTTTAGAATACGGAGCACCGGTGATAATACGAGCCGCTCTGTTTGGAAGCCTTTGGAGACTGTTGCTTAAAGTGTCACCTATTGAATCCCTCAATATACAACAGTCACTAAAATAAGGTTCAATAATTGACCTAGATATAAAACAACAATATTCTTATCTTTTAGAAAAGGTTTAACCTTTTTCAGAATTTTTAAATTGGAGGTCCCTTTATGCCTTATGGTTTGCAAGTTCCCACGTCAGGTTCTCATCAATACTAACACCTAAGCATTTAGTGGACTCCAGTTGCTTTACATGAGTGATTGGCTGATTGACTGATTGACTGACTGATTAACTGGCTGACTGACTGACTGATTGGCTGACTGACCGACTGACTGACTGACTGACTGACTGCATGACTGACTTCATGACTGATTGACTGATCGACTGACTGACAGACGGACTGATTAACTGACTGACTGTCTGACTGGGTGACTGATTGACTGATGAATTGATTCACTGACCTACTGACTAACTGACTGACTGACAGATTGACTGGTGGACTGATTGACCGATTGACGGATACACAGATTGACGGATTGACTGATTGACTGACTGTCTGACTGATTGACTGACCCATCGATTGAATGATTGATTGATTGATCGATTGCTTGATTGGTTGATTGACTGATTGATTCATTGATTCATTGATTGATCGGTTGATTGATTGATTGATTGATTGATTGATGGACTGATTTGTCTCATTCTCTTCCAGGGATTTCTTTTTAAAGAGAGTTTACAGAGTTACGCAAAAATCAGATCCGGTTTACGGTGATCGTTTCTTAGTCGACGTGGAACTTGGTTTACAGCATAGCAACCAATCATTTCGCTTGTCAGAACACGTCTATCAGAAGAAGGGAAGTGACAAGTTGTGTTTTCCTGGAGGAATCAACTGGAACAGCCAAGCCATGGTGTACTTCATACTTCCTGTCAAAGACCAAGGACGATGGGTCTATCATTTTATCAATGAACTTACTGTTGCCAGCTTATTGACCGGTGATACGAACTTCCACGTCGTTGTTGCTGACTTTGAAAGTCAGGATATTGATATGGCCGAAGCTTTTAACACTTCTCTGTTCCGCAGCAGACACACCATTGTTGACATGACGGGTAAATTCTATAAGACACTCGCGCTAAACGAGGCTGTCGCTCGTGTTCCAAGCGAGCATGATATACTATTTCTGTATGATCTTCACATTGATGTTCCTGTAGACATCATGGACAGCGTCAGAAAGGTAACGTAAAAGTGCAAATGCAATCACGTTATAAGTAGTCTCCGTAAGAGTCCTAAGTGAACGATAGTTCGAATGCGTCACCTAGGGGTGCAAGAAATTACAGCTCACCGGAGAAAGAGAAAACGATGAGGGAAGGAAAGTGGCAGTTGCCTCAATAGCGTCATGTTTTTCTCCAACATCTCCTATTCATGTCACGCTTTCTCAAGCTTGGTGCAGTGTTCGACGATCTAGTCAGATTGGGACTCGAACTGGGACTATAGCCCGGACTCGAGCTGGTATTCAAACAGGGACTCAACCCAGGACTCGAACTGGGACTCAAACTGGGACCAGAGCTTAGACTAAAGCTGGGTCTCGAGCTGTGAATCGAACTTAGCCTTGAGCTGGGACTAAAGCTGGGACTAGTGCTGGGACTCGAGCTGGGACTAGATCTAGATCTCGAGCTTCTCGAGCTGGGACTCAAACCTGGACTCTAGTTGGGACTCGAACTGAGACTCGAATTGGCACTTCAACTGGGACTCAAACTGGGACCAGTGCTTAGACTAGAGCTGGGACTTGAGCTGGGAATCAAGCTGGGACTAGAGCTGAGTCTCGAGCTGGGTCTCAAGCTGGGTCTCGAGCTGGGACTCAGACTGAGACTCAAACTGGGAATTGAGCTGGGACTAGAGCTGAGACAAACTGGGACTCAAGCTGAAATTCCAACTGGGACTCGAACTGAAACTCGAGCTGGGAGACTAGAGCGGAGACTATGACTGGGATTCGAACTGGGATTCGACCTGGACTTCAACTTGGACTCAAGCTGGGATTTGAGCTGGGACTTGCATTGGGACACAAACTGGGACCAGAGCTTATACTAGACCTCGGTCTCGAGCTAGCACTCGAAAGGGAACTACAGTTGGGACTTGAACTGGGACTCGAGCTGGGTCTCGAGTTGGGACTCGAACTGGGACTCGTACTGGGACTTGTACTGCGACTCGAACTGGGATTTGTACTTGGGCTCAAGTTGGGAGACTAGAGCGGGGACTACAACTGGGACTCAAACTGGGCTTCGAACTGGGACTTGAACTTGGACTCGAACTGGGATTTGAGCTGGGACTTGCATTGGGACACAAACTGAGACCAGAGCTTATACTAGACCTCGGTCTCGAGCTGGGACTTGAAAGGGGACCAGAGTTGGGACTCAAACTGGGACTCAAACTGGGACTCGACCTGGGACTCGAGTTAGGACTCGAACTGGGACTTGTACTGGGAATCAGGCTGGGAGACTAGAGCGGGGACTACAACTGGGACTCGAACTGGGCTTTGAACTGGGACTTGAGCTTGGACTCAAACTGGGATTTGAGCATTGGGACACAAACTGGGACCAGAGTTTATACTAGACCTCGGTCTCGAGCTGGGACTTAAAAGGGGACTATAGTTGGGACAAAAACTGGGGCTCGAACTGGGACTCATACTGGGACTCAAGCTGAGACACGTACTTGGACTCAAGCTCGAACTGGAGCTGGGACTCGAATTAGGGCTGAAACCTGAGCTTATACTATAGCTGGGGCTGGAGCTGGGGCTCGAGCTATGAGTCGAACTGGGATTAGAGCTGGCACTCAAGCTGGGACTCAAAGTGACCAGAGCTTATACTAGAGCTGGGTCTCGGGCTAAAACTCGAACTGGGACTTGAGTTGGGACTTGAGCCGGGGCTCGAACTGGGTCTTCAACTGGGACTCGAGTTGGGACTCGAGCTGGGACTACAGCTAGGACTAGAGCTGGGAGACTAGGACCATACCTTATACTAGAGTTTGGTCTCGACCTAGGACTTGAGCTAGCACTCGAACGGGGACTAGAGTTGGGACTCAAACTGGGACTCAAGCTGGGACTAGAACTGGTACTCAAACTGGGACGAGCTGGGATTCGAGATGGGACTAGAGCTGGGACTCGCATTGGGACTCAAACTTGGACCAGAACGTATACTAGAGCTGGGTCTCGAGCTGGGACTCGAGCGGGGACTAGAGTTGGAACTCCAACTGGGACTCAAACTGGAACTAAAACTGGGACCAGAAGCTTATACTAGAGCTGGGTCTCGGGCTAGGACTCCAACTGGGACTCCAGCTGGGACTCGAACTGGAATTAGAGCTGAGACTTAGACTGGAACTCGAGCTGGGACTCGAACTGGAATTAGAGCTGGGACTCAAACAGGAACTAGAGCTGGGACCAGAGGTGGGACTTGGACTCGGACTCAAACTGGGACTTGAGCTGGGACTAGAACTGGAACTCGAACTGAGACTAGAGCTGGTACCAAAGCTGGGACTCAAGCTGGGACTCGAACTGGGATCAGAGCTGGGACATGAACTGGAACTAGAGCGGCAATTTGAGCTGGGACTCGAACTGGCTCTCGCACTGGGTCTCGAGCTTGGTCTCGAACTAGGGCTCGAGCTGGGTCTCGAACTGGGTCTCGTACTGGGTCTCGAACTGGGACTCGAACTGGGACTCGAACTGGGCCTCGAACTGGGTCTCGAGCTGGGTCTCGAACTGGGTTTCGAACTGGGTCTCGAGCTGGGTCTCGAACTGGGTCTCGAACTGACACGACTTGGGTCTTGAGCTGAAACTTGACTAGGTTTCAAACTGGGACTTGAGCTGGGTTTCGAACTGGGACACGAACTGGGACTAGAGCTGGGACTCAAGCTGAGACTACGGCTGGGACTTGAGCTTGGACTCCAACTGGGACTAAACCGGGAATTCATCGTGGAACAAGAGCTGGGACCTAAGCTGGGACCTAAGCTGGAACTCAAACTGAGACTGAAACTTGGATTCGAACTGGACCTCGAGCTGGGATTTGAGCTGGGACCAGAGCTGAGTCTCGAGCTGGCACTAGAGCTCGCACCAGAACTGCGACTCGAGCTAGGACAAGAGCTTGCACTAGATCTGGGACTCTGGCTGGCACCTGAACTGCGACTCAAACTGGAACTCGAACTGGGATTAGAACTGGGACTAGAGCTGGTACTCGAGCTGGGACAAGAGATTACACTGGATCTGGGACTATGGCTAGGACCTGAACTAAGACTAAAAGTGGGATTCGAACTGGGACCCGAGCTGGAATTCGGCCTGGGACTTGCGCTGGCACTTGAACTGGGTCTCGAGCTAGGACTAAAGCTGGGACTAGAGCTGGGTCTCGAGCTGAGATTGGAGTTGGGTTTCGAGCTGGGACTCGAACTGGGACTTGAGTTGGGACTCGAGCTGGGACAAGAGCTTGCACTACATCTGGGACTATGGCTGGGACTAGAGCTGGGTCTCGAGCTGGGATTTGAGCTGGGTCTCCAGCTGGGAGTCGAACTGGGATTTGAGCTGGGACTCGAGCTAGGACAAGAGCTTGCACTACATCTGGGACTATGGCTGGGACCTGAACTGGGACTCAAACTAGGACTCAAACTGGGATTCGAACTGGCACCCGAGCTGAGACTCGAGCTGGGACTTGAGCTTTGACTCGAGCTGGGACTTGAGCTGGGACTTGAACTGGGTCTCGAGCTAGGACTCGAGCCAGGATTCGAGCCAGGATTCGAGCCAGGCAAAGGTTTAGGGTGCCTTACACCTTCTCGTGCCTCCGAGCGTTTTGTTCACCTCTCACTCCCCTGGAAAGAAAACGACCGCTACGCAGACTAATGGTGTCCTGTCGGTATTTTCGGTGATCTAAAGAATGTTTGTGGTTGCTGTATCCTATCTTTAACCATACTCTGTCGTGCCAGTGTGTATTTTTGTATCCCCAATGTGGTGACAGCAGCTCTATAGACAGAATCGTGAACAAAACGCAAGAGTTCAACCATCGTAGTAGTTTTAGCTTTTAAGCTTGACTCGAACTCGTTGTACCACTACCACATGCTCAACTTTGTACGTTATTTGTTTCTATTTATTTTTCAGAATACCGTTGAGG
The DNA here is from genome assembly GCF_042242905.1 of Orbicella faveolata. Taxonomy (NCBI): domain Eukaryota; kingdom Metazoa; phylum Cnidaria; class Anthozoa; order Scleractinia; family Merulinidae; genus Orbicella; species Orbicella faveolata. The sequence continues at coordinate 18,013,171 of NW_028301576.1, read as the reverse complement.
GACGGATTGCCTTTTTCCCTATGGTTGGTCGTTTACACTGTGACGGCTCGTCTACGGATCACAGAGGCTTCTGGGAACTTGAAGGGTTTGGCTTGCTCAGTATATACAAGTCTGATTGGAGAAAGGTTGGTGGTAAGTGGAATTCAATTAATTTCCCGATTTGATAAGCAGAACAACTTAATTAATGGTCCTGATGCCGGACAAAGATGGAACTGCAATATTACCGCAATGCAAAACCATTATGATCACATAACACTACGCTGCCCCAAGTACAACAGGAAAACAGAAGGGGATAAAACCTTTTTAACATCATCAATTTTATTATAGAATAATAAAAGCTGAGCTGACCTGAGCTGTAATAATAAAAGCTGAGCTGTACCTGAGCTGTAAGATCTCAGATGGGGTCCTCGTCGTCGATCTTAGCACTTCCCAAGTTCCAGTCTGATAGTTCAGCAGTTTACAATGTCGTCCAGAGAGCTTCAATCCCTTGGGAGCGGTAATTAAAGCCGTCTTTAAAGAGCGAATTAACCCAATTCATACCCCCACCGTAGCACAAGGGGGGGGGAGGGGTGTTGATGTATAACCCCTTTCCTGGGTTTTCGTTCTGTTCAGGTACAAAGAAATAAATTTACACAGATAAGATGGCGCTGAGCTTGCTCTACAAGGTGATAACATTTTTGTTAATTATGACGTTATATGACGTGAAATGAAAACTATTGTTGGTATTCTGGATTTTTCTTTGATTATGTTTAACATTCAGTTATCCAACTCTGATTAATTTTTGCACTGTTTGTCCAAAGGAATGGACACTGAGAAATTCAAATACAAATGGGGTGGGGAGGACTGGGATCTACTGGATCGTGTTTTTAACGCCAAGTTGGAAGTGGAACGAATCAAGTACCCAGGCCTCTATCACCATTATCACAGTAAACAAAAGAAGTGGAATTAACGCCTGGTGTAGCCGCGCCTGGAGTGTTTGTCACGTGCTGCCATGCGAAGTACATTTACCTGACCTACTGCCTCCTTTATGAGATATTTAACGAATACGAAAAATGTGTGTTACGATGTAAAATTATCGATCTCGAAACTATGATTAAATCTTTAAGATTAACCTGGCTACGAGGAATTTTCCGTGTAAATGAGCGGTTTTCAACTGAGTGTCGTAAAACCAAAACCAAAGTAACCACTCTGGCCAATCACAAACAAAGGGATTGCAGACAATCCAGTGCACCAATCAAAGCTCGAAGTGAATTCTTTTAGCTGACGCGAAGCGCGGGAAAACGCGTGCAAGTGAGTCATGATTGGTTTTGGTTTTATAGTGACGTAAGTGTTTTGAGCCAATTGTGTCGCGTAGTAATGCAAAACCAGTAACTTGGCGACACTTAAGTGAAAACCGCTCATTCGAAAGTAAATAACCAAAGTGTGTTGTGAGTAAAGTATTGTAATATATTGTAATTTTTTTTTTCTGTCGTGTAATATAGCGAATGTAACGTTAGTAGTGTAATGTTAGTAAGTAGTGCCTGTACGCAATGTATCTTAAAGTAACGTTGCAAATTAAAAATAAATTACATCAAACAACTAAGACTACTAATGCAGCTGAACAACAAATCTAGTAATATTCATATCATGGGAGGCGAAAACTCTTGGCTGCCCGCGCGATTTTAAACGGTGTTACAGGCAGTTGGGTAAAACTTTAAGATTAAGGATTGTGAAAATCTGCATTAGTTTTTTGATTCTAGCCACACTTCAAATGGGGGCATACAACGAGCTCATTTGTAAGGACCTAGTCATTTGGGACCATTACCAACTAATAAGCAGATGTAAGTAGTGTAAATATTGTATAGTAAGAGTAGTGTAAGTTAAGTGATGTAACGTAATGCTAGTACAGGTTTTCCGTGTAAGTACCTTAGGGCCTCTTCATATGAGCCCGGTAACCGGCCTGGCTCGGTTACCGGGATGAATTTTATTGTCTGTTCATATGGGAAATTTCAGCCCGGTCGACCGGGATGAAATCCAAGGAGCACAGCCAAAATGGTGGAACATAAACTTGTATCGTTGGCGGCTGTCGTAGCTTTGTGGACTCTTGTAACTTTACTAATAAAGCTAATTCGCATACTCCTAAAGTGGAAATACATGCAAGACAAACATTATGCCATTTTGGCCGCTATGTTGCGAAAGCGAAGCTATTTTGTCTAAAACGTTTCGTCCCGGTTACCCGCCAGCCCGGCTTCTCATATGTGTACGCGATAACGTCCTTGTTTAAGGCTGAAGGTGCCTTTGGGAACACGTCAATGTTGTTTAACTGGAGAAGCCATTTTGAAATTTTGTACCGAGCGAATCTGAGGAAATCCGTGTAATACTCTTCTGAGACAGCTGTAATCTAGAAGTAGAGCCTACGGAATCTTAAGGAAAATACAGTCCAGTGAGAGAAATCTTGTACACATATGAACACATCGAAATTTTTATGAGGGAAAGAGTGACGAGGCGAGATCTCGGAAACCGAGCCAACCCGGTTGACCGAGCTCACATGAAGAGGCCCTTAATGTAAGTAATGTAAGTATTGTATTGTAAGTGGTGTAAGTGTAACAATTTAAGTAGTGTAAATATTGTACGGTAAGAGTAGTGTAAGCAGCGTAACGTAAGTAATGCAACGTAATGTTATTTCCGTTTTGCTGTTCTGGTTTTTAAGTGCATGACGGGATGTACTCCTGAGTATTTGACATCTAAGCTCGTCAAAAGATCCGCCGTCTCGATAAGAGGGAGTTTTAGCAATCTACGACGGCGACGGCGACGAGAGCATCCCCAAACAAAAGGTTTAATTAGCAGAACAATGGTTCTGCACGTGCGGTTTGAATCTTGGTACATTTCTTTGCTGTCCTCTACAAAACAACAACGTGAAATGACTAAGTTCTACGTATTTTGGGGAACGCGAACCGCAATGGCTAATTTTTGGTATCTTCTTTTCGACTTTTAGACCGATAGGCGCCCTGAACAGATTTACGCAGCTGCGACATTCGAAGGTAAAATAAAAATACGTTTTTTACAAGGCTTCGTCCCCGCCGTCGCCGTCGTCATTGCTAAAACTCCCTAAGGACTACCAGGAACTGTCAACTTTTGAACATACCACTCTTCCGCACTATTAGCGGTCAAAGGACTTTTCAATATAGAGCAACCTCTCCGTGGAATGAGTTGCAGCCTGAACTTAAACTTTGTCCATCCGTGACGGATTTCAAGCGCCTACTCAGGCGTAAGCTTCTTAATGACTGTTTTATTTAATTTTTATTCAACATTTGGCTTCTTTTTAAGTTATCATTGTTATGTGTTTGGCTTTCTGCGTTTTTAAATTTTGTAATGTAACATTGACTCTGAAAAGCCCCGTGGGGACGAGCCAATAAAGTATGTATGTATGAAAAAATTAATGTAAGTAGAGTTTTCCCGTGTATCTTAATGTAGAATGAAAAATATTGTATTGTAAGAGTAGTGTTCAAAATTCAATCTAATAAATACGTTCAAAGTTTCTTTTACCAAACGTGTCCATTTTCTTTGTAGGTCCGCCAATACTTTGTAGGTCGTGAAGTATATATGAAATAATTCATATTTGAACTGCGGTAGTAGATGAAAGTGAAGTATGATCATCGCAGTAAATTTTCCAATTTACGCAACTGGAAAGAAGAAGCCTGAAAAAAATCAGGGCTTCAACGGGATTCGAACCCGTGACCTCCGCGATACCGGTGCGATGCTCTACCAACTGAGCTATGAAGCCACACATTGGGAGCGAGGTCAATTAATTGAGTTCATATCTTCCCGTGAGTGAAATGATGTGAAGTATATATGAAATAATTCATATTTGAACTGCGGTAGTAGATGAAAGTGAAGTATGATCATCGCAGTAAATTTTCCAATTTAAGCAACTGGAAAGAAGAAGCTTCTGGCTTCTTCTTTCCAGTTGCTTAAATTGGAAAATTTACTGCGATGATCATACTTCACTTTCACTTTGTAGGTCCGTCAATAAATTGGTCAGAATAGATCATTCATCGAAATATTGAATTCATCGAGGCTTTAGCAATTCGAACTGTTTTGAATCCATAGCAATACTGAATTATTTGAACTTGAAGTCATCGAAGCTTAAATAGGTCACTGTTTACAGACGATCCAAGTTCCAACTTCTGGCTTTGATTAGTTCGTTCAGAGTTATTTCATGTGTTTAACTTTTTCACGATCAGTAACACCAGTGATGACGTCATCAGGCCACGCCATTTCTGAAAGGTCATAATTTTGAGAGAATTTCAAATTATTGAAAAATTCGTAATTTTCTGAAAAAAGCATGATTTCGAAAAAGGAATGCATAGCTATGTTTCCAACGTTGGCTTTAATCGAAACACGTCGAAAAAGGCTGGATCTAATGAAAAGCCGCCTTTCCTTTACCAGTGAAAGAAACCGGAAGTGAGCCCGATATATATTGGAAGTTACCCTATCAGCGCGTGCGCAATTTACACTACCAGTGCACTTCGGTAAGATCGGACAAAGTGGCACGGAGTTAGTTTTTCTCTTTCTTTTGCTCTTGTTTTTCTGTTTTTCTTTTATTTTGTCTTTGCTTGTACTTTTTTTATTTTGCATTTGTGAAACACAAAGAAAACTCATCTAAAATGGAAGCGAATTTCCAAGTTATTGAGTTGTTTTTAATTTCCGCGCTCAGGCTGACGTAAGTAACCGATTTCACTTCCTTAGCAACGCGCCCGAGCGTGCGCACGAATCGGTTAATGGGCCCTCAGGCTGAAAATATAGTTGTTTCCTTTATCTTAAACGCGGGGGCTCTGTATAAATAGGGCTCCCCCCGGTTTCCCCCTCTCCGCCCCCCCCCCCCCCCCGTTCGATTAAATTAATATACGAAATTTTCAACATGGCGAACATCAGGCCGTTGGCAAGCGAGGATCAAAATTGCTTCTTTCCTTTAAAAAATACAATCTTTATCAATAAACAATAAAAGCATACTTCAAACCTAAGTGTATTCTTTTGTTATTCCTGGTTTACATGCAGAAAATTGAGTGTAGTTTACCTGAACACTTCAAGGTGATTTCGATCGCGCGCCATTTGTTTGAATATCTTCCGTAGCACTAGCTTTCCCCGGGTTTTCCTTTGTTCTGATTCTTCCCCCGTTCTTTTGAGACTTACTAATAGTATTGGTCTGTGCATACTTTAATAAATATAACGAGCTCTATCATTGGTGCTAGCGATGGCACAAAGTTCGAATAAAATTAGAGGGATTTCCTTGTAGTAAACAGAACCATTTTCGCGATCGTGGAATGATGGGACCAGGCGAGCCTTGTGCAAAGAAAGCTAAGTGCGATCAGCAGAGAGTCTACAACGAGAGACGAAAGGAAAAACCTCGCAAAACGCTATTCAGTTTGAATTTTCAGTTCGGTTTCGGTGAAGAAGAAGAGATGAGAGCCACAAACGAGAGATTCGTTCGGCTACGCAATATGGCCGATCTTAGATCTGGTCGAACCAATGCCGATTTCCTGATCGCTCTCATGGATCATTATGAGGGGAAAAGCGGCCCAGATTACAAAGAAATGCACTCGGTTGAAGTGCAAGCGAATGCCACTGAATCTGTCTTTGAGCTCTATGCCGAAAGAGAAGCCAAAAAGACAGACTTCCAGTGTCAGTGGCGGTGTGAGGAAGCTCCACCATGTAAACAGGTTTTGTCCCCAGCTCGTGAGGATGAAAATTTTTTTGTCTGTGGACAGGACAGTCTTACTGTTTTGCTACAGGAAACTGCCACAGGATGTGCATGTGGTTTGCAATACGGTTTCGATGGGACCGCAGCTATGGATGGGCATGTACTGAGGACAGAATTGTGCTGCATGAACGGGCACAGAGTCAAGTGGGCTAGCTCGTCCATACTTGGCAACAAGTACACTGCCAATTGCAGGTAAGACAATTATTTATATTTTTATCACAGTGCCGCTCTTTCAGTAGCAAGCAAGCTTACTTTTAAGCTAGTCATTTCACGGTTTAGTAATTTATTATTTCCTTCTTGAATTAGTTGGGTAGTTGTTTCACCAGACGTCCCCGGAATGCAGGAATGGGTACGAGGTCTTACATCAACAAATCTGAGTTGTGTTTGACTTCGCTGTTATCAATCGGGAACGAATAGAGCTTATTGCACTTACTTGTTGTAGTTACATTTACAGTCGCAGAAAGGATTCAAGGCATGACTACTGATTTACTATCGGTTTATCCGTATTTTTTGTCATGCACCGATGGCACTCTCCTTGGAATTTGTTATTTTATATATACATTACGTGTAAACATTCTGTGTTTTGTTTGCATAACCACAACACTGCACTTACTGTTACACAGGATTAGGGAAGAACTGTTAACAATGCCTTGTCCATCGTTTTTTTAGGTTGGTTCATGGTTTTACAAGCTCTGGCATGCTTGAAAACCAGAACCAAGGCTTTGCTGAGGCTGCAAAACTTGGCAATGTTGGAGACAAGTATATTGATTTTGGTGAGCTCTCGATATAGTCAATGTTTCTTTGTGTAATACTATTACCTATGATGGGAAAACATTTTATAATTATTATAGTAAACTATAATAACAAACTAGGACACTGATTTCCATCATGCCCTCATTACAGCTGTATGTACTTATTATATAAGTGCTGAAATTGGTAATTGTACATAACCAAAAGTGTAATTATTATTACTGTTATCATTGTACTTCAGTTCACATTACATCATTATCATTATTGTAGTTTTCATCTTCATCATTACGTATTTTTGAGTGAGGAGGTAATGGTTTGTTACTGTTGGTGTTCTTTTTGGAATGTAAATGTTAGTACCTGTAATGAAACCTGTGCCTTTTTTTTTTGTAGTGCATGACACCATGGGTTATATAAACACAGTGAATCAAACTGCAGAGGCATCAATAGCAAGCAGTATCTGTGAGGTCCAAAACACTGATTCATACAAGGACAGGAATGGAGCTGTAAGTCAGTGATCATCATCATCATTAATCCTTATTGCCCCCAGTGGGGCATGGGGCCATAAGTCAGTGATACCTTGAGCATAATCAAATTTATACCTAGCACAATATACAGCTCTACCCTCTGAGTGATACTTGCGCATACATCTGATAGTTTATACATATGAACATGTTAAAAAGGTCTTTTAATACTGTACTCTTCTCTGTTAGACTGTCATAACTGATTGCCGCCATGACTCAACAGCTAATGCCTACCATTCAACAGTAGCAATGATATCTTATGAGTAATTACATACCAGTGGTGATCAGCAGTTGATATCCCTTTGTAACATTATTATTTCATGCTACAATATACTTGCTGTTCACGTTTTCAATCAAAGACAAAAGAACACCAGATATTAATTGAGTCAATGTTCTGATTCACCAACTGCCCTCAACTAGTAGCAAACCAAATTATAGAAGTGTATTGTGAATAACCTGTTTATTGATTTTGGGTTTTAAATGGGCAATAACAGTGCAATATGAAATTGAAATCCAAAGACAGGTCTTAATACATTATGGTAACTGGGCCTTCCTGTCTCCAGTGGTCACTTACAGTGAAGCATTACTATTTTATAGGACCCAACATGTGCTGGCTGCTCAAACGGTGACAAAAGCTGAGTTTTGGAGCTCCCAAACACATGAGTTTGAGGCTATTAAAAAAATTATCCCTGTTGTTCAAGCTAAAGGTATTTACAGTCGCACCATTTGTCATGCGTCTAGATTACAAGTATTCATCTCGATATAACAGTAGTTTATTAACATATACTGGTACATCTTTCAGGACTCAATGTGATAGAAGTGGCACATAACTTTGTGCTAAAAATAAAAAACTCGCTTTTACAGCAGAACATACAAAATTCATTTGACACTTGGCATGGTAAGAAATTAATTACCTAATAATTCAATTCATATTGCAACATCAAGATCATGACTGTACTTATTATTACTGGCACTAGTAACATATTTTGAGTGGATTTGAAAACAAGACAATACATGGTGTTTCATGGCATTTCAATTTCTCTTGTCTTCCAGTGTATCAATAATCTTACTTTATTTCACCTAATTTCTTGTTGCTTTTTAGGAACAAAGGGAGTGGCAAAGGCCATGAAAGAAATAAGTAGTGGTGCACAGAAATGGGAAGGTGAAAAGTGCTATTTGGAGCTATCAGACAAACGTATGTACTGCAATCTTTTTTTCCTAGTTAACCAAATAGTATATTTAGGTACAACTCCACAGGGGTAGTCAGGTATATTGAGATGCATCACTGTTATTGAATTTGCCAATATTTTTAGAGGCCAGAGTTAAACGGTACTTCTACTTCTCTATGAAGAATTGCACAAGTCTAGGTGACCTGAGGAGGAGACTGCTCACAGTAGTTGATCACTATCAGGTACGGCACTCTCCACTACATGATCAGGTACGAAAAGGTGAAGAATACTGATTGATATCAATTATAGAAATGTAAGCAAGGATTTCTTAGAGTAACAACTACTCCCAGTGTTGAAATAAATTGTTCAAAAATCTGAAATATAGCCACTCATTATTGTAGGGCAACCATGGTAGATGTGATCCCGAGTCAAAGTGCAAGAAACCTGGGTACCAGTGCAGCAAGACTAAAATTACAAATGCAAGAGCAGTGGCTGCCCAGCACAAATTTATTTTAGAATCAAAGGTGTACAAGCTTGCTGAGGACTACTATCTGGTATATTAGCAGGAATTGGTATTTCTTCTGTGTTTGGTAGTAAGCCTTTAGCTCATTATGCCAAAGAATATGAATACGCAAATAATTTCCAAGAAAGGTTTTGACAAATCACCACAAAGCTACTTTAACACTGAACCATTTCTATAATTGCAGTGCCGTGACACTTACTGGGTGGAGTCTTTCAACAACTGCATTCTCATCTACGGTCCAAAGAGAATTCACTTTGCTGACCGCACTTTCAACATGCGCATTTCTCTGGCAGTAATGGATTGGGTAAGTCACAGACAGGTGGATTGGGTAGGTACTTGCCTTTACTAATCTGCATACATACCAGGGTGATCCACCCACCTACCCCCTTCCCACCAGTATACTCTATATACTCAATTTGCATATAAAGTGACTTACTGATTTTGTATGCCAATGGTAAATATCCCATGTTTCAGTTCATCAAATTTAACATGTATGGCTGATATTATGTACACTGTTACTGCTATTGTATCATTGCAGAATGAAAATGTTAACAGAGAAGCAAGCTCAGTCAGTTTGTTGCAGGATGTGCGCCAACCAAATCGCAGAACAGGTCACAAAAATCTTCGCCCCAAAACATTTCTACTCAGGGAGGCTATCTGGAGTAGATTTTTCCAGTTGAACTACTGAGTATTGTGGAGCAAGATGGATGGCGAACATGCAAGACCTGTTCCAAAAAGGCCACACACCTGCATTGCACTGTGCAGGGAAAAGTCCTGTAGGGTCATACTTACCTGGTATGACATTGCACCCTCCAGTTGACAATACCAATATGCAAGGTACTTGCATTGCACTCTGCAGGGAAAATCCTGTGGGGTCATATTTACTTGGCACGGCATTGTACTCTATAGGTCAAAAACCAAAGGCTCCTCTAGGAGCCACCAAGTTAAATAAAAGTCATGATCAACAGACTGCCATAAAGAGTTACTCTGCTTGTTTATTACATTTTCAAAATTTATGTGAGCCATATGACTGGCTCTATCCCTATAGAGAACTTTATTTCAAGGATAAGGCAAATGAACGTTGCTTTACAGTACTGTATAACAATTTTCATCTAACCTGGATTGCATTTATCTGTTTCCCAAAACAATGTCATTAGATCACATTTTAAAGTTAATTAACAGATAGACCCAGCACCACACAGCTTGAATATATCTTTCTGTACAAGTCTGTTTAGTACAGGTCTATAAACCATTCAAAGCTCCACAAAGTGTCACTAGACATATAACAATAATACAAGGCAGGAGCAGCAGAGCATTTTGAAACATGGAGGGGGGGGGCCCCTCATTGTTAAGCCAAGCGCATACCACTAACTCATATTTTAAAAGCATGTCTTTTGCACTGTTCATTCGCACAAACAAAGTTCTTTGCAATGTCTATGGTGTTCCATGTGTCCCTAATAGACTTACAACGATGCGGGAGGAGGCATTTGTTTAGCCAATCCTGCTTCATGGTGCTTCTAAGGTAGGTTTTTGGTCTGCGTAGGGCAGAAAATGTGCACTTGGAAGTCGGTGACGCCACAGATAATGTCAAATGCAATCTTACACTGTGGATCTCTTCTAGTAGAGTTTTGTTGAGAGCTTTGCAAATGGTTCTTATAGTTGATGAAAATATTTTTGAAAAGATCACAAAACGAAATATTTTATCAAACCATTTTTATGCTGCAGCATTAATATTTTTGGCACCTTAATGTGGGGAGAGGGGCAGCTACAACACCCCCTCCCCCCCCCCCAGCTCCACCCCCTATGCCAGGGATAAATGTAACATCACAAATAATGCCGATTTTTCATGACATGCTTGGAAAAGGTCTCTCTCCCTCCCCAACCCTCTCTATTCCACTTGTACGTTTTACTTTGGCCCTCGCTTTACGCCCTTTTGTGTCCCATGTATGGCACACCCGGTGGGTTGGGATATCACTTCCTTGTGTCATCAAGGACACATTGGGGCATAAGTTCCCGAAGTTTAACTTCGCTCAGGCCAGCTTAGGTCTTCCTATGAAGATAAAGTTCGTGCTGCCACAAACCCCTGTCCTTTAGACTCTTCCAGAACTTACGATAATTTTTGTGGCGTTTTGAATGGTTCGTAATATCTGGAGCACATGATCCCTGTATCCTGGTTACCTCACTGACAGTGATACAGGGTCCCATCAGACAGTGTTGACAAGGTGGATGGTCTTCCAAACCACCTAGTACACTGTCGGCCCATGCATCTGCAACATTTCTATTAGGTTGCTCCTGATGTGGTGCAGCTCTGACCACAGCAGGATCTGCTGGTGTTGGGTGTGCTTGTGCAACCGTGTTTACTGGTTGTCTTGGCTCAGTTCCTAAAAACAAGGCAATTAATTTCAATGACAATCATGCTCAAAAAGAATGAAATCATACATAATTCACATAAAAGAAACGACTGGTTTCTTTAATTTGCAAAGACCCTCTAATAAAACATTAGGGAAACTGCTCAAACTACTATGACAAAAAAAGTGCCTAACCATAGATTCAACGCTAAATGGTAATACTTTAGCTTGACAAAATTTGGGAGGCACCAAACATAATTACGCTGCAACAAAGGTTAGAATGTTGCTCTATGAAACACAGCTGGATTATTGTTGGAATTGTACGACATCACATGCCAGCTATAACAACACAAAGTTGCGTGGTAAAAGTTGAACGAATCGGTGGGAACTCCGTCTATTGTTCAATGGAAGTGAAATGTAGCTCGCTGTGCACGTATAGTACAAGTAACTTCGTTTAGCCGATAATTCGGAAACAAAGAACGAAACAACAGGACATTTGCATTATAATAATACTAAGGGCGTACTACACAGCAAATAAGAGTTGCTATAAATTTACATTTATTACAATCATTTTATGAAACAAAACTCACCTGAATGCGAAGGCCGGGAAACGCGTCTATGGCTCACATATCGCTATTCCTGCGGTAATCGCGCGGACATCACAGGTTCAACCCTTGCCACTTCGCTCTCGGGCACCTCGATCAAAACCTGGCATTGCCACCATTTAACTTTATACAGCGGCCGAAAGGTTTATAAAACGAAACGCTAAAAATATACTTACTTGGACACGAATCATTTTCAGTCAAAGAAGATATTCAAACAAGGTTTAACGCTGCAGTTTTCGGCACAGTTCGTTGATCAAACGATCGAAGCTAACTTCACAATGTCTTCACGCACTCTTTCGTAGTTAGTTACTCATTACTTTCATCAAGGACCAATAGTAACAGTTTTTCTATCTGTATTCTTTATTTTGGCCAATAATAAAGTACAATATATCACGCTATGTCAATTTGTTCTCTCGCCGCGCGGGATAATTCAAAATCCACTCCGCCATGTTTCTTGGTTAATCGTCAACTAATAATAAAAATCTACCTTAGGAAGGATTCCTTATATAGCGACCCCCCGCGTTTAAGACACGACCACAGACAACTTTCTTGATAGTGATTTCATTACGTGTAAGCATCTCCCTCAATATTCTGTTGACCTTTCAGACAAGGATACAGTGCAATTGCATGACTTGCTGGCCGAGAAGACAGCAAGAATCAAATCGGCTTCACATGGAACGTCAAGACGTACATCCGTTTTGTCCATTTGATGTTACATTACTTGGCCAAGACGGAAAAGAGTTCAAGGCTCACAGAAATGTTTTGGCTGAAGCGAGTCCTTTCTTCGAAAAGCTGCTACAGAGTGACATGAAAGAGAACAAAGAGGGAGTCATACGTCTGGAAATGTTGACTGAATCGCTCTTGCAAGAAATTCTGGAGTTTATTTACAGCGGCAATGTTCAGATATCGAGTGAAGAAAATGCCAAAGAATTGATCACGGCAGCAGATTATCTATTTTTTCCAAACCTGAAGAAGATTGCTGGGAGATTTCTTGAGTGCAGCATGACCATTTTAAATTGTATTTCAACTTATCATTTTGCAGAAATGTATCGATGTGACGAGCTTGTCGTCAAAGCCAGAACATTCATTGAATCGAACTTTGCCTGTGTCGCCAAATCAGGAGAGTTTTTGAATTTGACAAGTCAGGAAGTGGAAGAGTGGATTTCAAGTGATGAAATTGTCATTAACAGGGAAGAAGACATTTTTATTATCATACTTGGATGGATAGCGAAAGAGCGGAAGTCGAGAATCGGAAAATTTGAAGAGCTGTTTCGTCACGTTCGACTTATTTTTGCGTCGCGTGACTTTTTACTTAAAGAGCTCGTGACCAACGATTTCGTGAAACAAAATGGGTCATGTAAGAATCGCGTGACGCAGGCTATGAATTGGTTCGATGGCTCAACGTCTTGTGATCCTCTATCGCCAAAATCACCAAGAAAAGTATTTGAGGCACATGTCTTGGTGGTTTATGGAGGGAACAGCGTTGCCTGTTATCTTCCTGGTGAAGATAAGTGGTATCAATTACCAGAGAACCCTGCGCGAGAATCATCCGAAATTATTGCACACGAAGGGAAACTTTTTGCTATCACAGAACGTCTTCACAAGGCGGAATGCTACGAACCTCTTCGTAATAAATGGACTTCATTAGCACTGACAAACAGATTGGAGTTTATTGATATTAATAAAGGCGCGGTAGGCGGCGATTGCATTCTTGCAGCAAATGGCGCGATTTATGCAGTAGTAGTTTCGAGAAACATGCCGAGTGAAGACTACTGAACCGAGTTTGCAAAGTACAATATGGCGTCACGTTCATGGCAATTTTTACCATGTCCTTTTCTGGCGGGAAAACATGGTGTGTGTGCCGTCGCCTTCAACAAGTACATCTACGTTGTGGGAGGTTATGGAGGTAATTTTTGGACAGACCAATTTGAGTGGAATGACGCTGCGAGATTTGACACGGAAAACAGCGCATGGGAACAAATAGCCACGCTACGAGAGGCGCGAGCCGAGGCGTTTGGTGCAGCTGTAAACGGAAAAGTCTACATCGCTGGTGGAGTGAAAATAACAATTGTGTTAACAAGTTGCGAAGTGTACAACGAGATGACAAATGAATGGAGCTTTATTGCATGTTTGACAGTTCCTCGCGCCAGTGGGAATATGGCTTGTGTGGATGGCACGTTGTATGTGCTAGGTGGAACCACAGACCGGGGAATTCGTCGGTCTGCAGAACCAAGTCTTACTGTAGAGTGCTATGACCCTGAAAAAGACAGATGGCGCAAGAAAACCACTTTGCCGAGGCTTGTTCCTACTTCTGAAGAAACATTGTTGAACGGCGGCTACCGGGCTTGTTCTGCGAAACTGCCTAAAGGATTCTTAACGACGGAATCGCCTAAGAGACGGCACGTTCGACACTGTTGCATCGCTTGATCAGAGGAATCTACGAACATCCGGTACAGCGGCATTGCCTACTGGTTTTCTCGGGCGAGACTTTTTAAAAATTCATGCAGTAGACTACTCGATGTATGAATCACGGATCGTTTGAAACACTATGTAGAAAAGTATACTTAAACAAATTAACTTTCTTGTTTCGTTTTTTGTGGGTGTGTTTGTTTGTCTTGATAACAATAAATCGTTTTCACGTGACGTCATCACTTTCCAAAATCCAAAACGAAAGAGCCACCAAAGTTTTTATCCTCATCAGGTATAAGAGGCGGTATATTTATATCTGTTTACAATTTTACAGCTCAATAGCGTGTTTCGTTTGGAAACCAGAGCATTACTTTGCTAAACTGCCACGCTATCTCCCATGGCTATCCAACAGTCAAGGCCAGCCCACTGTTGGATAGCCATGGAAGACAGCGAGACCAGCACACCAACAAACAAATAATAAACAAATTCAGTTTCTCGACAAAGCTATTCCCGGATACCGATTAACTTTAAATTTTATTTTATTCTCCAAGCTTTTAGTTTATTGCAGCCCATCTGAGCAACAAAGCAGTCGAGTCAGCAAGCCCACTTCGGAGGTGTAGAGCACCTCAGTGTTTTTCTGGACGTATTCTTTACGTCAGTTCGGACACACATTTGATTTTCTCTTTCTGCCATGTGGGACGACTACCCTAGAGAACACATGAGGTATATGAAGGGATTCTGATTCCTATCAACCAATCAGAAGCTGCCACATCAGCTAGACGTCATACCATGACGTCACGTTTCTCAGCAACAACCCCGCTGAAAACCGGTGGTGCATTCAATTCTTGAAGACAGTGTTCGCATTGAACAAAGTACTTGGACTGGTTTTCAGATGGTTCATGATTCCTCCGTAGGAAGTGTCGAACTGATATTGTCCGTAGTTGACAAGTCGTCATCTATTTCCTCTCCATCCACTTTGGGAGTAAACAACTCCACGTCAATGGGATTGCGGAGGCCTGAAGAAAGAAAATATACTCCGTTTAACTTGGTCGACTGGTTCGTAAACGTTGTTAGTTTCTAAAGAAACTATAGTGTTGCGTCTGTCAAGTGAGGCACTTAGCTATTTTTTAACTTGAAGATGTTAAAGGGAATAAACTACTGTGGTGAGTTTTAAAAGCGTTTGCCTTCGACCAAGCTCTCAGTCACTTTTCAATCCCTTTGCACTGACGAGGGGCTTAAGTTCGAAACGTCAGCTTTACAAACTCGCTCCTTTTAGTTTCCCTTGACAACCTCAAGTTTCTACATAGCCGTGTGGTAGAGGTGCTGTTCGTGTAATCCGGATATCTAGCCGATAACTAGGGTCCTGGTACTAGTTACATCTGGTCTCGGTTGTCCCTTGTCTAACGCTTTGGTCATTCCCTGTGTATTTTTATCCACAGCACCGCAATCTGTAAGCTTTAAATACGAAATGTGTATAATTAAGTTGGCGGACCTTTTAACCAAAAGGCCACGAAGTGACATTGTGGCAGCGGCGATAGTCATACCGGTAGGGGGATTTTAGAACATAATCAAAGCTAATTGCTTACGAAGTGCTTTTTCCACAAGACTCCTGTGCTGCTTCTCTTCCCTTTTAAATTTAGCCTGAAAAGTGACAAAGTATAATCTCAGATTAAGTGACTATGGGGAAAGAAGGGAAGGACGGGTGGGTAGTGGAGAATGGGGCGGGGGGGGGGGGAGAAAAAGGTACGGGGGCTAGAGCGCATAGCCTTGAGGGAGAAAGAACACAAGACTGCGAGAAAACGAGCCTGTGATGTGATACGCTCAGCTTTAAATTCGCCCTAGTCTATTAAGTGTTTATACACCTCGGCAAAGAAGGACATTGTGAGAGTACAGTGTCTTGCCCAAGAACACAACATAGTAATACCGGACAGGCTCGAACCCAAACGGCTCGGCCCGGAGTGCATTAACCGTTCTTATAATCCATCAAATATTTTCGCTCGCTAGCCATTGGGCTAAACGCGTCACGTGACCGAATATTCCCCGAGAATATCCCCCAATTTTCGAAACTGCACGTGTTGCGAAAAATATTTGATGGATAATAAACACAATAGCCTCCATTTGACTTTTTACATAAACACACTCGACACTGATTTCTTTCGTTGCTGAGAAAAAAGACCAAAATAACCACACACCTTAAGCTCTCTTCTTTTTCTGTTGGGGAATAGTGGCCCCATGAGACTGAAATCGGTTCCAACTTGACTGAGCGCCTTGTAAAATTTCTGCGTTTCTAGAGACAAGAAAACAGTTTTTTTTTCCTGAAACCTTCATAAGTATGGAATATTTGAGCAATAGAACACAAGTTTTTATGGCACGACAGTCAGTAAACCATGTGAAACACTTCAATAACACGGGCGAGAGAACGTACAAGATATTTCTACAAATACAGGGCTCGATAGACGAGCATTTAAATCAACGAGCATTTCAATCAAATGGACGGATACCATGTCTAAATAGAGCTTTGTCAACGTTCGTTACCATGAGCCTAAAGAGCAATTTGAGTGATTTAACGAAATCGCCGTCAATTGCACATTTCTTAGGTGAAAACCTCCTTAATTTGTTCTGCACGAATTTTTGGCGTTACTGCCTACCACCAATCCAAAACAATGGCATTTAATGGGCTCATCCCTATCAATGTTTCTTTGTCACGCGTTGCTTTTTCACGCAATCATTCCTGTCTATGTAACGTACCCTCAAGTGTCCATCGCTCCACTTTCCTATGCTTCAAATAAGCGCCAAAGCTCACTGCGTCAGCATCCTCATAGAGAATTTCACTGCAGTGAGATACATAGAGCTCACATTAAACAGACGTTTAACAGGAGACGACATGTTAGAAATACAAATGGACAGGAAACAGAGCTTTATTCCAAACCAATAACTGTCAATATAGGCACGTAGGGCGTACATAGAAATACAGCGCCTCACCTATCATCGAGGGTATTTTCAGGTGACTTGGGAATTACAAGGCTGCAAAAGAACAGAAACTTGAACATGTGCTTGCCTTAAGTATTTTAACCTAAGTTTAATTCACCTCTTAGCCTTCCCAAACCTCTGACAAGTTCATACTGTTTATAACTCCGTGAGTATTCTTTCATCTTTGCTGTTTTGGTGTCTCCTTTGCGACAAAAGTTAGACACTTTCATTTCACAAGCAACATTGGTTGGAACATTTAACTGGACAATGCACCTTGTAAGTCTGTTATCAGAATTTATACATTCAAAATGACAGCTTGATACCACACTATTTTGATCCAATGAGGTCGATCACATTTGGTATAACTGCTAGAAAATTTCACGTCTTATTTTTCATTAGCCTGAATTTGTATTTCTCTATGCATCGTTTATGTATCGTTTTTGAGGTGAACTGATTGATCAAAATTTCAACCAAAAGTTCATCCAAATTGCGACAAAAGCTATCTACATTTAATATAAATCTACTGACGTTCTCTGATCGGCTACGCTACTCACTATCTCTTCTTTTGTAGACAGTGAGTACCTTAGCACTTCTTTACGTTTTCGAAGTGCCTGTAAAGAGGATTTAGATAAAGTTTTGAACGACTAGTAGATTTATACTTAAACAATAAGATTATTCGCTGTCGACTGCGCCGTCGTCAACTATCACGCGACAGAAATCTCAAGCTCATAATCTAATTATTAAGTAGTACAACGAATAAAATTAAGTGGATTTGGTTAGCATCATCTCTGCACAGTACCAGAGTTGAACACAGAGTAACTGTACCTTTCCTCGTCCAAGATTATACTTCCATCAGCGGCAAGTTTCACACGCGGTGCAACAGCTGCACCATCGACACTGTCTTTATCCACACTGGGTTCTTGACTCTCTGTTCGCTTTGTTTTAGCTGGCGATCCACAAATGGACGCTGGGTTTCTAACAGAGCCTGTCTCTTCCTCGGACTCTTTGTCCCTACAAAAGAAACGCAGCTTTTTAAAAGTGATTTCAAAATTCCGTAGAGGAGTCAAGGAGTGCAAACATGATGGTTTAGTCATGGAACAACCTACTGGCCGTGTGATCTATGACTGACAGCATCATTAAATGAAAAATTGTTCCCAATGTATAAGGAAATAATTTACAAAAAATTACGACAAAATTTACAATTGACACACTCCGCTATTGCCTCGTGTGCTACTTTTTTGTTCTTACCATATTTTGACGTCATCTGTGATCTATTACTGAACAGACGTACAGAAACATAGAATCTATTTGTTGATCAGAAATGTGATTGTCCTTGGGACAAGCAATGATCTACTTTACTTTTCCTGGACAATAAGACAGGTTTTGGCACACCCTGCAAACGTGTTACGCAGTACCATTAGTGATACCAAACTTACCGTGAATTATCTGTGCCTTCTTTCTGTTTTTTGCTTTTGTTTTTTCCATCTGCCTTCTTCTTCTTTTCGGCCAGACTTGATCTACAAACAATGTAAACAAGCTGTATCAAAGAGAAACTTTCATTATATATTATAAGGTTACAAACAAGATTTTGAGAAATTGAAATATCCATGCTTAGATCTTTAATTTTTGACAAATGGCATGAACCCAGCAGCTAGTGAGGAAATGGATTGTAAATGTCAAAACTTGAATGCATGGTTTTATTTGGGGGAGGGCCACAATATAATTAAGAAAGGAGAAATCGAATGGTTATGAAACCCAACAAAGTTCTTTGTTGTATGTTTTTGTTTGCTTTATTGACCTTTACCATGTACAAAACACATTTGGTGTTTGCTTCTGACTAAGAAACCAATAAAGTTATTTGTTGGGTGTTTTTGTTTGCTTTATTGACATTGACCATGTACTAAACACATTTGTTGCTTACTACTGACACACGACCCCACACACGACCACTCTCATGTGGCATTGATAGCTCACGTGCGAGAGCACTGCACCAGTAATGCAAAAGTCGTGGGTTCAAATCCCGTTCAAAGCCTGAAAATTTTTTCAGGTCTTTTTTTCCAGTAATGTTATGGCTGCATTTGCATCTATCATTGTGCCTACTATTAGACTTAAGCATTTGATTGTTGTGCAAAAAGATTGATTAGTGATGATTAATCACAGGTTTTAATAAAAGCTGGCAACCAGAACAATTCACCATCTACAGGACCAAGCAAATTAAGCTTGTACTTGACACCTCTCTGAAACTGAAAACTTCGAGACAAAATCAAACTGTTACCAGTTTTAACCAAATGGTTAAAAACTAATAATGATTGAAATCTCTGTATTAATGATGGCTTACGTCATGGGGTTGGTCTTGGGATTGAAATAGATCAAGTGTTGCATGGTCATGTGACTTGGATCAGAAGGTTCTTTTAGCTTATGGGGTCTGCCACCTCTCTTTCGCTTGAGGCCCTGCAAAGAAAATTACAATTCTGATCTGTTACACAGTAGACCAACATGCTAACTGACAGTGGGTGTGGGAGGAGCTGGCACACCAAGCTTAAGCCTGACCTGCTCATTCCCTCTTGCGGAGTCTTTGATTGCTACCTCACATACATAGTTACATGTAACAACAGTCCATTGGACACTTGAGGGTAGGAGAAAGCATGGACAATCAAAGGCAATTTGTAGGAGGAGCATGAGTGAGGATGGTCAAAACTGAGTTGAGCACCCGAAATTGCATTGAGAGAAAGGCACATGAGAGACAGGGGTAGCGCTGACGGCCGTACAGGGCAGTAAGTAAGTAAACACACAGTTGCTAACTACGCTTATTACTCTAACAGTGAAATTGGATCAATTACTAACTGACATGTAGCCAGTGAGACTGCAGGCCAAGTGGGCATAGTCTAACACGAAACTCCATAAAACATTGGCAATGAAAAATGCTGTTATACAAGAAGATGCTATTAAAAACCTGAAAGAATGTTTAATCCTGGAGTAGTTGTTAATTGGCTTTCAAACAACCCGACCCTGCAGATGGCTGTATTAAAATTGTGCCACAGCTGCTTAAATGATTATGTCCCTGCTTAATGGTACACAAGGGAATGATCACTGTATTTTCTTTGTTTAGGATCACTGGGTAGTTGTAGTGAATTATGCCATCTTGTGTACTGGTACAATAAACACAAACAAAACAACTTAAGAGGCAACTATATAAAACACTCAGCCTCGTGAAAAAGAGCATGCCATTTACACTATGTACAGTATTAGCAAGAGAAGGACAAGTTCAGTGTGGTACCTTTTTCTTATTATCTTCTTCATCATCATCATCATTGTCGTCGTCCTTGCCATGACAATCTGGTATAGCAGCATGAGGCACTGCATGATCAGCGTTTTTTTCACCCTCTGATAAAGTACACAATCTCTTGTTTCGGCTTCCACCCCTCTCTACAGAACTTTGGTCCTAAAATGATTAAATATGAGATAAGATTGAAAAAGGTTAAATATTATACACAAGCTGACTTCACTGACTACACAATTCAATAAAATTTAAAGTAGGCAACCGGTAGTTTGAGAGAAGATGCAGACTGTAAACAACAACAGGGGGGTTCTCGGGTCATGCTCCCTCAGTTGAAATCTGGAAGCCCTGAAATGCAACTTCAGGGCAGTGTTCTGGGCAGCAAACTAAGTACAAAAAAATGAAGCAGAACATGAAGGAAAATTTTTCATCAACAGTAGCATTTATGAACATGAAGGAAAATTTTTTATCAACAGTAACATTTATAATTATTATTTTAATAAAGAAATTTACAAGCCTAGTTTGTTTTCTCTTCCACAGTGTCGCATTGCTAGAACTCTGCCGTTTGAAAGCCCTGTTATTATTTTTTCTGAGCTGATATCCCAGAAGAGCAAATTATTTTACTTGAAATTGGATTAGTAAAAACAAAGTGATGTGTATGTTGGCAGTAATGCTTCTTTGTTGCATATTAAAAGCCACAATATACAGCCAGTATGAGAGAATAAGAAATCATCTCCACCTTGAAAGCATTAGGCATTCATAAGGCACATGTTTGTTGTCTTGAACAAGTTCATTAACTTCATTCACAAACTAACAAAAGTAGTGAACAATCTCCAAGCTCGTACATAATAATGCATTCATTTCAATAAAGATGCTTTAACACAAATTCAAAATGCAGTCAAAACGTAATGGAAGCACACATGGCACGGTCTTTTTTACACGTTCTTAATATGAATTTTGGTTCACTTATCTCTGAGTGGTACTGTATGTACATGAGTAAGGTAATTAAATAGTAACTTACATTTGAGTGTCCCAGATCTTTGTGTGGAACATCTACCTCCTCTTGCCTTATCTCTGGTACATCAGGATTTTTATCTACATTTTCTTTGGACACAGAAGAACGTCGTTTCCTTGCGGCTGACCCCAGATTTGGTAAGACTCGCTTGCGGCGCAGTAATGAAGGGGTTGCTCCACCATCAATAGGTTGCATCAGAGCATTGTCTGAGTTAGTGTTCTTATTTTGTACTTGCGATGGTTTTATAACTGCATCTTGTGCTACTGGCTGAGATCTTTGCTCAGTGTTTGCAAGAGTGGGAGAACTTGCTGGTGTTGAGGCTCTGGTTGACAAAGCCTGTTGGTTTCTCTCCTTGAGTGAGGGAGACTTGACGACATTACCACTTGATAAAGCTGCAAGGGAATGGATAAATCAAGAAATATGACCAATTTTAACAAGACAAATTTATACACCGAATGCAAATATGGTGGACCACTCAGTTGGTGCTGGGGATGAGTTGCATGAAAGTGAGGCTAGTTGAGCTTGGCATTTTGTTTTGACAAAGCTTCCCCCCAAAAAAGTCTTGTTTCATCGATGATCTGATGTGTTTTATTTTGCTATTCCTATGAGTTTTCGTGTTCTTGAATGCCACCAGAAGGGAGTAAAATCTTCCTCAGGAGAGAAAGGTTTTTTTTTTTTTCAGTTTCCCCTTTCGCCTCTGAGGAGAAAACATACAAAGAAGAGGAGTTCACGATCACCGAGGGAACTGTAAAAGATTGTTTGCTACATTTCAGGTTAGAAGGTCTTAGAAAATGTGTAATCAATTGCATTTAGCTCCAAGTCGTTGTCATTTGGCTCAATGCTTTCACTGGTTCAATGATGGGGACAGTTGAAGTTCATTCACTTGGTGATACCAGTGTTTCGTGCGATTCACTCTGAGTAAAGTGTTCTTCAACTTCTTGTTTGGAGACAGAGGATGTCTCTCATGCAAAGCTTTTCTTTACTTAGGGGAAGGTAGTGGCCACGAAAATTGTGTTGGAACACCACCAGACATCACATAAGCTCGTCTTTTAAATGATTTTCTACGATCTTCCAACCTGAAAATGTAGTGAATGAACTTCAGTTCCTGCGGCAATTGTAACTCACTTCCTTCATCTCAACAAATTGCATGGATCCACTATTTTCCCATACAGAAAAATGTTGGACAATTTCTATCCCTTTTCATGGCATTCAAGAACATAAAAACTTGTAGGCATAGCAAAATAAAACAGACCAGATCGTCGACAAAGCAAGACTTTTCTAGGGAAGCAATTGTAAAGAAAAAACATGGAGGTCCAACTAGCCTCACTTTCAAGCAACTCGTCCCAGGTGCCAACCAAG
Source organism: Orbicella faveolata (assembly GCF_042242905.1). Lineage (NCBI taxonomy): Eukaryota > Metazoa > Cnidaria > Anthozoa > Scleractinia > Merulinidae > Orbicella > Orbicella faveolata. The sequence continues at coordinate 17,990,485 of NW_028301576.1, read as the reverse complement.
TGGTCCACCATATTTGCATTCGGTTCATGTTATCTAGAAAATAAGAAAACAATGTACACAAAAGAACACTGTTTTTAAAGATTTTGAATAGCAAGCTAATTTGGGATACTCTTCAAAAGGAGTGCTGTTAGAATATCTTCCCCTCAGGTGGTAAAAAATCATTCCTGAAGAGGATCTAGTGGGTAGGCCAGTTGTTGATCCACCCCTTACTCGGTCACAAACATTTATTTAGCACCAGAGAACTGTCAATTGGCTTTAAGCTATCCCCCTCTTTTTACCAGAAATTTATGGTTCATAAAAAGAGCCTTTCATAACACATAATGCTAAACTCTTACTGCTACTGACAACCATTTCGATTACTCCTTTCTTTCTCTATCTCCTGGCAAGATGCTTTCAAGATAATTTGTGAACCTAGCAGTATGCGGGATGCATGTCATATATGAATTTTATCATTATTCATATTAAGGTTGTAAAAAAGTACTTCATTGTAAACTTACCTGTGCTACTAACTGTATCAACATCTGATTGCCCATCTTGTTCGTCTAACGCCAACCTCCCTGACAACTGCTCATCGTTATTACTGGCAAGGTCTTGAGAAACCAAGTGACTTTCCTCATTTCCGCTAATCACACCAGACAAACTCTTAGCTTCAGATGTTGCTTTACCTTTACTTGTGGCATTTGGTCGAGAGCGGGGCACTGATGTGACAACTGGCTTAATGCGCGACCTTCTCAGGGATCCCACAGCAGGAGTGGAGGAAGACAAAGGAGTTGGTGTTTTGAATACTGTTGATTCAGCATCAGTTTGCTTTGATACAGAGTTGGACTCTACTGATTCGGAATTAGCCACCCCTGTAACAAAAAAAAGCAATTACAATGAATTAATCATTGATTAATAATAACCTAAAAAATATATAAAGAAAAGCTCGATCATTGGATTCAATTCGAAAATTTAAAAAATATACTTTAAGACTTTTGTGATTACAGCATTAACACATTTTCAAATTGAAAATTTCATATTATATGAAACAGTGTACTTGTAAGAAAAAGCATTGCTGAAAAACTTAATGTTGGAGAATTTGAGACAGGAATATAGCTTTTGATTAATCACTAAATAATTAAGCTTTTGCATTTGAATATAGATTTCAAACCTCATGAATCAAATCAAACCACACGTTAGATGAGAACGTTTCCGCTTTAAAAGTCGCGGTTCTGTTAGATTACAAACTGCGTTTTTAACGAAATTTCTTAGCAAAGGTCAATGCTAGAGTGTTTTGGGAATCCTGTTTCGACGGGGAAACTAAATTACAAGCGTTTTTGAGCTGCGTCTCATACCAACTATTGTAAGTACAACTTGAAAATGTACACATTAAATTAGCTTTTATCTTTCGCTTAACACATTTATCTTTCCCTAATGTGAAGAACAAGGAAGGCAACCGACAAACCTTCCTCGACCTTGGACGTCGACTCATCCAGCTGCGACTCCACAGCCGGACTAGAACAAGATGCATTTCCTTCCGAGTTTGAGCTCGTAGAGGATGTGTTCTGCCGACTTCGACGAGCAGCCGAAAGAACTGGTTTAAAACGGTTTCTCATTCCACACAGCACGTCAGGTAATAGTTTAAAAGCAAACTGAAAGCTGCTTTTATGTTTTTTTTGCCTTCATTACGGAATTCGGGGTGGAAATTCTCTTGTGCTGATCAAGCAAAATCACTACACCGCTAACTTTTCTTCGTTGTTCATGTTCCGACGGTGTTTCGACGTCCATATTTTGCTTTCATGTAGAATACTGCTGACCCATAGATACCAGTAAGTAGGCTCAGTAAACCCAGTCCCTCTCCTAATAAAACTTTTAATCTCACGGCCAGGGTGGCAAAGGGTATTTTCGTGACCCGTGATCGGCCCTTTTTATTTCCTGTGAAATGTGAAATAGCCATTTTTTTTCCTCGTGAATCGTGATTTCCATAGTCGCAGTGAACTGTGATTTTCCAAAACGTTCTCTTTTATTTTCCGTGAAGCGTGAAATGACAATGTTGTATTTTTCGTGAATTATGAAAGGGCTGCTTTATCCGTGAAACGCGATCTATACCCCTCTTTACCACCCTCTTAGATCAGTCCAGTCACACCCTTTTTTATAAGAATATAGAGGCTGACATTTTCGAAATTTTAAGAATACGTTAAGAATAAACCCGAGACTGAGATTTTGTAAAGCATGTAAGTTTGCATGTTGAAAATTTGTAAATACAATACAGAGCTTCTCTGTGGGTACCCCGAGACTTTTTGAGCAGATCTTCGTTTTATGGATTGAAATCATTGCCTGACTGAGTAGTCAGTGTAATTCACAGCCGAAAAGTTATCTCCCTACATAAATAACTGCATAAATTTGTGAAAAGCAAAATAAATTACTAACAATATATATGGAAATTCTGGAGTGGATACAGGACCTAAGAGAAGGGGGTTCAAGATACGTACCGGCAAAGACACCTCCCTGTAGGGGGATTCGAGGGCATTTTCCCCCAGAAAAAGTTTAAAATTGAGATCCTAGCTTGGAATTGGGTTTCCCTCTTTCTGTGGCTAAGTCACCATGTTGCCAACTTTTTATTATTATTATTCAGGTGAACCCCCCTAGATCAGCCCCAGAAATTAAAGATTGTTTGGATTTGTTGCAGCATGAGTATTTTTGTAATTTGCTGCCTTGTAATCAGACTTCCCATAGTTTCTTCGACATTTATCCATTTGGTAGCTAGGTGAAAAGTACCCTAGCCTGCGAACGCAGACGTATTTCTGGCTGTCGCTTGTCTCCGCCAAATATAACGTCTGCGAACTCGAGCCAGGAAACAATTTTTGTGATGTAGGAATTTTAAGCCAATCACAGTTTAGCTCAAGTAGCCCCAGAACTACTGCGTGAGATATTCGCTGCAAGGAGCACTCGAGTTTCATTCTGTCATGGAATCTGATTGGCCAAGGAGACACAACAATCATTACGTCACAGAAATCGTTTCCTGGCTTGGGTTCGTAGATGTTATTTTCGGTGGAGACAAGTGACAGCCGAAAATACGTCTGCATTCGCAGGCTAAAAGTACCCCGGGTACCAGAGGTTTTTTCTCGCGTACGGCGGACAGAAATAATCACAAAGAGACATGACCGACAACAGAAACCGCGCAAGAAAAACCTCTGGCATCCAGGGTAGATGAAAAGAGTTGACAGATATTTTTCCATTTTTATGCAATTTTATTATTTTTTATACTTTATATCTAAATTTTGGTCAATATTCCATCTTATTACGCAAAATTCTAAATCTTTTCTTCAATTTTGAGATCTACATTCTTTCAGTAGTAATCATCGCATCTTCAATTTCTCCAGAAATACCCATAGTGGGACTTAATACAATGACTACAATTACAAGTATAAAATTCTTCCTTTCTCTAAATGGCTAAACTGGCAACAAAAGAAACAAAACCAGCACTAACAGTTTTAAGGGAAACGCTGCATTGTCCAAAATTTGTTACCTGTAATCATTTAAGTTTCATATCACTATGAATTGCCAAACAACTGTTTTCATTGTGTCTAAAATTATTATTTATTGGCAATTAAATTTTTCAATTTCACTAGAAAATAATTTATATAATAATAATAATAATGATAATAATAATAATAATAATAATAACAACATATATTTAATACCAGTTTTTATTAAAGGTTATTTAACATATTTCATTTGATTCTTGATCTGTAATTATTTTTATGAAACAATATTCATTCACATACATCATAGATTTATAGTCAATGATTTCTTTTGTTTAAAATAGTGTAAAACACAAATTTAACTAACTAAATTAAGTAAATAAGTCATGCAGAGGGTAGGTGGGGCCTTATTAGAAGAGAAGGGTACGACCTAATCATGGATTTCTTATTTTTCAGGTCGAAGTTTTGTGGTTACTTGAAAGATACTGTCTGTCTGTCTGTCTGTCTGTACTAGTTACTCACTCTTTCAGTGAGTGTGGCACTCCAGAAAATAACCATACTCTGCCACAGCAGGCTTTTTTGGCTTGAGCTCCCAACCGTACCCCCACCCCCACCTCACGACACCCTGTTTCTTTGGAAACATTGCTTTAGCTGCTACTTGTCCCCCAGTTATCTCTTGAGAGTTCCATTGAACATTACAAAGAAAAGAGCATTATGCTAAGGGTCATTGGGAGAAGAGAAGGAAGACTCCCTCTCTCCTTTTTTTTCCTTACAATAATCTTCCCTGTGTCCCTGAAAAATTTCACTCAGTCTCCCTCGACTCTTTTTGACACAAAAAATGACTGGGAATGAGTAAGAGTTAAACTTCATGGCTCCCTCCAATGACTCCCCACGGGGCGTCTGCCTTGAGATTACTTTGTACACAATCACTTGAAACCTAGATCACACTTCATCAACTGTTTCCTTACTCAGTTTTGAACTTTTTAAAACACATTTGTGCTATATACCTTAAACAATACTTCATGCAAGAATACAACAAAATTATGAGACAGAGAATAACCACACTGATCAGAAACAACACATCCAGAAGATAGAGCTGGAAAAAAGATAAGTTATCAGCTTGACTCCTTAGATGCAATCCAGCATTGTTATGTAACCCATATTCAATCCAATCACAGGCTTCCTGAGTTGGAGTTATGCGTCTGTGACGTATCAGTTTCGAAACTTTCATTGCATTCTCTTTGTATTTGGGATTTTGGATGACTTCGGTTATGGCATTTGTAACCTGGATTGGAGTCAGATCTTGTAAGTTCAGTATTATGCCAATACCCGCCTCCTGTACTTTCATTGCATTTGCAGGTTGGTCGCCAAATAACGGTAAGACAACCATAGGAGTACCATGATATGCAGCTTCAAGAACACTGTTTAAACCTCCATGTGTAAAAAACACCTTTGTAGCTGTGTGCCCTAAGATATCATTTTGCTGCATCCATGGAACAATTCTGATATTTGCACTGACATTCTGAGGTACTTGACCTTTGAACTTCCAAATCACCTTAACGGGGACCTGAGACAGCCCTGATGTTATAGTCTCCAGAAAATCTGACTTAAAGTTTGAAATGACAGTACCAAATGAAACAAGGACTAAATCTTTAGGATTTCCTTGAGTGATGAAATTCTGTGTTTCTGTTGTAAGTGGCTTTGGTGGTTCTGGCAGTATGGGACCAATGACTTTCACGTGGGATCCAAAAGGTCTAGGAAAATCCAAAGCAAAATCATTGGGAATCAGAAGAATACCTGTGGCTCTGAAGACCTCGTTAAGACTGGAAAATTTACTATCCTTCACGTAAGATCTCCAAAGTTCTTCAAAAGGTGGCATAAAAACGAACTCGTGCATTATATAACCAAGGCAGTACAATAACAGGTTTTGTAGTCTATCAAGGAATGCTAATTTCTTGGGAAGTTTCACAGTTCCATAGGGAACATAAGCGACGGGGGAGGGGAAATTGTGAATAAAGCTCACATATGGGTCGACAAATCCAGCAGGAGCCAAATCCACGCGATTAACTTTGAGAAAGTCGGCCACTATCGCACAACAAATACTTGTAATGTCACAAACAACCAAGTGCACGTGTCCTTTAAAGCTCTTCAACAGATCTTTGTTTTTCAGCAGGCTCTCGCAAGAAGCTCTCCAAAAATCGTTCCTTTCGGTAATATTAAGCTTCTCCTCTGCCTCTTTCAGTATTACTTTCTCCAGATCTTCGCCCGTTATTGGAGTATCGTAAGATTTCACTTCAAGCCCAGCTGAACTTTTTTTAAGGTCATTTTCTTGCCAAGTTGGAACAACAAGCGTGTATTTGTAACCCCTTCGCGTCAGTTCTCGTCCAATTTTTACATACACAAGTCCATGACTTATTCCTATGCTCGGTATTCCAACCAGATGATATAAATGCAAAGCTGTACTGAGAGCAACAGCAGATAATAACAACATTACAATTGTAATAATTTCGTTCATTATGATTTTGGTTGAGCCCGCGAAATATTGTGGCCTTTGGAAATCACGCAACGAAACAAAACTGATTGCGTGACAACTATCGCCATTTCCATTTTGGGTGTCACGAAAACTCAGACCTCGAAAACTCAGACCTCAGACCTCAGACCCAGAAACCTCAGACGCCGAAATCTCAGACCCCGAAAACTAAGACCCCTCGAAATTAAAAGAAAAGAGAGAGATTTAAACTCGTCTCAATTCTTATCACCTGAAATGTTTTATGGTCACGCAATGTTCATAGGCAACAGCCCGAAAGGAGCGAGATGTTTATGAGACCATGTTAGGGGTAAATTCCGACAAGCGACATGGCCTTGAAAAGGCGACATGAGAACTATGAATTGGGGACGAACGACGTACAGACTACTCCAGTGAGATAGAGAAAGCGACACCAATGGCAAGACAGACCGACACCGAATTTCGGAACTGAGAATGCATCGATTGTTTTAAACGTCTGAGTCGAAGTGAAGACGCATTTCCAGAGTTTTAAACGTGTTTTCCTCTCTCACACGCGATGTCGACGGGTCGTGAAACCCAGGCTTTCTTATATATGCTAAAACGTCCACGTCCAATAAATCGAGTCCGTCATTGCTGAGTATTTTTTCTCACTCTCAGCTGAGTGAGCAGTGCCCTAAAACGCCTAAAAACACGCTTAAGGAAAAAGGAAAGAGATCTCCGACCGTCTGCTTCATATTTTTATTAGTGGGTCACCAGTGAAAGAATATGAAGCTGTATTATCAACAAATGGCATTATGGAAGGAAAAGAAAGACAGAGGAAAGCTGCCAAGGTCTTCTCGTCTTCAGTAGAAGATAAGGGTTACGCCAAATTCAAAGGAAGAATATAGATAGGAGAGATTATCTGCCGTGATTGAGACCGTTGAGATTTTGAGTTAAAGAACGGTTGTTAAACATAAGCATGGTAAAAATAGTCATAGGTTCGATTGTACATTAGGTCCAAATACTGACTGGAAAATGGCTGAAAATAGCAATTGCAAGCGTCTAAATTTCAAAAGTTCCTGGGGGGAGCATGTCCCCACATCCCCTAGGAGGTTAGCAACTTCAGCGCTCAAAAGCATGCCCAAGCCCTTAGAAAGCATGCCCCCAGCCCCTTAGAAAACCCTTAGAAAGCATGCCCCCCCCCCCCCAGCAGAGAAGTCTTTTCCTTCATTCTGAGTCGAAATATGATGCTTTAAAAGTAACCATAGAGTAACCATTAAACTCACTGACTGGAGAAATGCTGACTCTGCGTAAGAATTCCTACTGCTGAAAAGTGGTCGAAGCAAGTGCAAAGCACGCAAGGAGTAAATTATATCCAAAGAGATACTTAAGGTCATTCCGCTGAAATAGAACCTGCACTGAGATTTTTGTGAAATTCTGCCTATCGATTGTTTATATTATAGGAACTTAAATTTTGAAATAAAAATGAGGGGTCCCCATGTTCGTTTAGGAGCAAAAGCACCTTGTTTATACCTATATAAATCCTTATAATAGCACCATGATTGTAGTTACGATTGCTTGCTAAATTCACGTTTCCGACGATTGCTTTTTGTTCTACACTGAGAATTGGTCCATATTTATTTTACACAGAGAAATTTATTACTCAATTCAAAACAACAGAAAAAAATTATAGGTCACCGTACTCGTTTGCGAGAAAATAACGATTTACCTCTATGGCGAGGTCCAGCTGTAAAGAAAAAGCCGCCATTTTTTAATGCGCGTGCTCTAAACACGCGTGAAATTATGCGCAGTAGGGATGTGCAAGGCAATACTGGAGAATGACCCTAATTATATATGTACTTGACTAAAACAGCAAGGAACCTTCAATGCGTGAGAAATAATCGTTTCAGCGTGAGAGCGCAAGATTGAATTCGTTTGCGTGAGCCTCATGCTCAATGTGTGAGACTTGAGAGCACTGTGTCGGTTTTTTTTTTTTTCCTAAGGTGGTATGGTACCCTCAATATGGACCAAAAAGTTTGTTTAAATATGGTGAAGAAAGATCAATTGTGTGCTATTGCACTCAAGAAGAGAAATTAAATTTCTAGAGTGTTACTCAAAATGGTTGCTATGGAAACCAGCCACAGCCTTTTGAAGTAGTGTTTTATAGTATTGACGCCAACACTTCCTGCTCTTTTACAAAACAAGAATTGACTGTCAAATAAGCATATCATGTAAGTTTCTGTTTTGTTCTGTGATATGAACCTAAGTTTTGACAGTTAACTCTTATTTTCAGTGCTTTTTACAGCTTTATTTGGAAATAACCTTATTTTTTACCACACCCAGTGGACAAATCATCTCATGTCACGTGACAGACCTTAAAATGTTACGATTTTTTTGGTTTATATCATCACGACACCATTGGTCTTTGATGAGCCCAAGTTTCAGAAATTCTACTTAAAAACCTTGCAAAGTAGAAATGTTGGCGCGAAGTCAGTCGGTACAAAAGTAAACTTTTGAGAAAAATGCACTTTAAGTTTTTTACACGAAGTATTAAGCATTTAACGAGCCACAAATAGTGGGTGTTGGTTTTGAAACGTGATGTTAATTCGTTTTTCGGTCGCAGGAACTTACTTTACCGTAGATGTTATCAAGTAATTGTCACTTTCAAACAAGGCCTTACTTACTTACTTAATCTACTGTGGTTGAGCAGCCTTCAGCTGCTATGTCCGTTAGGGAAATAGTCATAACCGCTAGGTTTTGCGTACGTGTTCTCCGGTTAGATATATCCACGAGGTTTTCCTCGGTTAGGTCAGTTCAAGTGCAGATTTCACTGCGTCAACTTCTACTCGGCATTGGGCCATAGTTTCTCTATACACTGTTACTCGTCTATTCTATCAAGTCAAGTTCAGTGCGTGTGCAAACCAAAGTGAGTAATCTATTCCTTGTTCTTTAGGGTTAGTTCTTAGGTTTTCTATTGTTATTTGTTTCGGTTGAGTTTCCTTTTATCGTTACTAAATCGGTTAGTTAATTCTGTATGCTCGGAATCGCGCTTGATTAGGTCCATGTCTCCAATATAGGGTTATTTTGCCATAAAGGTACCGTCCAAGTTACACACCGTGTAGCCTATTAATCGTTTTCCAGCCTTCCGTACGATCAGTATAAGTGCCGATTATTGAGAATGCTAGCAATAGTTTCTTCATTTGTGTTATTTTATCTTTATGCTTCGGTATGTTAGTTACGTTAGCTCCTATTTTCGTTATTGTATTTCAGTTCGAACCGGCATACGGTTTACATCATACGACTTACGGCTAAGCTTACAGCACGTGGTTTAATTCTACCTTCGTCTTGGCACGTGATTCGTTTCATTTGAGTTTGTATGGAACAGTGATCTCTGTCAATTAAACTCTGTTTACATCGTAGTCAGAAGTTCTTGTCGAGTTCGTTTTAACACTACGCACTGCTCTACGCATGTGATTACTTGGATTTTTGGCCTGCTATATTCTGTCCTTGTAACTCACAGTGGGGGGGGGTGCAGATTGGATCTCGGGGGAGGGGGTGAAATGGTTGTTCTATTTTGTAAAAGGTTACCGCAGTTGTGGGAATATTCCTTGTCATAAGGTAATTTGAGGCAAAGCTTTTCACAAATAATTATACCAATCGAGTTGTGCATGTCTTAAAAGTTTTTTCTAAATAGTTTCGTTCATATAAGTTAAAAATAATCTATATTTTTGGTCACGTTCCTATAGTAAACAGTCGTTGCTATGGCCGTTGCCACGTGAAAAAACTTATACCACTGTGTACTTTCCTTAAATTTCACACTCATCTGGAAGGAAATTCGCAAGATCGTTTCAAAATGTTTTTGACAAGTCCTTAAGGGTCTTAAGTCTTGTATTTCCAAGAAATTGAATTTTTCATGAACATCGCCATATTTTAGGGTACCATACCACCTTAATAAACAAAGGTATTACGATGTGTTATACATGTAGCTTCGTTTTAATCGAAAAAGGTCAAATTTCCTGACACAACTCCTCTGAGACGAAATTCCGACAGGCGACATAGGAATTTTGCGAAATGCCGACATGGCTGGTGGCGAATTTCAGACAGGGGACATGGGTACCCACCCCCAACAGCGCCTCGTTTATCTTCTCCGGTTTATCGCTGTCACGCCGATCAAATGTGAAAAGCTAACAAGGTTTAAAATAGCGGCCGACACTTTGATGACATTTGCTGGCGATTTTTTTATCGAAGAAATAGAAAGACAGAGTCGCTATGTTGTTCAAACTGAAGTCAGTTTTGTTTCCCACGGACGCGACAAGATAAACATCTCGCTCCTTTCTGACTATTATCTATAAACATTGGGTGACCATAAAACATTTCAATTTCAGGTGATAAGAATTGAGACGAATTTAAATTTTTTTCTTTTTTTTTATTTCGAGGAGTCTGCGTTTTCGGGGTCTGAGTTTTCGGGGTTCTGTTTGATCGACGCGACAGCGATATACAGGAAAAAATAAATATCTCGCTCTTTTCTGGCTGTTGCCTATGAACATTGCGTGACCATAGAACATTTCAGGTGATAAGAATTGAGAAGAGTTGAATTTTTTTCTTTTTTAATTTCGAGGGGTCTGAGTTTTCGGGGTCTGAGGTCTGAGGTCTGAGTTTCGGGGTCTGAGTTTTCGTGACGTCCCATTGGGTGTCACGAAAACTCAGACCCCGAAAACTCAGAGATCTCTTTTGAGATTCGCACATCGTAGAAATTTTTGAGGAAGTTTTAGAAGTCGTTCAACGATCGAGGAGAAAAATAATAAGTTGTGCACTCGACTAGCTTCGCGCGCCACTAACAGTGTAGAAATCGAGTACATTAGCGATATAAATTTGCGAAATACCCTCGATAAGTCTGCCATGAAAATTGATCGACGAATATTGTTCCCTTGCTCCCATGTTACAGCTTGTGATTTCCTCGGCTTCGTTGAATCTTTCTTTCTGAAATTCTCCACGAGAATCTCAACTACCCGCGATTGATGATGGCTGGACCTCCTCGCTGATTAGCCAGAAAAATATTTTTCTGGCCAATTAGCGGGACGGAATTCGACCAGTGCTGGAACTGGTTCGGTAAAAATAAGTTCCCAGGGGCTCTTCAGCTCTTGAAGTAAACTTTCGCGCCAAAAATATCGCTCGCCCGAATATCGCATCGTCCCGGCTAGTAGGGTCTCCGAGGATTCTTCTGCCTGAAGCGTCCCCGTTGTTTACTTACAAAACACGGAGATTTTTAATTGGCTGAAAAAATATGGGTCCGCAAAACGTGCATATCCAGAATGCAAGTGGACAAGAAGTAGTCCGAAATGTCAGTCATCTCCTGCCCTCAGTCTAATAGCCCGGAAAATTAGGTTGAGGGCGCGAGATGACAGAAACTTCATGCTAGACAAGTAGATATAACAAGTGTATTTGCTATACCTTCCAATTCAAATACGTTTTCCGATTGGATGAGAACGTTTCACGTGTCGTGGGTCAAAACTCACTAACTCCCTTGGGAAACAACAACTTGAATTTTCGACTAGCAGGTGATCAGGTCGTGCTCCTTGAAACCGCGGCAAAATTGTTGTGCCAGCTGGCGTCAAGCAAATAATTTTTTGGCAGTTTGTTTTCCTATTTATGAGTTGGAAAGTATAACAAAACGCTTAATGACTGGCCTCATGGGAAACAGTGAGTTTTTCTCCCCTCAATCTCAACATTTAGGGTCTCAGGGAAACTCACTATTTACCTTGGTGCCGGTCATTAAGTGCTTAATAACAGCCCCAGTTATGGATACTAAAAACATAACGGCATAACAGTAAAGTAAGCAAGGGAAAAGCAACGGCTTATTTACAACGAAAAGTTCCTCGAACAACGATGTCTTTTTAAACGTTAGAACCTTAAAGATCAATTTTTTTTTATTCATTTACTTTTTATCAGTTCCTAAAGCTACATGATGTCACCTGCTACACATAATTTTCAATGGACTCATTTTTATTTGCTTTCTTTTCATTTATCTCAACAGCGATTTCGAGTGGTTGTATTAACGGGCCAAATTTATAAAGAAAATTAAGGTTGGGATTCCACTGTGGCGGTCAATATTCGGGTCAAAACAATTGGGCCATAACAAAAAGGTTCCACTGCACTTTAATAACAAAATTATCGAACATTTTAGAGAAGACCAAATGGAATAACAAACATTGCGTTGTTTCTGGTCACGATTTCACTTTGAGTCTGTTTAAATCCCCGATCTATTTTATGGCTTATTTGTAGCGATTTTAAAACCACTCTTTATATGAGATGAGCAGCATATTGGCTATTCTTCCAACATCCTCAGTGTTTTATTGCGGTTTCAGACTGAAGAAAGGCTTTTTAAAAGATAGCTACAATTTTCACTGATGGGGTTTAGTGATGCAGCATTTGGTAGCTGTGGACCAATCACGTCGCTCGTGTTATCTTATTTAATTGAAATCTCTCGGCCCTGGAAAAAAACCAATTCTTTTTCTGTGTCGTTTCACGGAAAAAAAGGTGGTGTGGAGCCCACAGACCAAGACTGTGTGAAGTTCAGTCTTTGTTATACAGATATCAGTGGTGTTAAGCAAGGTGCAAGTTTCTTAAGTCAACGAATCTCGGAAGCCTTGAAGTTCATAATCCATTCACGGCAGGAACTATATCAAAATATTGGAATCATAATTTGTATTTTTAGTTTTTACAGTATAAAGGAGGTTATAAACATTAACAAAAGCTACTTAGCGTAGCTTAAATCTCTGACAAATTATCTCAGCACCTTTCAGGAAGGAAATTCTGCAGGAAATTATGTGCTGAAGCCAAAATATCTAACATTACGAGTACTTTTGTGTATTTAGTCGAAGTTTACCCTCAAACATTTTAACCGCGTCAGTCTGACTGCTATGGAGATTTTCAGACGAATTTAGCATCGATATACTTTTTGTTTGTTTTTCAAATTTTGAATTAGGGTCGTTTTTCCCCAGAGAACAAATAAGTTGAACACCTGTCAAAGTCTTGCTGTCATATGGCGTGTAAAAAGACTAATGAGATGCTGAAAAAACACTCGAATTTTCGACAGTATTGTTTGATTATCGCCACCTGTAATGATTAAAACCAACTTTGCCACGGGGGCGATGCATTCATGAATTCTTATAAAGCGGCAAGAAATCGGATAAACAAAAACTATAATTTTCATCAGTGAAAATGACGAATTCTTCGTGCATGCAAAGCCAGATTTTATTATTGTGACTACAATGTCTGCATGACGGTTTTCAGTTTCACTAACTCAAGTTATTACAAGCAGCAAAAGGAGCGGCCACCCAGATTTTAAAGTTTTTCAAGCTTGGCAAGAGGGAAAATTGTGACCTATCATGTACGGCTTTTTTGACACTGAAAAGCTGATGTAGGAAAAATGACAGCTTTACAGGTATAAAAGCATTTTAATGTTGTTATATAAATCAAGATCATGAGAGATTCATACTGTGCAGAGCTGCTGCGATATATGCCCTCGAGCACCGATGTTAAAAACCTTCGTTCCTCTCTAATGATCAATTGTGTCGTGAACGCCTTCCTAGCTTATAGCACGGTTATTTTGAACTGTGTAACAATCCATGCCGTGCGGAAAACATCTTCTTTGTCGACACCGTTAAAAACATTGCTGTTGAGCCTTGCTGTTTCGGATGTCAGTATTGGTTTGCTAAATCAACCGTTTTACGTCGCGCTATTGTCGAGATCTCTTCAAGGTTTCAACCTCGACTGTACTGCATACACATCTTTCACCTTCGTCATAGTATTCTTTACATCAGCTTCGCTCTTTGGAGTGATGGCCGTGAGTGTAGACAGGTACATGGCTATTCATCTACACCTCAGGTATCGAGAACTTGTAACCGAAAAGCGAATCGTGGCCGGTGTGGTTTTGATATGGGTTTTGAGCGGTTGCATGTCGTCGATCTTTCTATGGATCCCTCCTAACCTCTTCGCTCTGACATTTGCGATTGCCGCAGCAATCTGCCTCCTGTTTTCAACGTTTCTTTATTTCAAGATTTACACCATCGTCAAGCGTCACAGTACCCAGATCAGACAAATGCAGCTACAGCGAGTGAGGAACGCTTTTCGTAACGACGAACTCATGACTAATTTTGCCAGCCTTAGAAAGTCCGCCATAGGAACTTTTTATGTGTACGCAGTGTTTTTACTCTGCTATACGCCTCATGCCTTTAGCCTCATCGCCATTTCAGCTCGCGCGGGATCACCTACAGCAATGAAAGGATTGTATCTGTACTCTTTGACTTTAACTTTTCTCAATTCATGTCTCAACCCTGTCATTTATTGCTGGAAAATGAAACCCATTCGCCGGGCCGTGTTGAACAGTTTGCCATTTTTGCGAAACACTGAACGTGAAAGCTTTTGGCAAACCAGGACTTATAATGAAGATGGAACTGTTTTTAGTCTCTGACATTTTTCTCCCCAGCAGTTTCGCAGCTGACATCAATTCAATCCAATTTGTGGGTTTATATTAGAGCGCTTACTTAACTTATGATCAAACTTGTGTTTCCCTTGATGCTACGTTTGAACAGAGTCTTAACTCATCACAAAATTTTTAAAATGTGCTTCGTGTACTGTGTATTAAACCGATTAAAATCTATGATCGCTCCCTCTGCGTCTCATTGTAAGCCTTTTTTATATTTTTCCTCGTTTTTATTCCCCTCCCTTCAGTTCCCCGACAGAGAATTGGCTTAAGCCTTTTTTCGAAACAATCCATCTTTTTTTATTTCTTCACGAATTTTTTCCAGCCTTTTTTCTATCCCAGAAATTAACATTTCAAGGTTTCTTTCACCTTGAATGCAATTATGTGCGCCGCGAACCATAACTGATGTAATCAACTGTTAAAAAAATGCTCGAATATAATTGGCTGTTAATATGCGGTTCTACTTTTCACTAAATTGAACACAGAGGAGCGAGGGTGTCCAATAACTGTAAAGTGTCTAATAACAAGATCTAATAACAAGATCTCCCATGACAAATTAAAGTCGCGCGACCTGCACTTGATTGGTTTCCTTCTTGTAACTGAATATGTTCCTATTTCACGTTCCCAAAACATCTTGGAAACATGTCTCTTTTTCCTGCTCATTTTGTCTGATAGAGATGAGTAACTGATAACACACTTCACTTTGCCAAAATTTCTTAGTACTGATTCAACTTTGTTGACTGGCACGACAACTGGAAAGAAAACATCATGGCATGCAATCAAATTCGCAGTTAAACAAAATAAATTTTGTTTATTAAATTTCTGATTACAGAAAGAATTAGACTGCACTCAGGCCTAACAATGTTGATCTTGCTCTGTCTCAAATCGAAATAATCTCATCGCACTTTGTCACTAAAACAGCTGCGTCTCCTGGTAATAACTGAGCTGTCACGTTTTGTAACTATCGTAGTTCTTTGTAATGACACTTGACGCATTGTGGAAGAAATTGAGCTGTAACTTTTCTGACGAAGACGATGTGATTAAGGGAGTTTAAGAAAACCACTACGGCAACGACAACGGGAAAGTCACTTAACAAAAGGTTTAGTGAATAGAACAATGGCTGTGCTCGTGGGTTATAATTCTTGGTACATTTCTTTGCCGTCCTCTACAAAACAACAACGTGAAATGACCAAATTCTGCGATGTCTGGAGAACCTGAACATGAACTACGACGGTTTCTTTGTTTGAATATCTATTTCAAATTTATCGCTGTGTCCCAGATTCAGTTTCGTCAGTGATAGTTTTGACAGTGACAAACAAACTAAATGACTTTAGAGTACCGCGAGAGTCGTAGGTAAAATATAAAGTCATTTTTGGATCGCCTTTGTCCTCGGCGTCGCCGTCGTGGTTACTTTAAACTCCTTAATTCAGTTACAGTATACGACACAACCTCGTTCTTAGGCTCTCTCTCCTCTGCCTCCCTTGGTCGATCAACGACAAAGGGAGGCAGAGAAGAGAGAGTCTGGGGACGAGGTTGTATACGACAAACTAGGTTGCCTGGTGCCATGACTCCTTAAACCAACTGACTATCTACCGTGTGATTTCATTAAGCCTACCAGGTTTAAATCCCACGAACAAAAATCTACATTTTGGCTGTAATTAGTTCATGATGGCAAACCTAGGCTCGATTTCCAGCCGTTTTGTGAGCCCGCGTTCGTTGGGAGGAGGATAAACAACCAGACTCCCAAAACGGCTGGAAATCAAGCCTATGGCAAACAACGCCATGTTCAGAACTGTGTATTTTATCAAATTAGATTACGGTAGTTAGCCTGTAAAATTCAGTTAATGCGACCATTTGTTTGCGCCGGTTCAACAATCACTTTTTGAGTCTCCAACCTTGTTTTTATTATTAATTTACGCCATGTTAATAAGACTACCACAGTTATCAATTGAGTGTCACGAAAAATCGAAACCAAAGTTATCTCTCTAGCCAATAACAAAGGACATGGACAATACAGTGAACCAATCAAAACTGGAAATAATTTCATGTCACTGACGCCGAAGCGCGAGAAAACGTATGCCAGTGAGTCCTGATTGGTTTTGGTTTAACTTCTGATTGGATGAAAAAGTGGCGCGAGCTTTTTCAGCCAATCGTGTAGCGCAGTTTATTGAAAAATCTTCTATCTGATCTCGGAACTCAATGACAAAAGCAAATACCAAGAGGAATGCAATTCTGACAGACCCCTGCTCTCTTAACGCTGGCAACGGGGCAAATGCAGACAACGCACCAGAAGAGTACTCAAATAATGATACAATACGATTACTTAGCGTTCACATCTATCGCTTCTCGCGCCAAAAGGTCTCCGTTAATACGAGTCGCACCGGCCTGAGTAAAAACACGAAACTGCTTTCCGGAAGTAATTTTCATTGTTTACGGCAAGTCCATTCATTAATCGGTTCTAAAGCCTTTATACAGTATCGAACAGGTATAGGAAAGCCTGAACTCTCTAAAGGCTAAAATCGGCATTTCCACAGATGATAAATCTCATTGATGTTATAGGTCAGCTCAACTCCTTCTCTCGCCGTATTCGTTTTGGACTTGACTTGGCGGGCTCCTGTTATAACTCAGTACTTCCATGTCTTCCTCTCAATGAAAGCTTGTATTCAAGTTTTGATTTGCTAGAGGAGCTTGACGGTTTTCTGCTAGAATCTGATGGCTTGATGAACACTACACGCTTCGAGTTGTCGCAGCTGATCGATAGTCTTCTCTTCAGGGCCGAGTAAAACGTGTGCGGCGCCTGAAGAATGAGAGAAATAGAAACCTAATTTACTACAGCTTTGAGAGAGTAAAAGATCCCAAATTTTAACTCTTTTGAAAAATGTGCATAGATGTTTTCCCTTTCTCTAATTACTGTTTGCTTAGATCTAGACAAAAACCCGGGGTGAGGATTCCCATGTGAACAGGTCGGGGATGCTTTTCGGAAAATTTGAATTAAACTCCTTAATGAGAACAATCTGAACGTTGCTGGATCTGTTTTTGACCCCTTCAAGATACCATTTTAAAAAAGACAGACACGCGTGCGCTACAATTGCATGGTGCACTCAGGGTAAAATCACGGTTAAATTAAATGAGACTCCACAGCTCCCTGTAAGACCACCAAAAAAGGATGGCAGTGTTTTTTATCATTTCGATTCCTTGAGTACAACCCAAAAAAATACCTTGATGGCTAAAAATAGTGTCGTTTTATCCTGAATCCTCTACGTGAGGCAAAAATCCTTTTATTTACACCCCTGACCGAGACGACAAGTATCTGTTACCCGTGTCCCATAAAAACAAAATACAGCTTAACCAAAAATGTATGAATTCCTTCATCGAGCCAAATTTTGCTCGTTTGAGACTAAGAATGGTCAATTGGACCGATTTATGGCGAAAAAGAAAGTTTTGGAGAAAATTTGCGCTTTTCTTTAAAGAAATTGTATTTCTTGCTGAACAACTCTTACATTGATTTCATTACGTTTTTGAACGTTCTTCACTCTTGTAAACTGTCCCGGATGTACGTACTCTACGTCGCTCGTCACGCACTTTATGTTTACGGTCTTTGCATGTCACGAACTTCATGATTACACCCTCACATATCCCCGACCTTTTCACCTGAGAGTCTCCCCACGAGGATAGAAGGCTAATGACTAATAAGAAATAAGTCTATCTAGACAGGTAACACCTCTGACCTCGGGATTCCACTTGTCAATGTCCTTAAATGCCGCTATGATCCACTCGATAATCAGAATCAATCCACCGACAATGATTCCAGCAAGCACAAACATGAAGACGCCCAGCATATTGAACACACCCATGCTACTGGTATCAATGATTTCTGTAGAAAATAGTAATTACAATGAATATCCAAGTGATCTGCGAAACTGAGATAAATTATTGTTTAGTTTTTGATGGGTCAGCGGAGGCGCAGTGGCCTCATGGTTAGTGCAATCGACTCTGAATCGAGAGGTCCGGGGTCGAGCCCTGACCGGAGGCATTGTGTTGCGTTATTGGGCAAGACACTATGCAATCACAGTGTCTCTCTCCACCCAGGTGTACAAATGGGTACCGGCGAATTTAATGCTGGGGGTAACCCTGCGATGGACTACCATCCCTTCTAGGGACGAGCAGAAATATTCCTAGTCGCTTCATGCAACAAAAACCGGGATAAGCTACGGCCTTATGGGCCACTTGGCTCGCATACAGACTTTTTTTGATGGATCAGAGCAACTGCAATTGTGACAAGGGACTGGAAATTTAAATGCTGCCGGTTAAAGAAGGATCTGTAAAAGATTTGAACAGCCAACTACACAAACAGAATAACAATTCAATGAAGCAAGGCTGATTACTATGAAGCAAACGTGACTGGGGCGATCATTTGATGTCACATTAATACATAGAATGTGTGATACATTTACGATGCTCTCTTGTATTCGTGACAATCGTTTTAGCGATATCGGAACAACAGGTGTTCACCAGTTTCTTTCTCAAGCTTTAACATGCTTTTACTGCCAATTACGAAGTTTACTCCGATTAAATAGAGCGGTTTTCACTTAAGAGTCGAAAACGTATTGGTTTTGCATTACCACGCTTCACGATTGGCTTAAAAAAACTCGCGCCACTTTTTCATCCAATCAGTAAAACAGTAAAAACCAAAACCAATTATGACGCGCTCGCACATGTTTTCCCGCGCTTAGCATCAGCTGCACGTATGTACGTCGAGTTTTGATTGGTTCTTTGGATTTTTCTGTGTCCTCTGTGATAGGCTAGAGTGTTGGGAGGCGCGGTGGCCTCATGGTTAGTGCGCTCGTCTCCGGATCGAGCGGTCCGGGTTCGAGCCCTGGCCGGGGACATTGTGTTGTGTTCTTGGGCAAGACACTTTACTCTCACAGTGCCACTCTCCACCCAGGTGTATAAATGGGTACCGGCGAACTTAATGCTGGGGGTAACCCTGCGATGGACTAGCATCCCATCCAGGGGGGAGTAGAAATACTCCTAGTCGCTTCATGCTACAGAAACCGGGATAAGCTCCGGCCTGATGGGCCAATTGGCTCGCATGCAGACTTTACCTTACCTTACCTGTGATAGGCTAGAGTGATTACTTTGGTTCTGGTTTTACGACACTGAAATGAAAACTACTCTAGTATCACCACTAAGTAAATAGTTCACCCCTAAAGCCAAAACAATGCCTTTTCGATTTCGAGGAAACGAAAGGAAGAGTCAGCACCCGATATTTTCTCTTCCCTTCCACATGAAGTAACCATATTAGAAAGAATCAACGTACCCGTAGTATCATCTTCATCAAGTGCCTTGCAAGGTGTTCTGTCAATCATCCACTTGTCAATTATCCTTGAAATTTCTCCTTTGTTCCGGAGTTCCAACATCTCAATACTTAGAGGGGCAGTGTAAGGCGAATTTGTCGGTAAGGCGAAGCCATAGTGAGCCTCACCAAATTTTCTAGGGAATAAACGATTGCGTTCAAAACCTAAACCTTGAAAGAAGATAAGTTTAACTAAGCAAAAAACGGTGTAAAAAATATATTTCCTTAATTTAGCTGGGCACAGTAAAATGAAAACATTATTTACCTTTGTGGTCGGTACTGAACTACAACACAAATACAGTTTATCATATGAACAAAAGTTTTGGTGAAAACATTTCCGATGTTCTTCTTGAATATTCTGTTATGCTATTTATTATGCTGTTCTAACTTTCGAAGCTATGGAAGAAACAGTAGTGTGTGAACATTCAAATGAAAGTTATTGAGCAATATTTTCATGTGGTGTTGTTTACTATGCCCTACAAGTTGTTCTAACTTTCGAAGCTTTGGATGAAACCGTAGTGTGCAACCATTTGAAGCATGCTTTTGAGCACTATTTTCAGGTGGTGCTGTTTATTATGCTGTACAAGGTATTCTAATCTTTGAGGTTATGAAACCTTGATGTGTGCCCACGTGAATTAAAGCTATCGAGCTGTACGTAAGTTTATGTGAAAATGTTTCTACTGAACAAGATGAGCGATTGTAACTTTAAAGTGTAAGGATGAAACACTGCTGGAATGGACGTTGCCGAGCCGTATTGCCAAAGAGAGTATCTGGAGCATTCATAATGTTTTCGATGACAATCTTCATACCGTTATTTGCTTGTTTGCTTGTTTGTTTGTTTGTTTGTTTGCCTGTTTGTTTGTTTGTTTGTTTGTTTGTTTTGTTTGTTTGTTTGTTTGTTTTTGGGTTTTTTTGTTTTTTGTTTTTTGGCTGTGCGATGTAATCTAAAGGCTGCCGCACACTCACCGATTTTTTGTCGCAGAACTGCAGATTTTTTGTCGGGGTCAAATAGGGTTAAAATTTGTCGGGCCATCAGCTTACCGCACACTAGCCGATCTTTTGTCGCGACTAACCGCGTTCAGGCTTGGGGCCGAGTCATCCAAAATCAAGATGGCGCCTATTCCACTGACGAGACTCTCATGACATTTCCTAATTGGTTGACGCGCGCGCGACCCCCGACAAATTGTCTTGGTCCACCGCACACTAGCCGACAAGGCCCGACAAGACGTTTTGAGATCTAGCACTGCCAGATATCGCCCCGACAAGCCCCGATCTTGTCGCAGACTTGTCTGAATTCACCGCTCACTAGCCGACAAATAAAGATTTTTTGTCGCCCGACAAAAAATCGGCTAGTGAGCGGCGGCCTTAACTTCTCACCCCTGCAAGACCTTCATCTTGCCACAGTGATCTTTGCGAGACTTGTACAATAGCAGAGGTTGATCATGAATGAAGGCAAACTTTCCCAACTCCACCCTCCTGAGTCCTTCTGCCGTGCTTGACTGTAGTGATTGACGTAACTTCATAAATTCCCACATCATTTGGTATCTACAGTGTTGTTAATGTTCACGATTAGTAAGCGACAAAGTAAGCTTCGATGCATCTTGACCGCTTGACTAACTGAACTTCCTGGAAAGAGGACGTACATTGATTCGACCTGGCACACGTTACTTCTATTCGGTGTTGTGGCTTTCTGTTCGAGGGCAGGTCTTGCTCTCAGATGTTTTGGGGAACAAGGGAACAGTGGATATTTTTTTATTAATTTGAGGGAGTAAGGGACATTTCTACTAATAACGAAAACCCTTGCTTTACGCTAGGGAATAATGGAATCTATTGATAGGGAACTAGCTAAGCGATCAAAGGAACGATGAATCCCCCTGAGAGGCCCTTTGTAACAGCCTTGTTAAAAGTGACTTAACGTACTTTATTGTATGCAAGAAAGACTAATTGTAATATAGTGTTTTGTTGTTAGTGTTTACGAATGTAAGTTACTAAAATGTATGCGAGTGGTTGTAAATTAAAGTAATGTTTGCGATAAAGCAGGAAAGCCCCCGGACCCCGGGAGGAAGGGGGGGAATTCTTCTTGCTTAATCAGTGGACCTCAATTAGTTTAAACAAACCTTCAGTTTAGACCACAATGCAAGACAAATCAAAATAGGCACTATTATACATCTGACCTTGCTATTACCGACGTCGCAAAGAACCATTGAGTCTGACTATCCTTTACAACTCCATACTCAGTAGAAGTCTGTTGAATCAAGTCCTCCACGCTCCGTATGGGAGTCTGCAGTCTGTTGGTTGTGAGGTAAGCCGCTAGATTAGCCGTGTATGTCGCACCTAGAATTGTTATACAGAACCACCACACTGCAACTGAGACCCGTCCCGATCCCGAGACGGGATGGTAACCACCGGGTCCCTGCCCGAGATAGTAGGCTGCCGAACACCACAAAGAGTTAAGGAAACTCAGGTTGTCTTTGGTTGCCATGATTTGCTTGCTAACCTGTTAAAAGATTTAGTAGCCATGAGTAACAATTAGCAGTATTATGACACAGTCTAAGAGAAGAAAGAAATCCGACTGCTTTAGCTAACAGTCGAACCTAGGACCTTCTGGCTTCTTCTCGAGATGCTCTACCAGTGAGCCACAGGAGACCTGTGGGAGCTTTGCACATTAATCTTGGTTCATGTGACAAAGCCCCTGCATGCTCCGAGACATGAAATGTGTTAGTGGTAATAGGAATGACATTCCATTAGAGATGAGTTCCTTCCAAAGGATCCAGTTGTAGGGCACTTTCCATTTAACCAAAACTTTCGAAAATTTTGAAACTTGCATAAATGGTGAGGAAGTTTCCAGAAAATCCGGAAATTGTTGAATTTCTGAACTAGCGAACTATTCGAACTATTCGACCGAAAACTTACAGAAATTCCGGGGGAAAGTCAAATAGAACTGCAATTCCAGGTAAGAAATTTCCCAAAATTTCGTTATACCTCGCAAGGTTGTTCTCTTTTTCGGAGAGTCAGAAAAATGCTGTTATTCGATTTCGCCACTGGAAATTTACGGAAATGCAAACCGGAATTTTTGGTCGAATGCCGAAAGTGCCCGTAGTTTCTAACGCCCCTTCTCCTCGGATTGTCAAGTAATATGATATCAAACACAAAAGACCTTGTTTGGCCACATTTCCCAACACCGAGAAGGGATGAAATGTGGAAATACGGTCAAACACTGTCTTGAGTGTTTGATATATCTTCGCAATAGTGAAATTAAAACGAATGAGAAAACGGAGAAATAAAATCGTTAAAATCTTTGCTAATTAAGATCAGATATCCAAACACAGTCACGGTCATGATTTCCTTTACCTGAGGAGAGGGGACTGAGGGCTTCTAGTGATTGTCTGTCAGTGGGAGGGGAGGTTGTCCATAATCATATTTAAACTTCCGTTTCTCTTACCTTCCTTCGCGCCTGTGCACACCTTCCATGGTAACCAAAAGGGCTGAACCGACTTAGTACCCAGTTTACGACGGCCATGCCAAACATGGAGATGATGATGACGCTCCAAAGGTAAATATGAAAAGGAGAGAGGAACCGGAAGTATGATATTGGAGATTCACCAACCGCCATGACTGCACCCAGACCAGAAGTCAGAAAGGGTTTGGTAAAATCCACAACTTTTCCTCGGTCGGGATTGATAGTTATCGGCCCAACGGCCAAGTCAGCTTTCTATAACGCGAAAAATATTAATTACTATATAACAAACCTGCAGAGAATTAAGCTTAGGTTAGCCAAATAAGTATTGACAGAAGCGTGTAGGGTTGAACGCGTCTGCGAATGATTTTGGGTCAGTTATTTGGGTCTGGATGAGGGAGGGGGAGCACTGTAATCGCCGCTATCAATCAAAATTCCCCCTCATTCCTCAGCTATCAATAAATTTGAATTTCAGCTATTAGTTTAAAAATAACCTGTAACTTCTCGGCTGATAGTTAAAAGTCTGACCAATTCCGAGCCATGACTTTTAACAACCCCTCCCAGACCCTCTAACACTTCCAGCATTTACTGTAACTTGGCCAGCAACAATGTTGCATTGCAAATTGAACGGCATTCTTCCACGCATCGCCAGCCTGTCACTCTTGCCGGCTTAGCGCAACATGTTGCTTGAACTTAAGACAAGGGTGTTTCTACTCGCCAGAAACGTTTTTCAGTTTGCAACATTGGTGCGCGACAAGTGGAAATAAAGTATTGCCCTTGTTACTTGGCCTTAAGCTAGTAGAGAATACCGATGGAATTCAGGGTTTGTATATATGTGCATTCCACGCCAAAAAGAATAATTTTTACCTTTTCTATGACTTCTTTGATTGCTCCGTTCCATTCCCCAGTGTTTGGATTCTCTACTCCAGCCTTACCGTCTGGTGACAAGTAAATTGTGTATGAAAATCCAAGAATTCGGCTTAGTTCATCTAGAATATCAATGGCTGCTCCTTCAAATTCTTCCTTTGATGACGAAGAGTTTGATTTGAGCATCGAGAAAGGAGAACCCTGTGTGTGAGTAAACAAATGATTCAAAATATGTATACTAGTCATTACCAGTATCAGTGCTCCGAGAACCAACTTTGGTTTAGGTTTGATCAGAGAACGAGAATAGGATGTCAATTTCGGTCATTTTGGTTTTAAATAGGGTACGGATTTAGCACTGTGGTCTTGAATTGGGCATGTTTCTTAGAAGAAGCTACTTTTTCATCATTATCAATAAGACCGTCAACAAAAGCCCCTCATAACTTATGTTTAGGGCAGCTGTGTCAGCCGCAACGGTCATTAAATGGGTATCGAATTTTGGCCAAGTCATAAATCGGGTAGCAAAAATCGCAGATTTTGGTCATAAATAGGCCAAGAGTTTTGGGAAGTGGGCCCTACACCCCTCACCCAACTTTTCTAGGAGTAGCCCCCCAGGATACCGGCTAATGAAATGCTGTGGGGAGAGTAACCCTGCAATGATTAAGAATCGCATCTTGGAAGGAGCCTGGCAAAACTAGCTCCTGGCCTCTAATGCCACGGAAACCGGGTTAAGCTGGAATAGATTATGATGATACGGCAAAATTTACGTTGAGAAGAGTACGATTTGCTTTTAAGTTGCCCATTTAAATTGAACTAAATCTCTGAAATTCTGGTTTGTAGATTGGACCAGTACTGTAGAGTTGCACCAGCAGCCAACTTAAATAACCCGTCATATTGAATCCTGGCTGACTGACCGACCTACCGACCGACCGACGGACCGACAGACCCACTCACTCACTCACTCACTCACTCACTCACTCACTCACTCACTCACTCACTCACTCACTCACTCACTCACTCACTCACTCACTCACTTGCTCGCTTGCTCACTCACTCACTCAATCAATCACTAACTCACTGACTTACCACAAACGTCACTACCCTGATGGTCTTGCTCTTCAGAGTGTTGGTAATTTCACGTGGTACATCCGGGGTATTTGAAGGCCAGATGATTGGTTGTTGGTCCATCTGTAAGCCCCCAAACGAACTCCAGTTTCCAACCTGTGTATAACAAAAGACCTATATGCACTCTCTTTAACTATTACCTTCTGTGCTTTTTACCGTGGGAAAGGTAAAATGTTTTAATGATACAGTCCCTCCTATAAGGCGAAATACCCTGTGACGATCTAAAGAGTCGTTTAACAGGAATGGAACAAGAATTGAGATTAAATCAAACTCTTTGGAATGGTAACCAAGAGAGAGTTTTCGCTCGTTGGTCAGGTAGGTAACTTTCACGTATTTTACGTTTGTTTGAATCGTGCTAGTTTGGCCCATTGGGAAGCAATAAAGGTAAAAAAAAAATAAATAATTTTTAGAAGGACAATGGCAATTATTTCCTGTTAATCATATCGCAAACTGCAGTTCCATTATCGCATGCCGCAAAAAATGTTCCGTCCAAAATATTTGAGCCGGCCTTCAGTTGCTAACTCAATCTAAAAGTGAAGCCTTGGAGCCGAATGGCTCATAGATGCCGGAGCTTATCCCAGTTTCTGTAGCATGAAGCGACTAGGAGTATTTCTACTCCCCCTGGATGGGATGCTAGTCCATCGCGGGTCACTCCCCGCAATACGCCGGTACTCATTTATACTCCTGGCTGTAGAGAGGCACTGTGAGAGTTAAGTATCTTACCCAAGAACACAACACAGTGTCCCCGGACCGCTTGCTCCGGGGACGAGCGCACTAACCATGAGGCCACCGCGCCTCCCAAAAAAATTTGTTATTGTCAGCCGCTACCTTTTTGAGTTCGTTGCCTTGGTAATTGATGACGTCATAAATGGCTTGAGAGGGATGGCCACTGATGTCAAAGCTCAAAAAGTTCATAAATCCATTGATTTGCACCTAACAAGGAAAGTTGTAGTCTTAATCGCGTGAACAAATGCAGGAACAACTAAAGCAATCGGAAAAAAGGCAACATGTAGAGGACGAACCTCTTGCAGATAACCTGGCTTCATAAGCGTTTTAGAACCTGATATAAGATTATCTCTGTCACTTTCCTTCCCATTTTTTACTTTGTTTCACTGCACCTTACTTTACGTCACACCACTCCACCCCACCCCACTCCACCCCAGTTCACTTCATTTCACCCCACCCCGCATCACTCTACCCCACTCCTCCACACTCCACCTCACCCCTCTCCACTCCATTCCACCCTACTCCACTCCACTGTACCCCACTCCACGTACACCCCACCACATCCCATCCCACTAAACCTAACCCTACTCTACATAACTCCACTCTACTCCAACCCACTCCATTCCACTCTAGTCCACTCCATTCCACTCCACCCCACTTCACGTACACCCCACCACATCCCATCTCACTCCACCTAACCCTACTCTTCACCACTCTACTCTGCTCCAATCCACTCCATTCCACCCTACTCCACTCCACGCCACCCCACTCCACGTATACCCCACCACATCCCATCTCACTCCACTTAACCCTACTCTACACCACTCCACTCTACTCCAACCCACTCCATTCCACTCTAGTCCACTGCACTCCACTCCACCCCACTCCACGTACACCCCACCACATCCCATTTCACTCCACCTAACCCTATTCTACACCGCTCCACTCTACTTCACCCCACTCCATTCCACACTACTCCACTCCACTCCAGCCCACTCCACGTATACCCTACCACATCCCATCCCACTCCGTCTAACCCTACTCTACTTCGCTCCACTCTACTTCACCCCACTCCGTTCCATCCCACTCCATGCCACCCCACCCAACTCCACGTACACCCCACCACAACCCATCCCTCTCCACCAACCCGACTTTACTCCACCGTGACGTCCGTATCACTCTGTGCGGTTTTTTCAAACATCATTTACCTAGCTCTTAACCCCATGATGTAACTTCCTCACCTTGCGTAAGAAGTTGCTTAGTTTTTTCCCTCTGTCATCAGACGTCTTGCCAACGGCCACATTGCAAACGTTTTGAGCCGGCAAATGGTTGTTCAGCGGTAATCTATTGTCTATTGCCATTTGTATACCACTGGCCAGGACACGCACTGCATCAAACACGCGACCCACGGAAGCCTGGGAAACGATAGCATAAGGCTTATTACAAGTATTGGTCATCTATTCGTCCTTCGCTCCTCCAGATTGTCAAAAGTTAGAACTATCTTGTACCACATGCATATACTGTCAGATAGCTTTTATTTGAATGATCTCACATCCAGTTGGATATCCACTTGGGTTCATGCAGAAACTTAAAAGTTAGGACCACCTTGTGGAGCACAATAAACAGTACCACATGAAAGTACGGCTCAATAGCTTACGTTTGAATGGTCAAACGTAAGGATTTTATCCTCAGACTTAAACGTTGGAACACTTTGTACAGCATAAAAGACAGTGACACATGAAAGTACTACTCAGGAGCAATCTTTTAAATTTCAAACTCTGTGATTTCATTCTGGATTTGATTCTGAAAGAGAAAGTTTTAAATAGATTGACTCCTCTGGCACATACCGTGATCCCCTCTGTATTACCAGACTGTTTCCATAGTAACCTGACGTGTTCATTATGAAAGCCACTTCCAACACTTTGACGAAATCCAATAAGCCCTCTCATGTACACTGGGAAGGACCCATTCGGCAAAATGTGTTTCTACATTAGATAAAGAAAAGCACGGCCAACACGGTTCATTTAAAGACTGGCACCATTGGAAACAATGCGTTTTGTTTCCTGATGACAGAGAGATACAACTGGTTAATCTGTTAAACAATTAGATTATTTGCTCTCGATTTCTATCGCGTGATGGTTGACGAGGGCACAGCCCGAGTCAACTATCACGCAAAGAAATCGAGAGCAAATAATCTAATTGTTTTAGTATAAATCTACTAGACGTTCAAAACTTTATCTAAATTCTCTTCACAGACACTTCGAAAATGCCAAGAAACGGTCGTCATTTTGTTAACAAGCGCACACTGCTACTCTACTCACTATCTATCACAGAATAGATAGTGAGCCGGTGTAGCCCCAACCAGAGAGCAGTATTCGTGATAGAATGCTAGTAGATTCATACTAAAACGCTATAGGGCTGGCATTAATAACCCGAAAGTGATATAACAGGCGAGGTTGCAAGAATCACTGGAAGAATCACGTGACTGTTACCTCGCTAA
The DNA here is from genome assembly GCF_042242905.1 of Orbicella faveolata. NCBI lineage: Eukaryota > Metazoa > Cnidaria > Anthozoa > Scleractinia > Merulinidae > Orbicella > Orbicella faveolata. Next base: position 17,962,023 of record NW_028301576.1, on the reverse strand, counting down.
CTGCAGAATCCGTTAAGACCCAAGCAAAGTTCTCAGTCAGTCCCAGTTTCCACGCTTGTTTCAGTACATTCGTGACTTGCTCAGCGCCGCACTTTAACACAATGACCCTTGCGTTACTACGTTTTACTCTGTTCAGTATCGGTTCAAGATTCGGGTTTATATACTCGTCGGAGTCTTCCGTGGATGCTACGCGGAAATATTCTGCATTTGTCAGAGTGATCTCGTTTTCTCTGAGGTTGTTTACGAAGTCTTGAATACCTTCCCTTGCTGCAAAATAGAATCTTTGGATTGCAAATGAACTAGACTAGAGGATCGAATTGAGCCTCTAATTAACAATTAGATTATGAGTTTGAGATTTCTGTCGCGTGATAGTTTACGAGGGTTCAGCTTGAGTCGATTATCACGCATAGAAATCTAGAGCGAATAATCTAACTGTCTCAGTATAAATGTACTAGCAGTCGTTCAAAACCTTATCTAACTCCTCTTCACAGACACTTCGAAAACGCGAAGAAGCGGCCGCCATTTTATTAACAACCGCACACTGCTACGCTACTCATTATCTACAACTGAATAGATAGTGAGCAACGTAGCCAAAAAGAGAACGCTACTAGGGATAGAGCGCTACTAGATTTATACTGAGGAGGATTGCTAGAATTCTACTAATATACTAATGCAAATACTTCAATCTGATTGGCTTAGCTATCGCACACGGGCAGGAGAATACTAAGCCAACGTTTTCTCGTTTCTCCGATGTTTCGTAGGGAGAATAACAACAATCGAATGTTTATGCAGGATAACCCTTTAAGGGCCATTACTCTGAGAACGTTGCGATAATTTTATTCAGTTGTGAATTCCTGACCTGATTTGTCAGAAGAAGCAATCACAGCTACTCTTTTCCATCCGAAGTGCTTTATAAACGCCACGATGCCTATGAGCTGCGGTAAGTCAGCAGGGGTCATGCGTAAGACATACTCGTTGTTGCAAGGGTTGATGAAGGAGCTGAGACCGCTGACCTGGATGGCGACTTGAGGGACATCAAGTTGTTGACATAGTCTTTGTGTTGCTTCAAAGTCGAGCGAGTTCTTTGGTCCTACGATAGCTATGGCTCCTCTTTGAACCAAACCAATCGCTGCATTAATTAAAATTTAAAAAAATAATAATTATAATAAACCAACAGATAGTTTAGGAGTTCCAGATGTGGCCTAGTCTCCGTCACGCAACGAGCGTAGCGTTGTGTTGCGTGACTGAAGAATTCACGAAATGCCGGGAGATGTAAAGCTGGATTGTTAAGCTAATTTTAATCTCTTTCTCAAAATTCGAATTCTCCTAGTTGGTCCCCATAAATTTCGTATGGTACTGGTTAGGAGAATAAGAACAACCAGTATACTTTTTATTAGACTACATAATTAAGAAATAGAAAACATGTACCGTGTTTCTATCGAGTTTTAGTATAAATCTACCAGAGTTCTATCACGAATGTCGTTCGCTGATTGGCTACTCTACCCACTATCTATTCTGTGATAGGAAGTGAGTAGCGTAGCAGCGTGCCCTTGTTAACAAAATGACGGTCGCTTCATGGCGTTTTCGAAGTGTCTGTGAAGAAAATTTAGATAAAGGTTTCAACGACTAGTGGATTTATACTAAAACAATTATACGCTCTCGATTTCTTTGCGTGATAGTTGACGAGGGCGCAGCCCTCGTCAACTATGGAAGTTTGGGTGTCGACTATGGAAGTTTGGGAGAACGAGAAATGCTGTGGGAACACGTGTTTCTACAGCTTTTTCGAGTTCTCCCAAACTTTCACGAGTGTTTCTATTAAACAATTAGATTATGAGCTCGAGATTTATCGCGTGATAGTTGCCAGTCGGGCTGCGCCCTCGTCAACTATCACGCGATAGAAATCTCGAGCTCATAATCTAATTGTTAGATAGTAAGTAGCGTAGCCAATCAGAGAACGGCATTCGTGATAGTACGCTAGAAGATTTATACAGAAACTCGATAGAAACACGGAGAACATGTTTTCTATTTCTTTTAGAACACCGCGACGAAAAAAAGGAAAACAACTTGTTAACTTTTGATTATCAAAATGTAAATTCTCTTTACTCGTGCCATCATTACGTCAACTGTTCGTGCTAGTTCTGTGTTGCGAGAAACACGGTTTTTAACCAATCAACGCACGTATTTTCTTAGGACTGTATTCTAACATACATATACTACATCATGTAGGATGAACCTACATTCACACTTATATAGCAACAAAATCAAACATCAATTGAGTAAAACATAGCAGCAGTAAAATCAAGTTTGATTATTCAGAAGGTGGCATTTGTACTCTTTCTTGAAGATTTTGTTGGGCAAATACTTAATTCTAAGGGGTACAGATTCCCAAAACTTTTAAACCCCTATCGCGAGAAAATCGTTTTGTACTGTGGATGCCCGGTAAAAGTCATGCAACAATTAAACCGTATTCAGACAAAAACTGCAGAATCAGTCAGACATTCTTTGAGGCAACTGAGCGTGTCTAATAATATAACAAGCAATTAGTGCTCTATAGAAAATCCCTAATCAGAGCACAGGCTAATGAGATCAATCAATTAACGCTACATGTACCTGATTTTTATATGCATTTTTGAATCACTGAGTTTGTTTAAAGTGCCGTTTAAAGTTAGATGTATCTCACACAATCAACCGAATCTAGCGAAAAGTTTCAATCAAAGTTTTGGCTAAAAGCACGCCCGAAATAAACAGTTGACACTAATTTCGTTAGTTATGCATCTGTACAGGAATTGACTTACAGATTTATAACATCTTAACGCGTTAAAATGTTGTCTCCTTTAGGACGATCGACGTTATGAGGCACGATACTGCGGTCGAACTTCGCGAGCAAACAAGAATAATTCGATTGTCTTCACTTGAAAATGTACCTTTCTCCATATTTGAAAATTCGTCCACAGACTCTGCCGTTTCCACTAACCCAGTTATCGTTGCATCTCTCAGCAAACTGGAATCTTTGTTTGCAGAATCAACCGCCAACTTAAACGCCTCTATCTCCAGCGATTCAGTGGCTCCAGGTGGAAAAATCCCCCCTTAACCGAAAAGTAAGTTGATCAGTCAAACTTTCGATGGCGCCTTGCTTCAAATACATGTCTGTTTGTGATTATAAGTGAGTGCACTTTTTAAGTGTTTCCTTGACTCTTACCTATCAAGACCCGAGTTTTTACAGCTTCGCTTTCAAGACGCACCGTCCAAAGTAAGAAAAACATAGCGACATCGTTTAGGGACATCTCTAACGGGGAACGTGTGTGTGTAGCCGATTCGGTTCGGGCGACTTATCAGACGGTAAATTATGCTTTCTTTACTTTTTGTTTTCCTGTGAATAAATCAGTGTATTGTTTGCTGGCTAAGTCTTTTGCTGACAGAGTAAACAATTGTCTATAGTTTACAGAGTATCGCGCCAACAATATGAAAAGATTTTTCATAGAACCGCAAAGTGCTTTGACGAAGTTCTTGTAACGGTTTTATTATTCGATTTTGGCCATTTTGGTCATAAATAGGGTATGATTTTTGCACTCTAGTCTTGAACTGGGTATGTTCTTTAGAAGAAGGTACTCTTTTCATCATTATCAATAAGACTGTCACCAAAAGCCCTTCATAAGTTATGTTTAGGGCAGCTGTGACGGCCGCAACGGTCATAAATATGTAATTCTACAAGAATAAAAGTAAATTTTAAACTTTTTTAAGCACTGAAAATTAATTTTTAACTTTTTGAAACAATGGTAATTAATTTCTAAGATTTCTGTTAACCGTAAAGAAAAGAAATTAACCATTAGCCTTAAAAAGCCTACCCTCAGATTTATGGCCAGACGGTTGAAAAACCATACCCTTTGGGGCCGCACAAACCCATATAGCCCATAGAAGGGAGTACCCCCCGGGGGGGGGGGCACTTTCTCGCCAATTCAAGTCACGAGAGCGTAGCAATCAGTGCAATCAGTTGTACGTGAGGAATCGCCAATCATTCCTTGCTGTCGAACGTGATTCACCAAACAACAGTAGCAAAGCCAAAGATCGCTTTTTTTCACGCCAACCAACTCCTACTAACAATTCAAAATTAACCCAATATTCATTTGCTTGCGCGTCTTTCTTTTAAATTCGTCGTAACACATGGTTCGAAAGCGAGCGGAAGTCAGGGCAAGTAAGTAAGCAAGTAAGTAGAAGCTTTATTAAGACTAAATCCAGTTCCCCATGACCCAATAACGGAAATTTGGACCTGGCTCCGGTGTCGTCTGGCCTTATCAGTCTCGGCTAAATATAATGGTGACAGTATGTGACTACTCTAACCACATATTTTTAAAACCAGCCGTTAAATAATGGAGACTTTCTTCCTTGTGTCATCATCATATTTCGGTTCTAGTGAGATTTTAAGCGCACGCGATTTTTTACTGTTTCGTCGCGAATTGTCACCTCAGTACATGTAGTTCAACTCTCTTCACCAGGAGCCGTGCGCTGAGACCTCAATTAAAAGTATTTTTCATTTGGCTATTTTATCATACTTTAATTTTTATGCCCAGAAGATTTTATCGGCTTGAAAGATTTCGTGACGACGTCTCAGGTTTTCATCTGATCGTGTTATCCGTCGTCGGATTGGATTTAGTTCAGTTCTCAGAAACTTCTTGCGGTAAACCAGTTGTTAGTACATGACATTATTTTTAGTCGTGTCTGTGTTGTAAGACGGAAAATGTTTCGCCTCCACGCTTTTCTTCCGGCAAACATTTACAACATTAAACGGCTAAAAAACCTCAAGTCTTGATCACCGGCATGTTAGATGTCAAACCAATTACGGTTTATCTCTAATAACATTGCCACATACTAAGAAGAAATCGCCACTAGGGGGCAATACGCCAATTATTTCGTGGGAAAATATTTTACGTATTTTTTATCAAAGAACTTGTACGTGCTTGTTACTTGAGTACTTTTTCACCTCACATTCTTAACTCGTTGCGTCTCCGTTATTTTCCCCATTCTTGTTGAATCAGCGCCAAATCGCGAGTGTTTGGCGCCACGTGGAATAAATTTGCTCGTGATAAAGATGTGTCCTGTTGGAAGCCAAATGGGAGCCAACTGAGGTCAACTGACAGTGTTTCTTGCCAATGATAAACTAAGAACGAGGTGCAGATAAAGTATATTAAAAAGTTTCCAGTGGTTGACAAAATGAAATGAAGTTTCTTCCGGCTTGCCACTAGCCAAATAAATACCGTGAAGTAATTTCTACTGTAAAGGTATTTGCACCCACGCGTAAATAAGTGATGTTATCTTGAAATCGATTGAAACAGGAACTCGTATCAAAACCGGACCGGAAATATGACATGGAATGGACAACACGCGACGATTTGCAGGCGAATGAAAGGTTGCGACAAAATACCGTTTTAAGGATATTTCGGGTAAAGAAAAGTTTCCGAAATCAAAAGGGGAAGGTATTGTCACGCCCTCAGGCTTTGCACAGCATGACATATCCAAACGGCCAAAAAGTTACAGCTTTCGAAACTTTACGAGTCTCGTGTCAATGTATTTTTCTTGAAAAGGAAACTGAAATGTATAACTCTGCTTTGTCTGGGGTTCTATTGTAAAAAAAAAAAAAAAAAAATACTCGCATGATTATGAGCAAGTTTTGCCTCGTTATCAGTTTTTCATACCAAAAATTCTGGTTGGCTTTCAAGTTCACGTAACTTCTTTTTGGTTCAGTTGTAAATCAAGGCAAATCACACACCGTAAGCGATTTTCTTTATTGTCGACAACTGATTGCGTATATAGACAACATTAATACTAAAACTGCGCTTAGAAGCTTACGTATAGACACATTATATGTCTCCGAAACGATGATAAAGTTTCACGTGAGCGCAAAAGACTTCTGCTGCTTGTCGCGAGCGGAAAATGGGTTTATTACTTAGCATAGGTTTATAAAAACCGCAGCTTACAGATCTGATGAAGACAGGAACAGATGGTGTACAGGGTCAGAACGAAACAAGGAATTCTATAACATAACGGAAATTGAATCTAAATGGTCTCCGCGTGTCATGGCGTGGAGAAATAAAAAATATTATGTGCAGGCGCCAGTCTAAAAGTCAATGACTGAATCAACGAGAAAAGATTTTCTCTACGTTGGTTTTTTTTGGTCGATGCTGCTTTTTTGTGGATGCTGTTAAAAAACAGCATCGACAATAGAGTTTTAGCTCATTAAAGTCAGTGTGTAGCGGGTAACTCAGACATCACTGGACATGGAAAAAATGTCCTATTGGTACATGTACACCAAGCGTGTTTTTCTTGACTGGCCGAAACGTTTTTTTTCTTACGAGTGATAAAGCCTTCATTTTAAATTTCGCTATTTGCGTTGGTCTGTGATACTGCGGCCTTGGCGGCAATTATTCCGCTTACGTAGAATTTATTTATCCGTGAAAATGGCGACTTTCCAAGAAACGAAACTGACGCGGAGGGATGTTGCTGCTTTTGCTTGTTGAGGAAAAATGTAAACTTTCTGAGTTCCTTCGGAATACACTGAAGAACAGCATCCTTAAAATCACGCCAATATTCTGACGTCTGTGAAAAAGTTCCAGGCCCTTCTCGAAATATGACAAAAAATCACCCAAGTGTCTTTCCAAAAACTCTCAAAAACGTTCGAAAAGATCACAAAAAAATGTCTAAATATCTCGAAAAACCCTCTAAGTGTCTGGTATTTTTGCTTCAAAATGGACCGATTTTGACGACAGGCGAAAATTTTAAATATTTTTGCAGAGGTGAAAGGAGGAAGAAGATTCAGGCGCTCCGATGTTACAAGCATCCGCCATTTTGGGATATTGCGGTTTTTAGTAGAGCTTGTGTTAATATGAAATTATTGCAGTATATTTTTCAAGTGGGAAATCGCTGCACTACCTTGTTTCTGGCATAGAACTGAGTATTGTCTCAGGAAAATAGCGAGAAAAACAAAAGGTTCAGCCAAAAAAGCTATGAATATTTCTTAATATTCCTAAATTCTCTAAGAATCTTAATATTTTCTAAATATCTCGGAAACTTCTAAAAGCCCAAAAAATATTCTGATATTTGTGAAAAGGCCTAAAAAGTCTCCTACCATCTTGTGGTTGAGTCAAAAATATTGAGTGCAATGAGTCTAGGAATACCGCCTTTGACAGCGCTGTGTTAATTACTTCGATGGCCGACCCAGATATTCAAAGAGACCTGTTTTAAATAGTAATGACTAGGTTCAAAAAGTCATGAAAACGGAGCACATATTAAAAGTGGGATTCCAGACTGGCTTTGCCGCCAAAGTATGAGCTTTGTCTGGGAGATTCAGTTCTCGTAACTTGGAAACTCTAAAAATACCGTTTGCTTTTCAAATAAACGGACTTCAAATTGAGTACTTGGATGATTCTGGAATGAGTTCTCTGGTTATCTGGTTGCGAGAGTCACTGAACTTTACGTGAACTCAGATACACTATGACAAGACAGTACAGCTGTTGAAAACGGTGCATGTTCTATACAAGAACGAAATTTATGTACCTCTCAAATCGTTCTTCAAGGGTTTTTTGAATGCAAAAGACAAGAGAAAGTTCAAGGTTCAAAGTATTCGAGAATAGACTATATATATGGCACGTATATTAACTAATTACTCATGATGATCATGCAGCTCTTTCGAGAGGAACTGAAGAGGCCAATTGAGTGTGACGCGAAAGTACTTCAGAATTGCTAAATTCTTATATCAGACCTATGTGGTTTAGTTCTCCTGGATTTTTTCAAGGGTTAAACCTTTTGGAACTTGACGAAAAGATCCATAAATTTCTCGGCACACATGCAAAAGCTGCCTTATGAAAACATTGGCTATTTCCACATTCAGTACAAAGTGTTGGGAACGAAACCAAGTCTGTCGTGCGATTCGTACAAAGCGTGACACTCAAATGCCAAGAAATCTAGTTCATAATCAGAATATCAGTATTTTCAAATGAAAGCTACACCCATTTATCTGCTGCAGAGATTTGTGCTGTTCTTTTTTAAACCGGCTGTTGAATATATCCTGACTTGAAATCCTTGAAGCAATTGAAGCGAATATGGAAGGTTTTCTCGCACCCAGTCAGGTTTTATGTCACACTCAAGGAGACTGAAAACACAGGTATAAGTAGAGAAATGTTTTGAAGTTTAATACTACAAAATAAACTTAAACACATCAGTGATACATTTATGTCAGCTAAAAGACCCAAAATAAAAGCTTGATAATAACGTGGACTAAAATATACGTGGCTCTGTTCTAATAGAAACAATATTTTACTTAGCAAGCGGATATTAGTGATAACATTTTAGGGCGGCAGCAGTTTGCTTTCAACGAAAACAAAAAAAATGAGCTTCTATCGTTTGGAACAGGCTTGGTTACACGCGTCAGGGCGAGGCGATTTACAGTCATCAGTCACGACAAATTTCAACTGCAATTTCCTCCCCGCAGCAATTTATTAAGGGGAGGCGCTGAATATTAACTTCCGCGCTATTCGGAACACTTGTGTATATCGTCAGCATATGTTTCTTACACTTCCTTCGTGCCTTCCTGAAGGAGATATCTGCGCACATGTTGTTCAAACTGAAGAGGCGAGTGATCATTAGGCCTAATATATGAAGTTCTCAAAATTCTTTCCTGCCTTAAAAGTGACGAAAACATCGGGACACGTGAGGGTGTATTCATACAATCGTAAAGAGTTTCCTCTCCTGACCCCCTCTGCCGAATTTTCCAACAGCCATTACCCCTGCGTAACAGTACATGACGAGAGAGCGAAAGCACGGCAAATCAGTCAAGAAAAGGGGATTCAGTGCCTTGTTAGAGAAGGGCATTAGTTGTCGAAAGTTTTGACACAGATTGAGAGTAACATCGAAAGCGTCTACTGTTAGTGTAACACTTAGAGCTTGTGATAGATATTCGCCCTGGGAGACGTGTTCGTCAATGCCTTGTTAGAGAAGGGCATTAGTTGTCGAAAGTTTTGACACAGATTGAGAGTAACATCGAAAGCGTTTACTGTTAGTGTAACACTTAGAGCTTGTGATAGTCATTCGCCCTGGGAGACGTCTTCAAAATGGCTGAGATGTTGCAGACTTCAATGGTCAACTTGTTTGCTCAAAAGAAATGTGTCAAATGTCTGCTTCATCAGGCTGGTGTTGTTTATGAAAGTCGCCCAGGTATATCGGGAGGGTGTTGCTGAAGACCGTTGAACTGTCAGGCAGAGAGACAGAAGAGGTTGAATTGTTTGCATACTTTGAATTGTAGTATTTGCAGTTGACGAATCCGCAGTTCCATTCAACAAGTCCTGATTTGTTACATTTTTAACGGTGGCCAAAAAAGCACTCAAATTCAATCTCGCAATAAGCGACCACGACTACTTTCAGGGCTGAATGCTTTTAAAGTCGCATGAATTTTAGTCTTGAAATGTTTCCCGCTTATTCGAGGTTCCAACCGCACTTCAATTTGTACTCATTCAGTAACAGCATAAATATAAAACTCGCTCTATCTATAAATTTGCTAGAGTTCTATCACGAATGCTGTTCTCTGATTGGCTATGCTACTCACTATCTATCTGTTCGGTTGTTAACAAAATGACGGCCGCTTCATTGCGTTTTCGACGTGTCGGTGAAGAGGATTTAGATAACGTTTTTAACGATAGATTTTTACTAGAACAATTAGGTTATTCGCTCTCGATTTCAACGCGTGATAGTTGACTCGGGCTGCACTCTCGTCAACTATCACGCGATAGAAAGTTACAAATCTCACATTTCAAATCTCCGTTTTTCTGTTTATTGAGGCCTTAGCAAGTAATTTTCATTAAAAAGCAAAAGAATGCTGGCCCCCCTACTATAGTTCGCGGCAATCTCCAAATGACTCTCTTTCTAGTTATATTATTTGCGCAAAATGGCACTTTCTCGCCAATTCAAGTCAAAAGAGACATTTCAAATCTCGTGTTTCTGTGTCGTGAGGCGGCCTTAGCATGTCCTTTTTATTAAAAAGAACCCTGGCCTCTATACTAGTTCCTAGCAATCTCGTAATGTCTCTCTCTGTTATATTATTTGCGCCAAATGGCCGGCAGTTTCTCGCTAATTCAAATCAAAAGAGACACAGTCATGTAACTATAGGAATTCTACCGTGGAGTGAGCATAGCAATTGGTACAATCAGTTGTACTTGACGAATCGACAATCATCCTTGCTGTCGAACGTGACTCACCAAACAACAGTAGCAAAGCCAAAGATCGCTTCCTTTCACGCCAACCCACTCTAACGATTCAAAAATCACCCTATATTCATTTACTTGTTTTCTTTCTTTTAATTCGTCTTAACGTACACATGGCTCGGAAGCGAACGGAAGTCAGGGCAAGACTAAATCCAGTGTCCCCCGATAATGGAAAATTAGGAATTGGCTCCGGTCTCGTCTGAACTTATCAGTCTCCGCTAAATATAATGATGACAGTATGTGACTACTCTAACTACATAATTAAACCAGCCGTTAAATAAGGGTGACTTCCTTCCCTGTGTCATCATAGTTCGGTTTCAACTAACGTGATTTTAAGCGCACGCGATTGTTTACTGTTTGATCACGAATTGTCACCACAGTAGTTCAACTCTCTTCACCTGAAGCCGTTACGATGAAACTTCCAAAGTATGTTTCATTTGGCTATTTTTATAATACTCTTATTTTGTTCCCCGGCAGATTTTATCGGCTTAAAAGATTTCGTGAGAAGGTTTCAGCTTTTCATGGACTGGATTTAGCCTCAGGGTCATCATAAACTTCTTGTGATAAACCAGCTGTCAATACATGACATTGCTTTGTGTCGTGTCTGGATTATCAAGTTGGAAAACGTTTCGCCTCCGCACTTTTCTTCCGGCAAACATTTACAACATTAAACGACTAAAAACCTCAAGTCTTGACCACCGGCATGTTAGATGTCAAAACAATTACGATTTATCTCTAACTGAATAACATTGCCCACGCTTAAAAAACATACTGAGAGGAAATCGCCACCAGAAGGCAATATGCCAATTATTTCTGGGAAAATATTTTACGTATTTTTTATCAAAGAACTTGTACGTGCTCGTGACTTGAGCACTTATTTACTTCACATTCTTAACTCGCTACGTCTTCATTATTTTCCCCATTCTTGTTGAACCACCGCCAGATCGCTAGTGTTCGATTCCCCGTGATAAGGGCGTGTCCTGTTGAAAGCCAAATATGAGGCAACTGACGGTGTTTTTTGCTAATGTTAAACTTAATGCGAGGTACAAAAAAATTTATATTAAAAAGATTCGGGTGGTTGACAAAATAAAATGAAGTATCTTCCAGCTCGCCACTAGCCAAATTAATAAACACCGTGAAATAATTCCTACGGTAACTGGTATTTGCACCCACGAGTTAATAAGTGGTGTTGTTTTGAAATCGAGGGAAACAGGAACTCGTATCAAAACCGGACCGGAAATATGGCATGGTATGGACAAACTGCGGAGATTTTACAGGCGTATAAAAGGTTGCGACAAAATATCGTTTTAAGGGTATTTCGGGAAAAGAAAAGTTTCCGAAAACGAAAGGGAAGATGTTGTCACGCCCTCAGCCCTTGCACAGCATGACATACTCAAACCGCCAAAAGGTTATAACTTTCGAAACCTTACGAGCCTTATATCAATGTATTGTTCTTGATAAGGAAACTGAAATGGAGATCTCCTCTTTATCTGGGATTCTATTGTAAAAAAAAAAATTCCTTGCATGATTATAGCAAGTTCTGCCCTGTTATCAGTTTTTCATACCAGAAATTCTGCTTGGCTTTGGAATTCAATTAGCTACTTTTTACCTGAGTTGAAAATCAAGGCGAATACCATAAGCGATTTTCTTTATTGTCGACAACTGATTGTGGACTGTGTTATTGTCGACAACTGATTGTATATTTGGTCAATATAAATAATAAAACTGCACTTTACATTACATGTCTCAGAAACGATGATAAAGTTTCACGTGAGCGCACAAGACTTCTGATTTGCTGCTTGTCGCGAGCGGAAAATGGGTTTATTAATCGCTTAGGCAAAGGTTGACTCTGTGATACCGCGGTTTTGCAATTGGCGGCAATAATTCCGCATTCAGTTTGTGGAATTTATTTATCCGTTAAAATGGCCACTTTCCGAGAACGGAACGAAACTGATCTGGAAAAAGCAACTCATTTTTTCCCCTGTTTGAAAGTGAAAAAGTGACGCTACTGAGTTTTTGTTGACGAAAAATTTTACCTGTTTGTGTTCCTTTGGAATACATTGAAGAACTGTCAAAATCACGGCAATACAGCAACAACGACGTCTGTGAAAAAGTCCTAGGCCTTTCCAGAAATATCACGTATCTCTCCCGAAACTCTCAAAAAATGTCTTAACATCATTACAAAAATGCTAAATATCTCGAAAAACCCTCTACTTTTTTGCTATTATCATTATTTTTTAAATGGAACCGATTTTGAATCATTTAGACAAGAATTTTCAATTATTTTGCAGTAGTAAAAACGTAGACGTAGAATCTTCAGGGGCCTCTATATTACCAGCATCCGCCATTTAGGAACATTGCGGTTTTAGTACTTGTATTAATATATGAAATTATTGCAATATATTTTTCAAGTGGGAAATTAATCACTGAACTAGCTCGTTTCTGGCATAGAACTGACTATTGTCTCAAGAAAACGGCGAGGGAAACACAGCGCTCAGCCAAAAAAGCTCTGAATATTTCTAAATATCCCTAAATTCTCTAAATATCTTCTAAATATCTTCTAAATCTCCCCCCAAAAAATCCGGATACTTGTGGAAAGGCCCAAAACGTCTCCTTCTATCATGCTGTTTTGTCGAAATTTTGTTGAAAACATTAAGTGCAATGAGTCTAGGATTAGCCGTGTGTTAATTACTTCAAGGACCGACCCAGATATCTAAAGAGACACGGTTTAACTAGTAATGAAAACGGAGCATATATTAAAAGTGGGATTCCAATCTGACTTTGCCACCAAAGTACGAGCTTTGTCTCGGAGATTCAGTTCTTATTACTTGGAAACTCTAAAAATATCGTTTCCTCTTCAAATAAACAGACTTCGGTCGCTAGAGTCAACTTTACGTGAACTCAGATACACTGTGACAAGTACAGTTGTTTAAAACGTTGTATGTTCTTGACTTTATGCACCTCTCAAATCGTTCTCATTCAAAAGTTTTTAAAATGCAAAAGCAAAGAAAACGTTAACGACTCAAAGTATTCGAGAATAAACTATATGGCACGTACATTTATCAATTAATAAAATTTACTTATGAAGCTCTTTAATCCGAGAGGAAAAAGGCCATTTAAGCTAGAGTGACGCGAAAGTACTTCAGAATTTCTAAATTTTTATATCACACCTTTATGGTTAAGTTCTTCTGTGTTTTTCAAGGGCAGAAGTTGTCGAAACCACAAAATTCTTGGCATACGAGCAAAAGTTGTTCTTATGAAATGCACTGACTATTTCCACATTCAGTACAAAGAGTTAGGAACGATAACAAGTCTATCGTGCGAGTCGGCCTACAAAGCGTGACCCTAAAATATCGAAAAGTGCAGCCATAACTAGAATATACTTACTTACTTACTTCAGTTACTTAGTAACTGCCCTTATGCCTGCTGGCATGTATAATATCGGTAGTTTCAAATGAAAGGTACACCCATTTATCTGCAGCAGAGATTTGTGTTGTTCTTTTTTAAACCGGCTGTTGAAGATACCCTTACTTGAAATCCTTGAAGCAATTGAAGCTAAAATGGAAAGTTTTCTCGCTGCGGTTTTCAAAGCTGCCACTCCCAGATTACTCAGTCAGGTTTTATGTCGCACCCAAGGAGACTGAAAACACGGACATAAGTGGAAAAATGTCTTGACGTTTAATACTACAAAATAAAGTTAAAAACATCAGTGACATATTCACGTCAGCTAAAAGACCAACAATAAAAGCTTAACAATAACGTGGGCTAAAATATACGTGGCTCTGTTCTAATGAGAAACAATATTTTATTTAACAAGCGGATATCAGTGATACCGTTGTGGGATGGTAGCAGTTTGCTTTCAACGAAAACAAAAAACTGTGCGTCCTGAAATCACTGTCGCTTGGGTACTTTCAGCAACTTTAATATCACCCCACGTCACTGAATTTGTCGTTAACTACTTCCTACAAATGTAGCGTAAACGCAGAAGGTTTTTTAACATCCATGCGTCAGGGGAAGGCGAATCACAATCATTGTTACGACAAATTTCAACTGAAATTTCCTCCCCTCAGCAATTTATGAAGGGGAGGCGCGGAATATTAACTTCCGCGCTATTCGGAACACTTGTGTATGTCAGCATATGTTTCTTACACTTCCTTCCCAGTGGCGGATCTAGGGGAGGAGTCCGGGGAGCCGGGCGCCCCCTTATTTTGGATGAAAAAAGAAGAAATGACTGAGGGAAGAAAAGCCGGCAGGGCAAATAAAACAACCCCCCCCCCCCGCCCCCTTGGTTCAAAGTCTGTATCCGCCACTGCTTCCTGCCTTCCTGAAGGAGATATCTGCGCACATGTTGTTCAAAAGGGGCGAGTTACCATTAGGTCTTATAATATGTGAGGTTCTCAAAGTTCTTTCCTTCCTTAAAAGTAACAAAAACATCGGTACAAGCAAGGGCGTGGGATGTTTTCTCTCTTGCAACCCCTCTAGGACGATTTTTCAACTCTGCGTAATACATGACTGGCGACCAAAAGCACTACACAGCAAATCTGTGAAGAAAACAGACCTAGTGCCTTGTTGGAGAACGGCAAAAGTTGTCGAAATTTTTGACACAGATGGAGAATGACATCGAAAGCGGTAACTTCAGTCTTCGCCTACTGTTAGTGTGCCGCTTAGAGCTTATGATAGATACTCGCCCTGGAATAAGACGTATTCCATATGAGTAAGATGCTGCAGACTTCAATGATCAACTTAAATGTCCGCTTCAACGAGCTGAAGTCGATTTTGAATGTCGCCCAAGCATATCGGGAGAATTGTTTAGCAGTAGTTTTACTTTCAATTGTAGTTCATGAATGTAGTTGTCGAACCCGCAGTACCGTTCAAAGTAAATTTGTTTAGTTTTTAACGGTAGCCACTGAGAAAAGCGCTCAAATTCAGTCTCACAATTAACTGACCGGCTCGCAAAATGTTAATGAATATTCCCATGACTGTTAATTGGTAAATAATTGAAGTGGACTGAGAACTATCTTTGTATTTGTAGTCTAGACCTTTTATTCGTACGTAGTCTTGTCGAATTCTACATGTATTTAATTAAGATTGCATGGAGATTTTTGAGACAAACGATGTCTTAATTAAGAGAAGATTTATTATATGAAGGTCCACGTTGTTGTGAGCAATTTGTCTCGAATTTGCCCACCCTTTGGCTTTCAACAACGAACTGCCTTTGTATACAAGCGATCAAGAAATATAATAGCCTTTGGTAATTTACTGAAAATTACATACAGCGAGATGTTATAAAGGAGCCGCTTGAAGGACCAATGGAGGAGATGAACACGCGCGTTCCCACGAACTGTCTTGTCTGCTTTGTGAATTTGCAGCTTTGTTTTTCATACAAAGATCTAATCCCCTTTGAAAGAAATTCAATAGATGACACGGCACGCGAAATTGAAAAGCCATTTTCTCTTTTATTGATATTCAAATGTGTAGATAAGAAGCCGGTCAAGGCAAAGCTAAGCAGAACAAAAGAGGCTTGTTTATCCGTGCAAAACATGTTAATATTCGCGCGCGCGCCAAATGTTTAGGCGCGAAACTTTCCATAAAGCTCTGAAAGCTTGTTATTACTTGAAGTTTTAATTCAAAAATGCGGCATTTAGGCTGTGAACAGATAGAAAACGTTCCTAAATCTTGCTACACAAACTTACAACGTACAGTTATAGCTGTAGCTTAAATAGAAAGAGCTCTAATTAGATGATATAATAAATTACATAATTAAAATAATTACATAGATTATGCGAATTATGGGAGCCCGGATTTGGCGCGAAAATTTGGCGCACATGTGCCGGGTATCTGACATAAAATGGTATTGTTCTTTTTCTTCTATAATTGCCTTTGATGGTATATTTCGTAGCCTGCTTTTGAATATATCCCCTAAAATAGATTGAATTACTATGGAAATTGACAGCGAATAAAGCTTACACACAATCCAACACGAGACACGAGAATTTCCTCGGTAAAGGTCTTCTTAAGACTCTCTCAAAAGTTAAAATGGGGAAATCTTTGAGTTAATACAACTACGAGCCGTGAAATAAGATGTAAACAATTCCCCATGAGTGCCCAAGCACCGTGATAAAGCCTGAAAATGAAAAGAAAATCGTCTCTCAAATATGACCACAGCAAATCTCGCCGTGGCATTTTCATGCCCTTTCATTAGAATCTCGTTCCCTTGCGTATAATCGTTCGTCTCTTTGAATTCATTCATTAAATCGTGAAAGCAAACATTATCCTTGCACTATAAAATGTTTCCAAAATTTCCCTGACGCGCTCGGCCAACAGTGGAATATCAGAGCTCAATCTTTAAACTTTTTTAACCTTTTTTCAAACTCAGTCCAGAATGTTTTAATGAGAAGCTGTTAACGAAAGTAAAATATCAAAATATAAACCTTTCGAAACCTGAGTTATTCCACCAGAGAACAGTGTTATCTCTGGAAGTAAAAAAACTGCTCGGCTTGATTTCGGAAGGGTTGTTCTAATTTAAAAGAAAATGACGGTTTAGTAGGCACTGGGATAAATAATTTCCACTCATTAGAGAAAACGGGAAAGAATATTACGGTCAATAGTTTTACTGAGCTAGCTCCATGTTTCCGAAGCTGTTACAAATTTACTGTTCCGTTTTACTTTATTGAAAATCCTCCCCTCATACAAACAGTTAACAGCCCTGTAAACATGAATTCTTCCACTCCTCCACTTTTCGCTCGAGCGCGTAAATCGATAAAATGTACGCGCGCGACAAACGCGAGATTTTTCCCGCGCTACACGCGCTTTTCTCGTAGCAGGAGTACAAAACATTTGCACCAAGCAGTAATACTGACTTTGTTTGTCGTTCAGGTTTCCACGCTATAATAAAATACCTAGAAAAATTGATGCTTTTTACTGCTAACTGCGCTAGGTATGCCTGGTATTGAGTTTAAACTGTTCTCCAAACCGGTAACCAAAGATGGCAGATGTCTTTGACAACGAAGCCGTTATGGCTGATTTCACCCAGCTGCAGTCGATCTTTCGTAAAAATCAAACCCGGGCAAAAACAAACGCTGCGTGGGTCGAACAGCAAACATCCCGCCATAAAACCCTAAGACATGCACAAATCACAAGAGTTCAAGAACGGTTCACATTCTGCCTCAAGTTGCGTTCGTCGTTCTTTTTGGTTATATAAATGAACTCATTTGTCGCTTTTCTGACCGCGGCTTTCGAAGACCGCACAATTTAAAGCTCAACCTGCGTTTCTGTAGTCTTTATATAATTTATCCTACAGCTGAGGGGGAGCTTGTAATTGGGAGAGGGGTGAGTCCGAGATTTAACGTTATATACACAAATCTCGAGAGTTTGAAGGCTTAGATTGTTTGACTTGGGTTCGCTGTAGGACTCACAAATGGGAGTTGAATAATTAGGTCGAATAAGCGCGGATGACAAACTGCCCGTTCTCATTACTTTGATGGTCTGGTTTCACAGGGCTGCTCCAGTGGAGATTCTATAAATGTATCTTGTTATTTCCAGAGAGTACTGAAGTATGGTATTTAACTATGAACAAGTGAACAAAACACAAACGCGCATATTGCCATAGCCCGCGTAAAAATATATTGCACGACCGTGCACAAACTTCGCACGCTTAGGTGGTGGGTGTCTGAAAGAATAGAGTTCCTAACAGTTCACTTTGCAGAAACAAAACGTAGCAATTACTTACAGGAGCCAATCCATCTTCTTCAGTGAAATTATCTATGGCGAGTTGTCCCACATTGCGAAACTTTGGCCCGTTTACGGTCACGTCATCCCTGTTCAGAGTAGCTTTAGAAAAATTTGGGCCGGTATCGCATTGAAAATTGGGTGTAGCACCTATTGCTGCGCGAGCGGCGCCGATCGAGCGCCGACATAAATATTTTGCTTCTGTTTGCACTGATAAAGCAGGGAAGAAAGCATGGTGCCACCATTCATAATCGCACTACGCCGATTAATAAAACCGTTGCGAATTGCTCCGGGGCATTTGTAAACAAAACGCAAACAGGAAAAAATGCTAAGGCGAGAAGAAACTCGTAAGATGCAATCTACTTTCTGCTTCAGTCAGTGTATTCCCACGCTAATGTTATCCCCGGGTTTTAAATCGTTGTTGCACTTAAAGAGCCATAGAGTGTATTATTCATAGTTTCGTAAATTCGCCGAGAGTTCGAGATGAACATAAAAAATCTCCGCATGGGTAATTTCACTTGGAGGTTCCAAAGTAGCTCAAAGTAACAAAAGACCTATATTTGTGTTGTCATTCTACTACAATCTGTTTCTAAAAACATGCCATACATCAAAAGTTTAAAATTCAAACCCGGACGGAAAAGTATCTGCACACAAACATCTTCTAACCGAAATACTGATTACAACATTAAATTCAACTTTTTCACAGTTGACGAGGGCTTGGCATAAGAAAACTCATTTGTGGTTTGTTTTAGTTCCACTTGACCTGTCTTCTAAGGAGGTCAGTAACATGTAGATGGAATAACAGCCCTTTCAAAAGCTTGGATGTTTTCAAAAAACATTGCTTTAGGACTTTCGCACGAAATGGTTTTTGTCTGCACGACATACCAAGCCATGTTTAAAGTTTTCAATTCAATTTCTCTCGTTTAAGTTATTTGCCATTTTTCTTTCGTCCGGATATATGCCTACGGGTTTTTCTGTTTTTCTGTTTATTATAATTATAAGATACAAAACTGAAATGTGTCGGTACAGTTAATAACGTACAACGTTCTAGATTTTCCATGAAGGCCCGCGAGCAGTCTATTAAATGTAAAGAAGCTCGTTTAATTAGTGTCTCAACAATGCAAGCGGCCGTTTCCTTTTTACAAACAGTTTATTAACCAGCCTCAACGCTATGACATTTAACCGGAAAATTAACGCTAGGTTCCTTCAGGTTATCAGCTTAAAAGATCACTTGAAATTAACATTTCAAAGAGCAAACGGAAAATAATGGAAGTATTGGATTAGCATTTTGAAGAACCCAAGCCGTTCTTATAATGCAAGACAGGTTGTCTGCACGAATATGTCTTTAAGGAAAACTAACAATGATCTTAAACGGAAATTTGGATGAGGAAAAAGGCAGAGACAGAGTACTTAAGTTACATTTTGAATTCTGAGAACATCCGCATTGATTTAACTTGCTTTGACTTGAGAAAATCAGTTGCATTTTTAATACTTTAGAGTCGGAATGTGTTTCCCTGTTATGTCAGGCGAGTTGAAAGATTCAGACAACTATCTGAGAGTAGAGCAACAGTCTTCTAGCCCAAATACGTAAAATTTCAACCAAAAATCTTAATTTAGCGAGGCTCAACTATTCGAACTAAATTCAAATCAAAATATGTTGTTTTCCACACAATTATAAACCCCAGTGTGTAAAGGAATTTTACATCACAAGGAGCCAAAACGAAAATAGCAGGTAGGAATTTAAAAGTTTCACTGTAAACCACAAAATGTTTGCACTTTTCGTCAATTTTGTAACTCAAAACGTTTAATCGAGGCTGAGATTTCTGATATGGGCATTTTTCCCAGCGTGGGTAGAAAAATTTGAAAGCAGCTAAATGGAAAGTCCATGTCCACAATAACTATTTAATCTTCTCTCGATATTGCAACCTTTTGATGAGGCGTCCAATTCATTTCAGGAAATACTGTTTTTTTCTTTCTTCAGACTTGGAATACTGTTTCCACAAAACAGCTAAATCTGTGCTCAGGCTCGTTACAATTAAGAGTAATGATCTGGAAATATTGGGAATGTTTTCGAACGCATGTATTTTCATCCGTGATGTTTGTCGTTTGGTGTGGATTATAAACGGTTCACTGACGCAAAACCCCCTCAACCGAAGATGAAAAATAACAATAATGCTATTCTTTACCAGCGTTGATTCAAACAAAAGCGTCAAATGCCTCCTGAAAAAATTCCTTTTAAAATTTCGACGGACGAAGCGTCTCCGTAAGGAATGTCAATAATCGAGTAAACACAAAAAAAAATTATCTGCGAATATTGGAGAAAAAAATCAGACAACCGTTTCATTTATACCACTGTTAGGGTCACAAAATATCGTGTGGTATTGTTTCTCCAAGCGATGAATCGAAAGGATTCCTTAAAAAAAATATAGGGTTGTAAATAAATTTAGGGTCAAATTTGTTTTGAATGAGGTGTTGAAATAGATTTCGCGCGTCAGTGTTTTTAAAAGGGTTCCGACTTTAAATGGGGTTTTAATCACCCACTGATGGAAGCCACTGAAGTGCGCAGTGACGATGCAAGATTCTTCTTCAGTGTTTTCACACTTTCGCAGAAAACTATCAAAGGTGTAATCTTGAATCGTTCCAATGCTCCGATTTCCGACTTTCGAGGGATTTTTCTCAATCGGTGATGACAAGAAAACAAACAGTGCAGCAATGCACGACTGATGAAAAATTTTATGCAAAACCCAACCCAATTCTCATGCAAATCACCAGCAATATAACTGCGTCAAGAAATTGTGTGCTTCAGTAGTTTTGCGACTTTTTTGTTTTTAATGACGCGTAGGTTGAAAAATAACATCGGGATTGACGGTTTTCGTCACCCACATTTCAGGAGAATCCCCAGTCTTGCTTTTAATTTGTTAGTTCTTGTGTGCAGTGTGTGCAACAAGTGACTTCTTCGCTGAAATTGCCAACATTCCCCAGCGCTAGTTTCAAAGCGGAAATTTATTTCGCACGAAATACCTTCGCGTAGGAGGAGTTAAGGTCAAAAGGGCCGGAATTATTAGATTTGCATTGTTTTCGCTCGGCGCTGTACGTGTGTATGATTACTTCATCGAGACACATGTACGCTATTGCCAAAGGCAATGCTTTACCCGTGGCATCATCCGCACAGATAAAGCATCAATTTTGTGCAATCTAACCACAATGAGATCGTTTCAAAGTTGCCTGAAACTCACGATTTATCTTAAGCTCTTTGGATTGTTTTCCCCGTATCTAGGCAGCCGATTCCAGTACAAATGTCTATTATATTGAACGCCTAATGTTTGAGTCCTGATAACAATAGAAGATGGACTGTATATATAATGAACTCACCCTGCCGGACTGGTGGTATGTTGGTTCCTAAGCAATAGACTTACGAACCACAGAGCGCGCTTATACAATGCTTCTAAATCAAAATCAACGCCGGTATTTTCGAAGTTTCAAATCGCTGGCCGATTCTAGCGCTTTCGAGCTGAACGCACTGGAGTAATGTTTTCGCAAATAAGCTGTTTTTCAGACCTTTCTCTAATTCATTTCTCCGCCCCTCTTCACGGTTGACTTAAAACTCTTTCCGTTTTGCATTTTAATTGCATTGTACCCAGAGGTAAAAACGGATAAAAACCGGTATTGTTTTCCGCTGTTTCGAGTTCAAATATCTGATGAGTTTTTGAAGAAACGTGCCTTGTCCTGCATAAATTCAATGCACATATGCCATAGTTTTCTAAAGTAAGCATTTAATTTGATATTCTCGAGAGTGAGCTGGTTTTGCGTTTGTTGTGAGACATTTGTAACAAAAGATTGTTTGTGATCATATTTGTGTTTGATGAAACCTCCTCTTTTAACAAACTGAGTGTAATCTTGAACAAAAAACGCACCAAAACACCCCAGGAAGTAAAATGGTATTCAATTAGCTATTTAAATCTGAACAACCAGAGGTGAAGTCAAAAAAGACATTTAAACTACACAATGTTTTAAACAAGAAAGCTTTTAAGCAGCCTCATCTTTAAACATTAGTTTAATTATAGTACATTCCGCGAGTGTGTGGGAAACGTAATTTGAATAAAACCAGGAACTTTCAAAAACACAAGGACGCCACTAAAGAATGCATATTTTACTGGGAAAAATGTTATCTCCAGTTATCTCTTATCAAGTTAACGGAAAATATTGGTTTGAGGGGCAAAAGAGAACGCTATATTCACAAGAGAGCAACAATAATCGCTTTGAAAGTTGCCACGAAAGGAGCTTGAAGGTTTGAGACTATAAAAAAGAGGTCGGTTGTTTCGAAGGGGCGGGCTTTCGGTTTTCAAAAGGTTTCCATAACAGTAGAAAACAAACACGGGGTATTTTGATGGAATTGCTGAATAATAAACTAAACGAACGAAAAAGGGCACATAGATATATCGAGTAGACGAAGTTCAACTGCGGCGCCCATATCCAGTCAACGAATATTGAGGCACTCTCAGATGAAACGTTTGATAAAATAACTTTCACCAAAACTGCTATTTATAGGTTGATTTGAGGAGGAAAAGAATCAAAGTTGTTTGTTCACAGTAATCTCGAAAAACTAGTTATGTTAATTTGCCCCTTATGAAGTGAAAACAATGCTTGTTATGCGGTCGTCTCATTACCCGAAACTTGAAAAATTCGGAATGGACTGCACGGATTTTGTTTTCGCAATCGCTTCTTCATTTACGACAAAGCTATTTCTAGCAATGGGACAGAAGTGTAGGATTTAGTTTCCCTACTTTTTTAGCTTATTTTGATAGGAGCAAGCAATGACGTCAAAAAATTAGCAACGGTTCAACGGAGGTGAATGGGATAACACGTGTCAGAAGTTGAAGATCAAAATAATGTAAATTTTCCTGAACACACTGGGGAATTCAAGCGCGTAATAGTCGTTAAAACACAGATTCTCGGCCTCTCGAAGCGCTGAGCTGCGGCCAGCTCACGTCTTCGAGTTGAGAAATTGAAGAACTTTCCACCAAACGCCAGTTCGCACGTGCGGGGAAAAATTCCGTGAGGGAAATGTAGTAGCGGAATTCAAAGCGCCGAAGCGTAGCGTAATCGCTTACTTCCGGTGAAAAATAGACCCCGATAGGGGTAGCGGCAGTGAGCTAATATTGACTCGTGCTTCATGTGGTGGAATTTCTCGCTATTTTTGATAATCCTTCCCTCGATTAGCCGTCACTCGACGCCATTTGGTTATCCCGAATTGTTTCGACGGCAACCGCAAATGATTTTGCCGTCCTGTAGGAAATGTTTTACATGTTGCAAGCAGGTCGCACACGACAACCCGGGTGAAATTGACGGGGGAGTTACATTCATGATATTTCAGCCATGTGACGTCACCCAGCGGAATTCTCCTGTCGAATGAGCATTGAATACTGATGTGGTATCTCATAGCCACATGCTAATATCTTTTATGCAGTGTGTCGAGCGCTTAACGGCAGCATTCGTCATCGTCCTTGAAGTGAAGCACAACGACAGGAATCGCGGAGTAGGATTTTCTCCAGCTTTGAGGCTGCCATCATGCCGCGAGCGTTCTTAATCAAGGCCAAGAAGGAGAAAAAGAAGGAGGAAGAACAGGCATCTCAGCTCGAACACCAACACGGACAATTTTCCAACGAAGTTGCTGGTGAGTTAAACGCCTCGATGTTGCGTGAATTTATCGGGCAAACTTCTTCGAAATTTTCTCCTTCACTTCAAAGTCATCTCGCTCCGGTAGTTTCGAAAGTCCGGCATGTGTGATTAGTTAGGAACTCTTTGCCAGACGGATATTTTCAAACTTTTGTAAACTCGAGCAAGTTTGCGCGGGGACAGTATTATTTCGCTTGGATTTAGCGTTTTAACTAACTGATCAAAATTCGAACCTAGGCAAGGTCAGCTTATCTTTACCCACAGTTTCTAAGATAGATATTTGAGCGGAAGATGTTACAAGATCTCTACCGCATTCCTCTGCGAGAAATTTGTTTCGAGAGTTTGTTAGCTTCTAACTTAATTACCGCGCGCTTTCTGTTTACTGCTCAGATTTTGAATAGTTAATGAAGCGCCTCTTTAGAGTGAGCTATTCACCTTTCGTAAATGCGATTTACAGCTCAAAAATGCCCCATTTCTTTATCCAAGTACAAGTACTAGTTTTTGACAAGAATCGGAAAACTTTTCAGTTCCGTGTAAGTTGGGGTTAGAACCAACGCGCCGTTTCGGTCAGCTATTTCCAGTAACGGTATTCCCTCTCACATTGTCACTTGATTTTTTTTCACAGATCCCCAGAGCAACGAGATCGTGCACTCATCGAGACCAGAGGATCAAATTTCATCGTCTACAGACCCTCACTTACTGCCCTCTAGTCTCCATGCTAAGCGAAAGCATTCGCAGAGCGAAGCAGAATTAGACGAACGGGAAATAAGTGCTGCTTCGCGTCTCAGCCAAGCCGATGTTTACGTCTCGAACAAAAATGCCGTCGCAGAAATTTCACGCGCGGGAAACAAAGTTATATCGAGGAAAACGCGAAAGAGAAACCCGAAGAAGTCCGTAGTTTATTACTACAAAGTTGCTCAAGAACCCAAAGAAGGGAGAGGCGAACTGCCTCAAGGAGTTGGCCACGACGCAAGTTCGCGCAGGGACGTTCCGCATGACGGGCAAGCGCCTCGGACGACTTTTTCATCGCATCAAAGGAAACATAATTATGCAGCGGCGGCAAACTGCAAGCAAGTCAAATCTCAGGGGAACCCCCACGGCGACTATCAGTTCAATCCGCCCACGCATTCAGCGAGATGTCAAGAAAAGTCCACACGATTTGAATATCAAAAGGCCATCTATCGAGAAAGCCCAACGCAATTTAATTATGCAGAGACTGGCGGCAAATTCTCGCGCGAGAGACACGAAGCGGCGCCAACGGTGAACAACGTGGGCTTGGACAATGTAAAGATCGTCGAAGTTCACTCCATCGGGCAAAAGATGGACATTGTTTATCCAGATAAATCAAGAAATAGCCCAGCTGTGCCTTCACATCGCCCAAATGAAGATTACCGTGGAAATGTGTCTGCAGCTAATGTACCAGCTTCTTCTCCAGCAACAACAAATTACATCCAGAGAAAAGAGCCATTGCCTCAGGAGACAGCACCAGTGCAAACCTCTGTATCTTCTGTGAAACCTGTTGTCCATTACCTCCCGGTGTATGCTATTCCAAGTTCCAATGGAGTACAATATCAGGCTGTCCCCGGAGCTGCTATTCTTGAGAAGGTGTCAGGTTCTCCTAATTTATATGCACCAGTGGGAAATAACAGTGAGGCCAAGCCGCAGCCTACATATCAGCAACAGGCTCCTCCCACGGTACCACAACAGCCCCCAGCACAGTCACAAGTACCGCCAGCCATGCCCCATCAACCACAGGTACAGGGGCCATCACACACTCAGCATCACTTGCCCCAGCAACAGCCTCAGGGTCCTGTTGTGTATCAACCAAGAATGATGTCTAGCCCAGGAGCAGCTCACACTGTGCCGCCATCGCCAATGGTTCAGCCTGGTTACCCACCACAGCCAAGTAATGCTCCAGTGGCTTCTCTGCCGTACCCTCCACCAGATCCAAGAATCACTAGATCACAAGCTTATCCACCTCACACAGCAGCTCAGCCAGTCTCCGCTCCCCCATATGTTGTGACGAAGTCAGAACCAGTGTCGCCTCAACAGTTGTCACCTCCTGGTCCTCCAGTTGTTACATCTCAGCCATATCCTGTCCCTGTGCAAGCAGTGGGGCCGCCTCAACCTCAGCACTACCATGTGCCAAATCAAATGGTTCCAGGGCAACATCCATACCCTCCACAGGATCAGAAATTGACAAGACCACCAATGTACCCACCCCAATATCAAGTGGCACCAAACCAGACCCCCTACCCAGTTCATGTTATACCTGCACAGCTGCCATATCCACCAGCTACCCAGCAGGTGCCCACCAGCCAGCCTGCACCACCAGGGCAGACAACTTCAGGGCCAGTGCCTTCTCCTCAACATCACTATCCACACGAGAGACCACCTCAGTCTTATTACCCACCTCACAGTGCTCCAGCAGTACAGTACCAGGCTGAAAAGCCAGCTCCAGTGGCAGTCCATTATTATCCAGTGAATAGACCTCCAACTGAATTACCAGTTGTGCAGCAGTATCCAGATCAGAAACCGGTGCATTTACCATCGCTTCCATACCCTGTTGAGAATACCAGCCAGCCACCTACTCCTCAGTATACCCCTGATGGTGAAGACAAACAAAAGTTTGTTTACGCCCCACCACCCCCAGACTTTATGCGCAGTCCTGTGTACAGGGTTCCAGCAACTGAGGTACCTACGATGGTTCAGCCAAGCCAGCCATCAAACCAGCCACCAAAGGGAGCAAAGAGGAGAAAAACAGCAATGCCTCATCGTGAAATCAAAGACAATTCTTCCCCACAGGAGAGCCACCCACAGCAGAGTGCCAGCCCGGAACTCCAGTGCAAAGAGAGGATGACCAAATCTCCTGGTCACAATCCTGCTCTGAACAAATCCAGCTGTGTTATCACTCCTCCTGGTTCACCACAAGATGACGAAAGTGGTTCATACACTGTAGTCATGAGAGATTATGGCATCCAGGCTGGGCCGCCAACTGAACAGGGCACATGGACTGTGAAGGTGGAATCTGCTGCTCCCCGTGTCTACATTTCTGAAAAAGAAGCTCTTGCACATTCCAATGGTGAAGGCACGTGGGATGGAGAGGAAGAGTATGAAATGGAAGAAGAAGAGGAGGAGGACGAGGACAAGGACTACAGCGAAGTTGATGGGGATGATGAGGCCTACAGTCCGACTCAGAAGGAAAACCGCTCTCCTGGAGGTTTTCCCAATGTTGATGAAAATGGAAACCCACTTCCCAGAAAAGGCAGGAGGAGAAATGCAAAGTACACCTGCAAATTCTGCCGAAAGGGATTCCAGTGGTACTCACACCTGACGTCACACGAACGCACCCACACTGGAGAGAAACCATTCAAGTGCCCTGAATGTTCTAGAGCGTTCACGCGTGCAGATGGACTGCAATGTCACATGCTGGTGCACAGCAAAAAGAGGCCGTTCAAGTGTCACTACTGCAGCAAAGGCTTTAATGACAATACGAGCTTGGAAAAGCACACCTACAGTCATACTGGAGTGAAGCCCTTCAAATGTGAATATTGCGGACGTGCTTTCAGTGACTCTCAGTCCATTGAGAAACATTTGCTTGTCCACATAGGTACAAAGCCGTATAAATGCCAGTTTTGCGTTCGGTCTTTTAATGATTCTCAAATGCTAGTTAGGCATATTCGTAGCCACACTGGCGAGAAACCATTTAAGTGCCAGCATTGCCAAATGGCATTCAGCAAACAAAGCGCACTTGTTATTCACACAAGAGTTCATACGGGGGAAAAGCCATATCAGTGCCCTCATTGCTCAAAGTGCTTTTCAATTTCTGGCAATTTACAGCGTCATATTCTTATACACACAGGGGAAAGGCCATATCGGTGTTCCAAATGTCCAAAGGCTTTTAACAACCCTAGTCACTTGTCTCGTCATATCAGTAAGCTTCATGCTCCGCAAGTGAAACCTGAGGGAGTTGTTGATAATCGGCCAAGTTTTAGTGTACCGGGAAGTAATACCAGTGAGCCTATCCATGCATAAGTTATTTAATGTTTGTTAATTAGCCTGAGATAGATTTTCAAGATGTTGCCTACAAACATTTTACTGGTATTTATTAGCATTCCATTAGTTCATTCAAACACTGAGCAGGTAGTGAATTTTTCCACACCCCATTTAGTAAATTCATCCTGCTATGTAAGACAGTGTTTGTGGTATCACTGTACATCTTAGGTAACTTACTCACTTATTTCATGATTGTTTGGAATCATAGTATATTACATCCCTAACAGTGAAAACAATAATCAAGTTTAGCAATGCATCCAATAATACGAAAACTTTGATAATAATTATATCCTCAAAATGCTGTTAGAATTTGTTACAGTTCATCATATCTATTTTTTGAGACTGCTTTATATAATAATAATATTATTTTCCTAGAAGGGGACCACAGATGTAAATATAGATTTGTTATATAACTAAAATAGATAACTATTTGGATGGGGAAATATTTTTATAAATACTTATGCTAGTGTGGCAAAAAATATTTATTTTGAGACTAGATTTTCTTGAGACAGAAATGTAGAACACTTCTTATCATGACTGAGTTGGTGATTATTTTTTGTCAGTCAAGACACATATTTAGATAAAAGGTGAAAATTGTGTGACTTTGTAAATAAATAGTTTTATAAAGAAATTTTGGTCTGGGAATGCTTTATTTATAATAATTTTCAGTGGCAGAGTGGGGTGAGTGGGGGTTTTTAACCTGCTTTTCTGATTCAATTATAAGAACATACCTGAAAAAAAAAAACCCAAGGAAAAAACACTGGTGAATTATGGTATCAATCTCGCAAAATGCTAATAAGAAACCTTCAGGGAGAGTGTCACCTCCTGGTATAGAGATTAGAGCGGCAGCAATGGCTACTTAGTTGCTAAGATTGCAAAATCCAGGATTTTTCTTAGGAGAGAGATCACCACTAAGGAATGGTGTAACTGACTGGTGATGTAAAACAAATTTTAAAAGCGAATATGAAGAAGATGTCATCTCAGGAGGGGGGGGTGTGTGCATCCCCTGCACCCTCCCTCTAGATCCACCCCTTGAGAAATCTTGAGAAGCCCAGAAAAAACCTAGTTCCCTTACACCATCTCTTGTCAGGGGTGGACCATTAGACTTGTGAGGAGGGTAACAGTGATTTGGAAAAATATCCTGTAAGCCCACTTGTCCCTACCACCCCCCCCTCCCCCCCCCAAAAAAATTCATGTATACAACTAATGTCAAAAAAGATTCATTCATGTTGATTGAGCTGAAAAAAGGCATGCCTACATTGAGAAAAAAATATCATGCATATATACAAAAGAGAAAAAAATCCTGGTGCAATTGAAATGGTTAAAAAAAAAAAAAATTCACGCCTACCCCTTGGAGGGTAACTAAGCCTCTGTCATTTTGCAGGGACCTCGATCACCATTCTGGTCCAAATACCATGAACTTGAGCTGACAATTTTCCTATCTGATCTTCCCACTCTGAAAAAGAGCTCTCATTCACAGATGGAATATCATTTATTTGTGGTTTCTAATAGAACAATTTTGATATATTAAAATTCAGTCTAAAACAATAGACCTCAGCACAAGGCTCTGGGGAATAAACACCACAAACTCTGTAGTTATTCCCCAGAACCTTGTACTGAGGTCTATTGTTTTAGACTGAATTTTATTATATCAAAATAATTTTATTGGTCCTTTAACTTACTGATGCATAAATACATCTCAATATCTATGACGTAAAAACAAGTTCTGGAAGGGTGTCATGAACCTGGGGGAGGTGATCTCTGTAAAATAAATTCACACAGTATCTCATAGAGTGTGCTAAAAGATCTACGATCCTTAAAATTCTTACTTTAATCACTGTTCCATTGGTGTGGCCCGAAAGACTTCCAAAACAAAGGGTCGAACAAAATATCTCTGCTTTTCCAATTCACCACGAAGCTTCTTAAGTTCAGCGGGAATATTTTCCACTCTACCCGACAAAATCATTCCTTGTTCGGCTGCTAACCTCTCCTGAAATTTCTTGATCTTAACTGGTACCCTTGCGATTATGTTAAGAGCAAAATATTTTCCTTTCACACTTCTCCAAGATTTCAACAGTACGATTTTTGCCATGGCAAGTTTTTCCCCTCCAACCATAGCCGATGTGGTTAAGTTCAAGTCTACAATTTGGCTGAATTTGACTTTCAGCGAAACTCTCGGTGTGAAGAGGGTCAGAGAATACGAGGAGGGAATTTTAGAGTTATTTAGGCAGATATCTTCACAAGCCCGTTGAAGAAATTCAGCGGCAGTTGTTTTCAAACTGAACTGCGTTCCGATGTTCTCGTTCTTCATTTCCAGTGGAGAGCACAGATACACTTGGATGGTGGGAAGGAGAAGCACTGCAAGCAGTGCAGGAATCAACAGCTTTACAAACCCTCGTAGCGGTTTGATGAAATATCCTGCGATTACTGGAATCACGAACAAGATGGTGATCGAAAGAGCCTTCAAACTATTCCCAAACACGGAGCCAAGATTAGAAACAACATCACTGCCGATGGCCACAAGCCAGAATAGCGATGGGAAAATCATCAGACAAAGAAAAGCAAGGTTCTTGTAAGATGTTTTCGAATCATCATCACTCAATCCGCCATCTTTGGACTTGCTTGGTCGTTTCTCCCCCGAACTACCGCCTTCTTTTTTCACCATTTCTGCCAAGGGAAGCTGAAGTAAAAAGCAACGATTTCACTGCAAAATCAAAAGGATAACGGCGATAAGCTTGGAAACCTCTTCTTGATTCTCAAAAATATGTTTTAATCCATTCTCAGCTGATATGATGTTTGTTCCTCGATGAGAGATTCACGTGGCAACAATGCAAAAGATTTCCTCAGGAGGGGAGGGAGAGGAAGTGTTTTACATTCTGCTTTCCCGAAGACAATTTTTTAACTTCACCTTAGTACACAAAGGAGTACCACGTTTTTGAAAATGATAATATTTTATTGAGCATTTCTTTAAAAATTCCAAAAAAGCGTGTATATCTCTGATTCAAGTGGCAAGGCAACTGAGATTTTCCATCTTTCAACAAAATAAAATTCTAAAATTATTGCGATATTTTCATGTCTTAGAAATTCTTCTTCTATTTTCTGTAGTTTCCTATATGATTAGCCTTAAATAATTTACACTATATGAACAAAAGGAAGTTAAAATTTGTACAGTCGTCAACCTTACCTCATCCCAGAGGTGCTAGTTGTTGTCGCGGTAGCGGCTACCAAGCTTGAAGTCGATAAAAAAGGCGGGATCCAGTTCGTTCTAAAATGGCTCTCTCTATAACAGAGCGAACAATTTCAGTTTGTAATGGCCTTCAGATCTCATCTATTCGCAAAGAGTGGGCTGATCAAACGTGGAATTCTGATTTTCTTGAGTCTCAAGGGTTTCCTGAGGTCTTAGAAAACATTTTCGATTGTGGATGCTTTGTTCGAGAACTACAAGAGCTTTTGGTGATTTCAAGATTATGGACTGCTGCAGAGGGTCAAGGCAGTTTGAATGAAGGTAACCTTACGTTTCTCACCGTCTGGTTTATAGCGCCAGGTGCTTTTGATTTGAGATTGGCTATTTTGTGCATCGTAAAACAGAAAAACTCGAGGTAGCAATAACCGATCAACGTGGAACACAGCAACGAAAGCATGTACAGAATGAAAGGCTCACAAGCAACCGTCTTAAATTTCTTCAGCTAATTCTTTAGCCAGGTATCTTTGGAAGTGGGATCGAAAGTATACTTTAATCCAAGAATGATACTTCAACTTTGACATCCCCTTTTAACAACAAAATACGTATAAAAAACCGTTAAAAAATCACTCCTGGTAAAGCCATAAAAATCCATCCATTTCTAATTTTCCGTACAGTTGTCTGTAAAATTTGGCTGGGTAGATGGACGTCTAGACGCGGTTCGCTGAAAAAAATAACAGACAAATGCATGGAAAATTAGAAAACATTAACTGAGCGTCTTCTAGCCAAGCTACATCCTCCAAACTTGGTGAATACAATCTTCTACCTAGCATTTTAACATTTTGATTCACAAATTGTGTTAAATTCAATTTTGGAAAAAGTTATTTGCCATTGGATTCCCATACAAACACTGTAATTTCTGAACACTGCCTGCCCATCAAGATGGCGTCGAAAACTGTGATGAGGTCTGTTTTAGTGATCCCAACTTAGTCATTTTCTGTTTATATATTTGCCTTATAAAGCCTTTTATGAGCAAAGTGACACATTTGTTTAGCTGAATGTAGAACGGTTACAGTTTTTTTGGTTGCGAATCATCCCATTTTTAAATCCCTGCATGCCAGAACTTTTTTACATCCAAAATCCCAAAAATATGCGACCCCATTCTGGTAACTCTACTGAAAATTCAACCCCATTACAGTCAATCCAGTTGTGAAAATGTGACCCCATCCGGTCAGGGTTCCAGGTAAGTTTTAAAGGTTGGGTGCCAATAAGGAATTCTAATGGGTCAATTTCCAATGTTCCCACCAAAAGCGCTATAATTTTTCTACTAATTTATCAGGTCGCGTAGCTGATCTTGTCGTGTTTTTGACCCAAGACCCCTCACTTATCTGGAACACTGTCTGGTGGCACATCCCTATTAGCGCAGTACTAGGAAGTACCTTCCTGAGGAGAGGGGGGGGGGGGTCTATTGCACACAAGTCCACAAACCATTAGACTACCACAGCATTGGCAGCAAAGAGGTGGAAATATTTGTTATGTATATATCGCAGCTACCATTATCATTATTGACAGCTAACTGTAAGCACTCTTGCCTGTTTTACCACAGTGCTGTTCAGGTTGACCAAAGTGCATTTCTGGGTATTCAAAAGTGTATCTAAAGCCTGGGTGTTTTTGACTGCCAGTCTTTTAGTCTATTAAAGACCCTTTAACAGGCGCTGGTCATACAGGTACTTATTTCAACATGACACTCCTTAAAATTAAAAAAAAATAGGAATCTTCAAAACTTCCACTGCTTTTCTGCTTGAATAACTCATAAAAATGATAAACAGAGTATTTTTTTTGTCCACAGTGTTCATGTAATACATGGAGCCATGAAAATTAGGAGTAACGATGTCCAAAAAAATCCATTATCTCTTTCAGGTTTATGGAAGGTTCTTTCAGAGAACAATTTCTCTCACCGGGTCCTCATTTCAGTGCTTCACTCTTTTATTGAGTCCTGTGATAAGGTAAAAGATCATGTACATTGTATAGTTTTCCCTGTTTCTCATAGTAGCTTTTGAGTACCCATGTTCAAGTTTAACGTTTACTAGTGATTAGGGATTGCAGAATTCTTTAATTAGGAATACAGTTGTAGTATTTGCACAAGGGGACTTATTGCACAGGGAAGCAAAATCTACTGGTAAAAGGTCTTTGGTTTATTTTTGTTTGGTCAGACTTCTCCTACAAACTCTTCATATATAAACTCTTCGTTGTGTGCAGACTAAAACTACATGTATTGATTTCTCAACTCACAGACGTCAAATGCTGGACCTAAACTCGAGAGTTGTGTTTTGGCAGCAAATGTTTACATAGTCTTGGTACAAATACCAGGTGAGAAAAGTACTTATTATTATTTTGCTAATGATTATCAAATTTAATGACTCTACAGCAATGTCTTGACAGATCTGAAAATCTTCAAATTTCAGCATAGTATTCAGATGGTTGCAGTGCTGGAAAAAATTTTTCTTCTTTAACACGACATGGGTCCTTTCAAATCTTCATTTTGGTCGGACATCTTAACATTTTGACTGAACGTTAATCTGCATAACTGATTTGCATATTAATTAGCATAATAAGATTTATTAGCAAACTGTAAAGATTTTCAATACAAATCGTTCAAAACTGCATGTAAATTTGATTTATTTATCATTTATGATGATTAGATAGCTTTATTAAATCCATTTTGAAATCACTGGTTATCCTTGTAATCTGATTGGCTCTCAGTGGTGCGATTTTTTCACGAATCGCACTATTTTTTGCTCTAAATCGCATCTTTTTCTCAGCCAATGAAAATAGGACAGTAAAACAAACCAACCAATCAGATTTCAAGATTAGTTTGAAGTAATCAATAAATTTCAGGAAAATGAAAGGCAAAAAGCCCTTGTGTGGAGAATTTTAGAACTACTATTGCCAAAACTTTGTTGTTATTGTAGCTTTTTTCCAAAAAAATTGACGAATTTAATTAATTACAGTTTCTGAATGATGATTATGAGCTCCTTTAGGCTGAAGACCTACTTTAATGGAAGTTCCCAACTTTCAGTGTCCATTTTGACGAATATTTTGGCGATTTTTCTTCAACATCTGCTCAAGATCCGTATGATACTGAGTCCAGTAAAACATAAACAAACGAAAACCACACAACAACAAATTCAGAGCCATCTCAAGAAGGTAGATGTTTCCAGGTTTCCGGTAGTTTCAAACGAAGCAACAAAAGAGCTGAACTCTGTCGCTGTGAATAAACATAGTCAAAATACGCCACACTGCACAAAATAGTGAATGAACGAACAACTTACGAAGCCGGTGTCAGTCCTGCCATCTTGGAAATATCTTAAAACAATTGGCGCCGCAAGAACTTGACAAGGTCCTGAGTATTGAGTCCTACGCTGAGGTTACAAAAAGAAATGGAGATGATAACGGGCTGGACCCCTTAAAATCATGCCATTGAATGGTATTTAAAAGAAAAAAAAACGTACTATCCACTGGGCATCGTGCACTCGAGGGAGTTTCACAACTCAAAAGAAACCGATCACAGAATTACACAGGATATGCACCTTCAAATTCCTTCCCCAAAGACAATGAAAAGTCTCAGCCTCAACCACAGAAGAAAGGAAGGCCCTCCATAATTGATTCAGGCAACGAGAATTGAACTTTTACACCTGAAGTAGACTATTTTCGTTCTGACTTCAGATCAGAACTGCTTGTTTCTTTGTCATGCTCGAATGAGTTTTCGTCACATGACATCGTTTTGCATACTAAATGAGATGTAAGGCATTTCCGGTTCCGCTTTTTTTTGACAAACCGGCTACTGGAACAATACACCAAAAATCTAAAATTTAAGGCAATAAAACTGCGCGATTTCAAAATGGATCTAATAAAGTGGCAATTGAACTTCGTGTCGTGCAATTTTGGTCTGAAATCATACTTGTGATTTTCAAATCGAACGAGTGCACAGCGCTCGTTCAATTTTGAAATCACGCGTATGATTTCAGACCAAATTGCACTCCACTCAGTTCAATTACCATTATTTATCTACAAGATAACTGCACTGATCTCTCGTGGTTATCTCCTGATTATATGTTCTTCAAGCGCACTTAGTTTGCTATTGAATGCTACCATTAAAGGGACACAGTCAGCTTTGGGACTGTGCTGACCTGGATACTAGTTTTCTCACTTTGAAAAAAGTTCACCTCACCTCAAATCAAAGTAGATCTAGAAATCCGCTTCAATCTTGGTAGTGTTTTGCTTGATTTTCAATCGTTTATTGAAAAGTCTGTTTTTTGGTGTGCTTTTTTTCATCCTAGACACCAAATGCAAATATGGGAGACCGCTTGGTTGGCGCCCGGGACGAGTCGCATGCAAGCGAGGCTAGTCAGGCTTTGGTGTTTTATTTTGACAATGCTTCCCCAGAAAAGTCTTGCTTTGTCGTCGATCTGGTCTGGTTTTGTGTCTCCCTCCCTATAAGTTGTTGTGTTCCTGAATGCCACCAGAAGGAATTGAAATCTTCCACAACAGAGAAAGTGTTTCTTTTTTTTTCGTTTCCGCAGTCGCCTCTCGGGGAAAACAGACAAAGGTAAGTAGTTCACGATCACCGATGGAACTGTTAAAGTTTGTTCGTTCGGGTTGGAAGATCTTAGAAAATGTGTAAGTGACTGCATTTAGCTCCAAGTCTTTCTCATTTGGCTCAAAGCATTCACTAGATACAACGATGGGGGCAGTTGAAGTTCATTCACTTGGTTATTACACTGTGGTATTTGTTTCGTGCGATTCTTTGCCAGTGGACGCGAATTCAACTTCTTCCTTTGAGACAAAGGATGTTTTTCAAGAGGAGCTTTTCTTTACTTTGGGGAAGGCACTGGCCATGTAAATCGTGTTGGAACACCACCATACACCACATAAGCTCGTCATTTAAACGATTTTTCTAAGATCTGCTAATGTGAAATGTAGCGAACAAACTTTAGTTCCTGCAGCGATCGTGAACTCCTTTCCTTTGTCTCAACGAATTGCATTGATCCACTATTTTCCCTAAGCTTAAGAGGTGAATGGTGGAAAATTTATATCCCTTCTCGTGGCGTTCAGAAACACAGCAGCTCGTAGCCACAGCTAAATAAAAAAGACCAGACTGACGACGAAGCAAGACTTTTCTGGGGAAGCATTGTCAAAACAAAACATGAAAGCCTGACTAGCCTTGCTTTCATGCGACTTGTCCCAGGCACTGACCGAGTGGTCCACCATATTTGCATTTGGTGTATGATGTTTTTTTTTATCATATTTGGTTAAAAACAGTATGGATTGTGTCTGTGTGATATGCAAATTAGCTATGAAATGGTATCTAATGCGCATGTGCTCCAGCTGACTGTGTCCCTTTAGCAGGCGCCCATCACTAGGAGTGTGCAACTACCCCAATTATTCCTTTCCTGGCCTTTTTGTAGACCCATCTATTTTTCGTTTGAATTTACTGCAAACTCAGCCCCCGCAGAAACCTCAGTGACCAATCACAAGCACAGACTTTATAATTTCACCGGAAGATTAGGTTGACATGTCCACCTGAAGCTGCCATTTTTCTCCTTACTGATTTGCGCTCACATAGACTGGATCTGACCTTTTTCATGGGAAAAGAAGCCTAAAAAATAGACCAGTCTGTAAAAATACCATGATATAGGCTTAGTATGGGGGTTGCAGGGTCCTAGTAATGGGCTCCTGACCAAAGTTGACTCTAGGGTACATACATGAAGGGCTAACAACATATAGCAATGCACGTAATGCATAATAGGGCAATTTCTGAAGAGTACTTTATTTGGCAAGTACAGGAAAGATGAACACTTCCTCCTTTAATATGATATGGCAGGAGCCCATAATGGGCTCCAGGATATGCCTCAAACTGTCAGAATTAACAAATTCTTGAGTAGCCATTTGGCGACTAAGTGATAAAAATCAAGTAGGAATTTTATTCAGAAAAGAACTCAATGCATAAAATCTGTAAAGAAAAAATTTCCAAGACTTTTTTGGCCGCTAATTTTGTATATGTAGCTAATGTGATGTCCACGAAAGATTCGTGCATTACAAGAAACACAATCTGTAGGCATACATGACGTACTCAATCCTCAAGGGTTTGCAATGCATTATAGGGCGATTTCAAACAGGATCAGCCATTTGCAAGTTTTCTGATGTGAGGGAATCCTTCATGGCAAAGCAAAAGGATAGATTGCCTTCTTTTCTTATATTGAATGTTACGGAAGCAAAGATCTTTGACCATGTATTTCTGGAAAGACAAAATGTCTGAGAAAATAACCGTTATTGATCGTTAACTCAGAGAAACGTAGTCGCCATTGTGGTCGCCGGTGAACGCAGACGTATTTTTGGCTGTCGGCTAAACCAGAATTTTTGGTCGCCAAAGATGAAATTTTAGCCGCATTGCCGACCGTATCTGTCGTAATTTTGTGCCTTTTATGATGTATTTAACTAAATTTTATGGATGAACAATAACTTGGTGTTGGTGAAATGTTCGGACATCATGTCCGATCATAATGTGAAATTGGCCGGACATATTTAAAATTTGGTCGGACAATGTCCGATGAGCGA
This sequence comes from Orbicella faveolata, assembly GCF_042242905.1. Lineage (NCBI taxonomy): Eukaryota > Metazoa > Cnidaria > Anthozoa > Scleractinia > Merulinidae > Orbicella > Orbicella faveolata. The sequence goes on along the minus strand of NW_028301576.1, from coordinate 17,924,517 downwards.
CTGTTATTTCCAGTCCTGGTTGCTGTTGTATTTGATTATCTCGCTAGCTCTGCAAGTGAGCAACATGAATCAAATCTTGTGCTATGATTGGCTACCTGAGTGAGCAAGATGGGACAGTCTTGTTTGCATTGGGATTGCTGCTGTGTCTTGTAAAAAATAGTCATGTTCCTTAAACCTTTATTGACTGAGCTTGTTTGGTCATGGTGACTGGATACTGGTCTTGTCATCATTTATTTGGCCCTGTCTGTGCCTTAATCTTAAAAAACGCAAAAAACTTGGCCAATATCCAGCTTTATTATATGGCTATGGTTATACGGATGTATAAACAGTAGCCTCCATTAGGTGCGAAAATATGGTAGGATATTTGTCCTGCAGAGATTATCTGTTCTGAGTAGCAAACAGTTTTCCAAGGGCATAGCTCAAGGAAAACTGAGCTTCGAGGAACAGATAATGTCTACGAAAAAATATCCAAACAAATTTTCAAAGTCAGATGGAGGCTATTGTGTTTATTATCCTGTTACCAAGTCCATTATCCTGTACTGTGACTGGCTACCTGAGCGGGCAAGAACTTTGAAGGCGCCATCTTTCCCATTTGGAATTGCCTGCTATGTCCCACAAGAAAATTTTCTTGAAGCCAAAGCAGTAGCCATATAATAAATCCTTAATTGACCAAGCTTGTGAGGTCAAGATAACTGGATATTGGTCTCATTCTTTTTTTTTCCGCATGTTTATGGACCTCAATTTCTCAGTCCATAAACACACGATAAAAGAACGTGGCCAATATCCAGCCATCTTGACCTCACATTTGGTCAATAGCACATTTGTCTTGCAACTGCTATATGCCATTTTTAATTATGAGTGGTCAGCAATCACTAATTTTTCATTTGATGATTAATTGCAGCTATTAATATTGTGATTAATACACTCTTTTTAAGGTAGTGGAGCGTACAAGGTTTTCCATCCGTTGTTGTTCCAGAAAGCTCTGGATGTTTTGCGACTCTGGCCTCAGAAAGGTTTAGTATTATAAGATAGATAATTCATTAGAAGTTATTTTGCAGTTTTAATATTTTTCTTGAAGTTTCTGGCTAGTAACCATGGGGTAATCATTTGATTTTAAGTACAATTTGGATTTTACAAACTACTCAAGAACACTTTCAAGGTCACATGCAGTAGTTCTAAATATTATTTGGGGATGCAACAGGATCTTCAGGGAATTATTGAAGAAACTTACAAAAATTTCTGAATTTGTTCAAAATCCTCTCAAATTGCTTTGTATGTCAAGCACTGAATGCGAGCTAAAACCAGTTTGGGTTTCTAACTTAGTTGTTTGCTACATGTTGACTGTTGCAGCAGCCCATTTTAGTATTCGCAGTATGGGACTGAAACTAGCTTACAACTCGAGGCTAATGCGGGGAGTCTTCAAATGTAAGTGACATTTATCTCTTTTTAATGATATTCTCCCACATGAGCCTTCATGACAAGCTAGTTCCAGTCCAATCCTGGAATACGAATAAGCCCTTTTTACATAGCATCATCTGTATCAAAGATTCAAATTGAATTTCAATGTTGTATCAATGTATTAACTTCAGAAACAAATAAGAGGAAGAGACGAGAAGAGGCCACTTCAACAGGACGCAAAGCAAAAACAAGGCGTGGAAGAAGTGGTAAGGTTATATAAAATGTGGCTGAATATGTTTTTATAACATCAGATCTCTTACTGCTTGAGCTTGGTCAACCAGTTCTTTTGGACGTGTAAAGAATTTGAAGTGTTTCAGTGTTTATTATGGAGCTTAATCGCAACGTTTTTGAGAGATGGAAGTGACCTGGAAGTTGATTTTCTTTTTCTTAGTGTGCTTGTTATTGACTTTTCATTGAAACCTTCAAGTTACAATGCTAACAAGAGAGCTTTCTAGATTATTGTTTGATGTTGAAAACATGTAACTGGAAGAACATAAAGTTCCAGTCGATGTTCATGGCTCAAAAATGTCCTTGCTGAGCTCTATGTCATTTCAGCTTAGCCACCAACTTTGTTCACAGGATTCTTCTTCTTCTTCTTCTTCCTGCCACCTGGAGTAATTAACAGGGGTGGGAGGAAGAAAGACCTTGGGAACAGCACATCTTAACACTATTAATAGTATATTTTGATTTCAGAAGATGACAATGATGGTATGGAGATAGAAGATGCTTCCGATAATGACACTGACGGCAGCAGTGATGATGAGGATGATGAAGTCTCCGGGCAGATTAACACTGAAGAAGCAAAGGCAAAAGTGAAAGTCAAGCTGTTGGCATTATTACAGGTAAAACAGAGGAGGATTCATTTCATTAAGAAATTCTCCACTGCTGGAACAAATTTACTTTTTATTTGATGGAAGTATTTGGCGAGTCCAAACGGAAAATTCACTGAAAACAAAGGAGAACTAAGTTTAATCTTGTCACAGAAAATTACGTGCAAATGTTAGTGATTAAAGAGCTAATTGCTCTTTTTTTTTTTTATCAAAATGGCAGACACTATGAATGCCACACCTCACAAGAGCTATATTATATGATTTTTCAGCTTAGACAATATTTTGGACAATTATGTACATGTATTGTATGAACTTTGTTCCAACAGCACTGGAGGATTCCTTTAATTTCCAATTTAATTCTCTTCACTCAAGACAGTAATGTTTTATTGATTTTTTTAGGATTTTGTAATGCTGTTAAATGGATACTCCCTGAGAGATTCTGAACAAGCTGTTCATCATGTCATCCAGTTGCTTGTGGAAACCACACGTCTTGAAGCTGTGCCATGTGAACAAATCACATTTGATTTTCCTGGGTATGTTTACACTCTAAATTTGAGTTGAAATAATAACCACATCCAGTGCTGTGCACTAGAAGTGCCCGGGTGCCACAGGTTACTAACTTTTACCTTCATCATCATTTATCCGTTCTCCAAGTGGAGAATTGGGCCGTAAGCTCTCTGCCTCCAGGCTGTTCTGTCCTCCGCAGCCGATGCTGCTGCTGCCCATGTTGTTAAACTTTTACCTTAGGTGACTGGAAAAACTTATTTTTTTCATATAAGCATAAGTGCTGGACACCCAGGATTTCATGGTTAGGAACCATTTTTCTTAGACCACAGCCTTGACATCTGTGATCTCCATTAGTAATTGGTCTTTTGCAAGAACACAAGATTAAATGAGGGGAGGGGGAGGGTGGGGCACATTGGCATAATCAGTAAATGCAATTGAAATCTGGGGAGGTAACCTAAATCCAAGTTTGCATCTCATCTAGAGTGAATAGCAATCTGTGCCTAGTCTGCTAGTTTAGTGCAGTGGAATCCAAGATACATACCAGTGGTGTCGGCTGCTTTGGGCTGGGTTGTGTGACTTGTGTACAATTTGGAGATCTTTGAGAACTATGGAATGTGTGTGTTAGCAGTGATGTACAGCATGTAAACTAGTGTCATGGTTTTCGTAAAATTTCTTCCTCAGGAGCCAAATATATTCAATCAAGTCCATTGCTTCCTTGGCATACATTGTAAGTACACTGGCTTTCCATGTTTCTATGGAGTTAAGAAACTGAAGTGGAAATTTCCGAGAACAAGAAATGGTGTGGGTACAGGGGCTGCAGGTCAGTGTTTCCACAGCTTTTCAAGTTCTCTCAAGCAGTTCTCTCGAACATTTTTTTTCCTGCAGGGTCTCGGTATTCTTTGTTCACCCTTTCATGGCGATGTTGGAGCAGTCACTCGCACTGTAGGTTTGAAACATGAGTTAATTGACACTTCTGTTCTAAAATTAGGTATACATAAGTCAATATTCTGCCATTTCTTGCTGCAACAGGTTTCAACAGCAAAAAGAAGAAATAAGAACTGTCTTGTCACTGCAACTCAGGACCAAGATTTTCTAGAACTCCCTTTACAGACAATACAGTCAAACCTCTATTAAGCTGCCCTCTGTTAAACAGTCACCCTCTTTTAGGAGGTCACCATTCAAAGTCCCGAATTTAGCTTCACACATTTACTGTATATGTGACCTCCATTAAGCGGTGACCTCTATTAAGCAGACGTGGTCACCCTTTGAACTTCCCAACTGGCTAATTTTACATTAATTCACCTCTGTTAATGATCATTTTGTCACATTAAAAGTGTTCAACTGGAGCACACTTTTATGGTCACAAAGAACTCTAAGTGGCGCTGAACAGTAAGTCAGTGACTTGCTTCACTAAATTAAGTTATGCAACAATAAATCACAGACAACCATAACTGAGTTTTTTTCACTTCATGTTAAATGAGATACTAAAACTGCCAATGGTCGCTTTAAGGCAAAGAAGCTTGACGCTTGCCTTATACAAACAAAATTACTATAAAATCTGTTGACTAGTGTATGCGTGCACTCCTTTGATATATTTTGCACTGCAGTTGTTATGAACAGTAGCTATAGATCATGCGCTTACTTTTGTTTCTTTGTTTTCCCCATAATGCGCCAAATTTTGATCACCTCTTTTAAACAGTCAACCTCTATTGAGTGGTCACCTGACTATTTCAGGAGGGTGACCGCTTAATAGAGGTTTGACTGTATGCCTTTTTTAGCTGGTAGAAGTTGCACAGGATTTCAAATTTGTAATTGTAGTAATGTAATTGTATTGCTTTTTCATATAGCTTTATCGATATTAAATATACTAAAAGTATTTACTAGGTATGTTCACTGATAATTTATTTGAAGTTCAATTTTAATAATGTTGCAGGTTTTTAGACACTTGATATCAAATATCCTTATGGTGTTTGGAGGGTCAGTAGCAAGTAATGGCGTCCCAAGAGATGCTCAGACCATCAAGGATCAAGCTGTTGAGTTTATCTGGTAACACTCAGTGTACATTTGTAGAAACATATTAATATTATTTTCAATTGACAGTGTAGTGAAACCTTGTTTATGCTGCCACCAGCTGGTCACAAACATCTGGCCATGTAAACGAGTTTGTGGTTTAATAGATTTAATGGAGTTCTTTAAACATGAAAATGACTGACTGAGCTTATGTTCATGCAAGAATACAGAAGCCACAATAAAGAGGTGACTTTAAAAACAAGGCTTTGTTCAAGATGATAAGTTGTTGCCAAAACATATTGCTTCAAAGAGGGACCTGGCTGAAAAAATATGGTGTGTAGGGGGGGGGGGGGGGGGGGTCACTTGAAATAATCACTTGAAATTGCATTGACGGCATCTATATTATAGTGCAAAAAAACTCTTACCAAAATGCCCAAAATAGTGCTTCCAAGGTTCTGAAAATTTGAATTTCTACGAGAGCTATTCACAACCTACTTTGTTATGCACCAAAAGAAAAGGTCATGGAAAATTTTAACAGCTTAAAAGAGTATGAACCTTGCAGGGTTTAACTATATTAATAAGAACATTGAGGGTGAACTTTCTTTTTAGTCATGTGACAAGTAAAGGAAATGAAAAAGTGCTGAGTGCAAGTCAAGTTCTTGTTCAACACCTCTGTATCAAATGTCCTGAGCGGGCTGAATACAGGAGCATTGTGGCTAAGGTGAGCGGAATATGACTTCAATGTTGTTAAACAGGCTGAGTCAATCCTTGAGATTCAGCGTTGTATTGATTCAATGCTTAAGGATTTCTTAATTGTTTCTAGAGAACAGTTGAGATGTCAAGAAAATTTGCATTAAGTGAAGGAATGACATTGGAAAATCAAGTTAGATCTCTGCATGAACAAGATACAGCATTCAAATTTTGTCCAAAAACCAGGTGAAAAACGACCAAGTTGAACCCATGTTATGGCGGTTTGAATGTGTCAATTTGTGGTATTGTTCCGCTTGAGTACCCCTTCACTAGGTGGTCTTTGTTTTCTTGAAAACAAAGTGCAAAGTAGCAAAAAAGAAAATAAAATAAAATAAAAATAAAGTGCAGTGTTTTTCTATTTAATTGAAAACCACTTGCAAAAATTCACTTTAACAGGCTGCCACTTTTGAGGAAAAAATTCACACTTGTAAATTTTCCACTTAATATTAGTTTTTGTCCAACCCATTCGATTAATGTTGAGAGTGTAGCTTTTCTTCATCTCTTGATCACAAATGACTAACAGAACATTTCCAGAAGCAAGACTTTCTTTGTGAAATGTTTTTGATGTGAAAGTTCTGTACATGTTTGTCATCTATTTACAAAATATGGCAAAACCCGAAGTTTTACAAAATGGTAAAATTTTGGGGTTTATCATCTAATATTTGGTCTATCCTTCCATCAGACAGTCAACTTACATTGTGTATGTTTTATTCATTATTTTACAGTGCTAGGCAGTCAAACCTCTGATTGCAACCACCTTTCCTCAACAACCAGTTTTCCAAAATATCAAAAGTTTTCAAGTCAAATCACTATATTTGGAACCTCTTGTCAAACCTCCGGTTGCGACCACCTCTCCACAGCAATCAGTTTTCCAAAATACCAAAAATTTTCAAGTCAAATTACTATATTTGGAACCTCTTGTGAGCAACCACCTCTTGTAAGCGATCGTGACCACTTCAGAGCTAAAAGTTTGACATTTTCTTTTATTTTTAACCTCCATTAAGCAACCATTTGATAGATAATAGAGCGCAAATGGCATAATAAGGTGTTGTAACATTATTGCATTTGTAGATAGTAAAAGAGACGGGAATTTTTCAATGAGAAGTACTGTATTTTTTTTTCGAAATTGACATTTCTTATGAATAAGTCTCTGCAGTCACCATATACTAATGAGGCAAAATTTTGATCCAGTATGGTCTAAGCTCTCGTTAGTGGCCACCTTCCGTAAGCGACCACCAAGGCTGGACATTTTGGAAGGTCGCTTACGGGAGGTTCGACTGTACTAGTGGTGGATACTATTTATTGCAGTACAATATACTGAGCAGACAGCATGTTTGACAATAGTTACAAAATAATTATTGTTCTTATTCTTTGTTAATGGGCAATTTATCCAACAGGCAGTTGTTGACATTGTGAGAACTCTACCGGTCAGTCTTGTTGCCAGTCTTATGGAATGGATTAACAAGTACTCCAAAAATGCCAAGGTACCGCTAACTAACCTGTCACTGCATTTTATTTTTGTTTTTCTGTTGTGGAGTTTGGTGCAGGGTTTTTTTTTTTTGAGAAATTGCTTGTGAGGAAAGTGTAGTGTTAAAAGACTGAGATCTGTGGGTTAAGGTGGACAATATCATACAGCTGATTAGCACATAAAGGAACATTATGCATTTAGGTTTAAGTCTTTGTAGAACTGCTGTAATACAAGGAAAAGCATCACTCAAGCTTCCAGGTACTGTTAGTGCTTATCTTTCATGAAAATAATTATGTTAAGAATCTTCCTTTATGAGGATCTTTGATGGTCTTCCTTTATTATAATAAAATCCCAAAGATCTTGGTTCTTCCAGGATCCTGTCCAAATTGTTAAGGATCTTACAACAATCGTTTGGTGGTGGTCACAATTCTGATGGATATGGAGGATTGTAGCAATTCTTCTTAGCAAAAATTGCTTTACTCCTTCATAATCCATTAGGATTTATCTTTGCAAGGATCTTTGCTAAGTCATTTGAGTCAATATCTTCAAAGAGTCATCAATGTGTTTAAGATATTCTTTAGATCCTTCAAGGATCCATAACTAATAACTACAGTAGGGATGACTTATGACAGAATTTTTAATGCAGCTTATGACGTCGTACCACAATTCTGTCTTCTATCCTATAGATACAGTAGCTGCTTAATTTTTTTAGCTGTATGGTTGTTATAAGCAGCTAATACCCTATTTGTAAGCTTCAAAATTAATGTATCATTCTTTATTTCTGAATAAATAAATGTTGTTGAACATTGTTGCTGTTGTTGATACATGGCAGCAACAACACAAACTTCTTGTGATTACTATTTTAATTTGGTTTTTTTTTTTTTGTTACAGATAAATTACAGAATTTTTGCACTGGATGTTATTTCACTACTGTTGGTTGAGCCAGAACAACCTCTTTCAAATGGTAAGTAGACATTGCAATTTGCATTAAACATACTAGATTAATTCCATCTTGGTTGAGGGGTGAGCTGGTTGCAAACAGGATGTATTGTGTGGTTTTACAATTTAAATTTGGTGATTACTAAAATCCATCAGATTTTGACATCAGATTTGAAGGTTATAGGTATACTGATATTTTGCTCATGATTACAATCCCTTACAATCAAAATACTCTAATGGTTATGGTCAATAGCTATCCCAAGTTTCACTAACCTATTTTCTAGAAAAATGTTGCCTTGCCATATAGCTTAAATCCCTCCAAATTATGCAGAGTTATTCTTAATTTACATGCATTTATTTGTGCTGTTGTTTTTGCCAGCTAAGAGATCCTTACTGGTCTGTATTTTTATTTTCCTACAGAGAATTTATCCTATGACACCATCAAGAAGTTTCTTAGTAAGAAGTATTTGCTGGACACTGTTATAGCCAGGTGTTCTGATAAGGCCCCAACGTAAGTATGTAGTGCAAAACTACTTGTGCTTGAGTCAACTATTGTGAGGTTAATACAATTTGCCAGATTTTTAATAAGTTTTCACATGTCAATCCAAATGAAATTATGTAGTCAGTTAGCTTGAGGGTTGGGTGGTAGGCAGGTTGTATCACTCAGTCAATGGGATTTGTCTGCCATTAGACAGTCTGTCTGTCTGTCCGTCCATCCATCAGTCAGTAAGATGGTCAGTGAGTCATACAGTTATTTGGACAGTCAGTCAGTCTATCAGACAGACAGGCAGTCAGTTAGACAGACAGGCAGTCAGTTAGACAGACAGGCAGTCAGTCAGACAGACAGTCAGTCAAACAGACAGACAGTCAGTCAAACAGACAGACAGACAGTCAAACAAGAACTTAGAAAGCTCTAATTAATAAAGAGTTGTTTCCAGTGTTGTTGCTGCATAAGGATTTGTGAAAATAACTACTAAATATATGCTGCATTGCAGCAGTTTCACCCCTGCAATTTTGTTGTTATTTTCAGAGTTCGTGCCAAAGCTTTGCAGTACTTTGCTCAGTGTGCAACATCTGAAAACAGTTCACTAGTAACAAGAGTGAAAGAAATGCTGCGTGAGCCACTAAAAAGACCAGCAGAGGGCACACCAACAGTAAACAGACAAAGTAATGGTGAGCAACTGATGGACTTTGTTAAATGAGTGATACAGGTACTAAGGATGAATCTCAGCTCTTTCTAATGGTGATTTCCTTCTTTATTGTAAACTCATAAGGTCAACAAGCAGAGACAAGAACCATTGGCTCAATAATCAGAAGAAGAACATGTGATGAAAAAGTTGGTGTTCGAAAAGCTGCCCTACAGGTGTGATATATTTAATTTTAGTAACTGTATGATTCTACACCAGCTCATTGTCTATTTTTGTCATGAACGACACCAACCAATTCTTTCCTCTTTGTCCTCCTTCTAACTGTGCTCAAGTGTATTTATTGTTATTGGCTGGGCAGTCAATAAGGGCTGTAGCCTGTAACACTTAATGCCACAACAGGGTTGCCACAGGTCAGGAAATAGTTGAAGGGAAAAAATATTCTTCAAGGTCTGGGAAAAGTTAGGGAATTTTATTTTAAGTCAGGGGAAATTGACATTTTGAGGATAAGCCAGGGAAAATTGAAATAATTTAACACGGCTGATTTAATACCATTGAAGGCTAGAAGAAACATTTGGGTTCACTTTGATCTCAACGATATATTTACGGAAACGAAGCAGAGTGGAAAGGACAGCTGAAAAATGAAGCTAGAAGCCGCTATTACACAGTATCTGTCATTTTGTATTTATTTGATCAGGGAAAATTTTATTTTTATCAGGGAAAAGTCAGGGAATTTTTAAAAGTTATGCATGTGGCAACCATGTACAAGTCAACTCTAACGGGCTTGGGCAGCCAAGTGTTCTTAGCGACATTGCTCTTTGATCCTTCAATGTCGGGTTTTTCTATCATTGCGAAGCAGAATTTCCAGATTCGCTCTATTCACCCCTCTTCAAATTCAGTTAATTCCTTGTTTTATCAAGTTCCAACCTTGTTAACATTTATATCTAACTTGTTTTCAGTTTAGTTTTAGGTTTATACTTAGCAAGTGAATGCCAAGATTACCATTGTCCTCAGTGTTTCTGCTGTCAAGTTGTTATCCAAAGTGACTTAAACCTGTCAACAATAATGTATACTTGTTCTGTTTTCAAGGCTCTAGAAAGTGTAATCACCCTTAACCTGGATTCTCTTGAGAAAGCTGTAAGTACAGTTTATTACATTGTAGTCAAACATCTATAAATGTTTGTAGAATTATCATATTTTCAAGGGCTCTGATCTGGGCACAGGCAAGTTGACAGTACAATCATTTTGAGTCTCACCTTTTACAAAAGGTGGTATGTTTCATACCTTTATTATCACGGTGGACAAGAGATGATTTTGTTAATTTTAGGATGTGATGACCCTACATGATCGCTGTATGGATCCAGCGCTGTCCGTGCGAAGGCAAGCTATGATATCACTTACGTCTCTCCTTCAAGAAAGGCCTGCATGTACCATGGTTCACAGGTGAGGGTGGGCACACAAACATTAGATGCAGTTGTGATTTCAGTTACATTGACCTTGCAGCTCTGTTTAGAAGTGTAGCAGTTCTTGTAAGTTTGTAATTCTATTTGCCATCATAGTGAAGCTGCTGTTATTACTTTTAGGCTAGGGGCATTATTTCCATTATTTGTTTTATTGAGCTCTTGATCGGTATTGTGCCATTCATGTGGGGCCTTGCAAGAGCCGCTACCTGACCTGTTTTGTTGCGGGGTCAGTACCAAATTAATGTCAAGCTCTTCTGGGGGGATGACTTATTACTTCACAAGCAGAGATGAATAGTAAAAGTGATCATCTGTTTACACAGCTTTGTACATCAGATCGACTGCATTTTGTTAATTGGTAGCGCACAGATCAGAGAACCATCGAGCTAAATCTTCCGGAAATGAATGGATACTTGGAAATAATTCAGAATAATCACTTACATGTATCATGCTACTGGAAAACCCATATAATTTTATATTATTGCTTCCTTGCCTTGGTGCTCACTACCATTCTTGACTTTCAGTCTATGGCTCGATGGGGTGTTGCCACTGGTTATGGACAGAGAAACTACAGCTCAAGAAAAATGTTTTCAGATTCTGGAGGAAGTGCTACTTGGCAGTATTGCTCCTTATTCAAAGTTAGTAGCATGGCTTACAATAAGGTCACACAAACCATTCATATATTTTTGCACATTTTTTTGGTGACCATGGGATGAAAGCACGGTTCCAGATAGGTTTTCAAGGTTGGGTATCAACAGGGAATTTGAATGGGTCAATTCCCACTGTTCTCACCAAATCGTAATTTGTCTGGTCATCTAGCTGACCTTGTAGGGTTTTTGATCTGAGACCCCCCATTTATCTGGAATACTGGAAACCTCTTTATACAATGTAAAAAAATCATCTTTTTCACTGTGTAAAAATGCTACAACTTTCGCTAATGTGCAGAGTTATCATTTTGTACTCACCAAGAAAATGTCCAAAAAAAATTGTTCATGGTTTGAGCCTCCACAATGTAACCATTCACTAAATAATGATAAGTAATTACAATGTTTATGATTATGTGGGAGATGATCTTATCCAAGGAGGGTTACTCCTAGTCATGTAATGCTATATAAATCAGATAAGCTTGGCGGCGTGGACCACTCAATCTGACGCTGTCTTACCTTACACAACATACTTTTACTTTTGTTATTGGGAACCTAGCTGAGGTGGTCAGTAGACCAGTCCTTCACTTAGGAATATAGTAGAGATACTCCTGGGCCCTAGTGTTTGACTCAGATGAAGGCTCATAAGAAAAATAAACTATCCTGGGCCAGACCTAACCCTTGTTACCATCTCCTATAGTACAGCTTTAACTAGGTTATCCAAACAGAATCTCACTACCCCAGAAAAGGACTACAAAATATTTTGACTTCCTCAAAATCATGAGTTTTATATCCAAAAAAATGGTTTGTACATCAGTATCACTTTTAATCTAAGTACTCTCCTCCTGGGACTAGTTGTTAGATCGGGAATGGGCTGGATTTAAAAGAAGTATGTGCAGTGGTAGTAGTGGAGAAGCATATATTTAAAGGCACTAAAAATTACAGCAGAGCTGATGTGGCCATGTACAACAGAAAATAAATAACAATCCCTTAGTATTGTAAAGATGAATTAATCAACATGACACGAGCGTGGGACAAAGAAAAATTCTGAGTCCCTGACAGGAATCGAACCCATGACCTCCCGAACACTGGGCGGGCGCTCTATCCACTGAGCTATGAGAACTCATGGAGAGCAAGGTCATTTAACTGAGTTCATATATGATAGGTGTCCTGCATACTGCTAGGATCAGCGCTATAGAATTCATCGCAAGTAGTGATAAGTTAATAAAGATGGTGAATTTTAGCTCAGTGGATAGAGCGCCCGCCCGGTGTTCGGGAGGTCATGGGTTCGATTCCTGTTGGGGACTCAGAATTTTTCTTTGTCCCACGCTCGTGTCATGTTGATTAATTCACCTTCACATTTCATTACCGAGCTTAAAATTCACCATCTTTATTAACTTATCACTACTCACGATGAATTCGATAGCGTTGATCCTAGCAGTATGCAGGACACCTATCATATATGAACTCAGTTAAATGACCTTGCTCTTCATGAGTTCTCGTAGCTCAGTGGATAGAGCGCCCGCCCAGTGTTTGGGAGGTCATGGGTTCGATTCCTGTTGGGGACTCAGAATTTTTCTTTGTCCCACGCTCGTGCCATGTTGATTAATTCACCTTCACATTTCATTACCGAGCTTAAAATTCACCATCTTTATTAACTTATCAATCTCCTAGTAGTATTTACAATTTAGCTATGGAAAACTGTCAAACCATCCAGAACATTTGTGTTGCGTTTCCAGTTCTGTAAAATCTTAAGCATCAATTAAAATATTAAATTAGCTAGTGTAACTTGGTGACATGTAAACATACGAAATCTGTTCAAATATCTTAAAGGACTGAGCGTTGTGGTATCTCCCAGTGTTAGTGTCCTCCACTGTTTCTTCAGGACTGATACCAAATCAATGACTATTGTTATTGTAGATCAACTGGTCAACATCACATTCTTGCCTGGAATCTGCTTGATAGAGTTGTCAGCCCATCAGGTCAAGAAGTCAGGCAAGTGAAATTTTGAATAAATTTTAACTAAAGGCAATATTTTGTGTGATGTGCTTGAATTTGTTGTACACCTAGGTGAACAGATGATTATTGGGAGTTTGTTGAGCCAGCCAGATAAATTGTTGAGCAGTGGGGGTGCTAGGGGGAGGGGGGGAGGGGGGGGGGGAGGAAACGCAGAAAGTAGAGATGGAGCAGTGCTAGCATTCCATTATGGAAGGGAAGTAGACAATGCTGTCAATTATCTTATGTTACGGAGACTAGGAATTTAGCATCAGCACTGATGAGCTGATCCCCTTGAATGACCTTGACCACGTTCTTCAACTAGCTTTGAATTGATACCCTGAACTGCCCCTCCTTGTCGGTAGAAATTTATCAAGATTCAAATGAGTTAGAAGAATACAATAGCAGCCAGCAGACCATGGTGGTTCAATCTATGGTCAATGCATTCATAGTGTATTCATGGGCAAGACACTACTTGCCCGATGTCTCTCTTCCCACTCAGTTGTGCAGACAGTCAAGTTTCCACAATGGCCATCTTGGGGACAGAGGAAAGTCTGTATTTATGACTGTACGGGAAAGTATTTATGACTGTATGGGCATGAACTGTTTAATTAACGTGGCATATGTGCGCAATTTCTCTTCCAGACGTTATCTTCACTATGCATTTCAGCATTGGTCGAAACAGAACAGGCTCTCAGGCAACCTGATCAAGTCACTTATGTCTCACATTGACACTGAACACAGCAAGGTATGGATTTCATTGAACTTTTTGTTATTGTGTAAAATTATCTTATCTTATTTAGTTGTATGTTTAAATCTTATTACATTATCTTTTGGTATTTAATCTGAGATTTCTATCACCTAAGAACAACCAGTTGTCTTCTTTATGCATAACCCAATGCCTCCTTTTTTGAACATGGAAAATTTGTAAAACTTATTTATTGTCAAAAGTAGTTTTTTGAAAACTGCATGGCAGTCCAAGAGCCATCTGGATAACTGGAGACTGACTAGAAAACTTTTTGGTTACTTCATTCTTCAAACTCCCACTGTATATTTTTTTTTCCATCTTTCTATTTATTTTTAGTATAAATCTGCTAGGGGTCTATGATGAATGCCATTCTCTGATTGGCTACGCTAGTCGCTGTCTATTCTGTGATAGGTAGTCAGTAGTGTAGCAGTGTGCCCTTCTGCAACTTCTGTTGAAACATGAGCCACCTCAATTTTTCTCAGACTTTCTCAATACATTTCTCTAAAGAAACACAGAAAATTAATAACTCACAAGACATTTTTCTGTGACATGGCTCTCAGCCAATCTGAGGTTTACTTTCTGTTTGCTATTGCTTGATGGTCCTAATTGTGGGCAATATTACACATGATAACAGATTGTTGTGTAATGTTCTTATCACTTCTATTCATTTTCAGGCAGCTTGGCTATGCTTAGCAGAGATTGGGTCATCATCAAATAAATTGGACCATTCCTTTGTCGTGAAGAGTTGGAATGAGTATTCACAAGGGCTAAAAGGTATATTTTAACTAGTGGTTTAACGATTAATCGAATTCTCGATTAATTGCGATTGTGACCGTTCGGTTCACGATTCTTTGATTCCACGTTTCGATTTTGGTTCGATTTTTTGCATATCTTTCCCAGAGTGCCCTCAGTGAGTTATTATATTGTGAAATCAGAATCCAGAACTCTTTAAAATATGCGTTTTTTTATTGACGAGTAAAGACGTTTGCAGTTTGTGCGCCATTTTGTCTTGCGTGGTGAAAATGTTGCCCTTCTAACACCCCTTGAGAATTTCCAAATAAAGCAAACCTTTTGCGACACACTCATTGTATCCCAAAATTGAGGGTTTAGGGTTGTATGTTGTTTACATTGTGTATCATAGTGTAAGAATTTAAAAATGTTAATGTTTTGCATAATCGAATTGAAATAAGAATCGCAAGGAATATGAATCATTACACCCCTAATTTTAACTAGAATTTTCAAGAAAGTTGTAGTCCAGACCGTCCCACCCTGTCAATTAGCCACGAAATGGCAAAAGGCACTGCGGTTAGCCTAAGTAGCACTCTGGTTAGCCCAAGTGGTGCTCAGGTTAGCTTAAATATCACTGACTTGACAGTGGTTAGCTCTTAGTAATTGTACAGGTTAACTCTTTACAGGTGCCTGTAGCCCACATTGACTCTTACTTGTAGCGCCATTTTGTCACTTTGCTATTTTGTGTGTTAATCATGCCCAGTTTCTACAGCATGAAGTGACTCTGGCTACTTATTGTGAAGCCTCCTGTACATACATAACATACATATATACATAAACTTAATTAATGTGTCTTAACATAGCCTATGGGGAAAAAAACCCTCTACTAATTGGGGACACTTAATTTATATATACCTCGGCATTATAACATCTAGTGGCCAGTTTATGGAGTATCATGGATCGAAGAAGTGCAATAATAATAATAATTGCATCTTTACTTTCGGTGACTGAATTGATGAACATTATAATTTTAATCTAACTTTTTCCTTTCATGTTTTGTTTGCCAGATTATGACTGGGAGACATTGTGTCGGATCCTAACAGTGTTGGGAAGCACTGCTTCTCTTCTTCCACCTGCAGTGATCAGAACCCTTAAAGGTAAGATATACCACATTAAAGATTGTCTATGCTCTTCAGTGTTATGGTTTCTTAAAAGGTCTAACAAGAAGTACAAGGTAAAGAAATGTGGCATGAGTGGGATTTGAACCCACATGGTCTGGATTAGATCCCCTTTGCTCTACTAACTGAAGCCCCGACTACACTAATTTTTTTTATGAAACGCACATTTTTTGAGGTATTTTTGCCTATCATCTACACTAAAATGCTCGTAAACAGTGATGAGAATGGAAACTTTCAAAAATGGTTTCAAAAGTGGAGTCTTTTGAAAATGACTGGTGAAAACGGAGGCTTTTGAGAATGGCGATGAAAAAGCATCATGTGCTTTCACTTCTATCAGTGTTTTCAGGCTAATTAGGGTGGATAACAGGCAAAAACCCTAGTGTGGGCAAAAATAGTTTGTGTTGTTTTCTTCGAGATGAAAACAGAGATTTTTGAACTACAAGGCCAGATGGGAGCAGATTGTGGGTAATAAATTATGATGGCACCAGTAATTTGTGGCAAAGTAGATATTGAGGGTATGATTCCAAATGAAATGTGTAGTCTCCCAGTTCCTTTCTAGGGATTACCCTCAGAAGGAAAGAGGTCTCCAAATTACTTTAGAGTTAATTCTACTTTCCAGCTTTTAATATCACTGCAAGAAGTAGGTCACACTCTTTAAATCACAACTTGATTACTGCTTGGGCAACAGTTGGTGTCACCATAATGAAAGTGGACTCACCAGTCCAGGGACCAGAAAAAAGATCAAATTAGGAGAGGTTTCTGCTTAGGGGAGCTTAATACTGCAGTGCTTGTGCGTGCCCATTTTTATTTTTAATAATGCTCTAAGGAAAATGAAACATTCACAAAATTAATGGTTGCTTCATTCTCTACATCTTCTCAGATGACCTACAAAGGAAATTGATCATGTTTGATTGTTCTCCAGAAGTCATAGCTGCTATCATAGCAACCCTCTGCAAGGTATTGTATTTCGCATATTTCTTCATTACTCCCGAGCCTTTTCTCTAGATAATAGCAAAGTTACAGCCTTCTCTGTTCAGAAAACTTAAACTGCGATTTTTTTCACCATTACAGCTCTGTAAAGTGCAGCCAGAGGAAGGAGTAAGTCACTGCCTTATTTAATCACAATTAATGTGTCTAGATTTGTAATAATTTCAACTGTCTATCAGTGCTGAATACCATAACACATTGCTGTTTATTGTTAACACACTTTCCTGAGCCGTGTGTACTGGAAAAGATTGTGTCTCATCAAATACTGGTCAACCTCATCCACCAGAACCTACCTCATTCACATTCACAGTAACAGAGTGTGGTACAGGAGCACGTAGCTGTCAAGGCATTACATGTGGCCAATTTGACATTCTGTTTGACCACAAAAGAATCACCCCCCCCCCCCGTTTCCTGACGCATGGTTAGTTTTACTCTCCACCTTGGCCCACTGTTTGCTTCACCCAGTCTTTCACTTAAAGTGCACCTAACCCCCAATTTTTTTTTCTCGCTAAAACAAATCTAGACTTTATTTGAAGCATTTGGGTGAAGAAATTTTTGAATTTGGTTGAATCGTCGATTTTTTATGCCCTTTCAAAGTCGCGAGTAAGTGTTTCACGACCGCGTTTTAGGGAGTCTGGGGCGGCGGTACCTGATGACGTCTACCCAGGAACCAAACACAATAGTGCCTCAGTCAACTCCCTGTATTTGTTCGAGAAAATAGAATGCAAAACTAATCGTTCCGATGTATTTTGGGACTAAAACGTCCAAGTTTTGTCTCAGAATCATTTCTTTTTCGTCACTGGAGTCAGAGTTAAGTTTCGATTTGGAAGGCTCCGAAATAAACTTCGATCGAGCACGTTCGACAACTGTGAACTCACTGCTTAGAGCTTTGAGAGCAATTTACAATATTTCAAGCGACGACGGGGAAGACGTCTTTGCGGACGAGCTGCTTGTATATTAGGAATGGAAAGCTATATACGAAGTGGAGGAGCAGGCAAACGAAAAGCAGGAAAGAAAACTCAAGGACTGCTTTGGATGGTAATTTCGTCAACTAAACATAAGATTCCCACGCGTGTTTATAGCCCGTTTACATTTGTCCTTACTGAGAATGTATTTTGTCAAGGTTCTGTTAAATCCAGTTTGTGTTTTACTTTCAGTTGAATGCTTCATGTTTATAAGAGCGACGTACGTGTTGCAGTTTTCGAGACTTGATGACCTTGATGAAAATCGTATTGTTTGGACCTGTATTTTTGAAGCTGCGGGAAGCAAGGCGGAAGGAAACATTTCATACAATTACCGATTTCACATTGTCACACATTTTAAGTCGTAACTCCAAATAACCAATGTAAATTGTTCTCAAAGTTTGCAGTGAAATTCGTCGGATAAGCGAAAAGGATGTGTTCCCTAAGCGGTCTGCAGATAATGTTATGCGGTCATATTTTCGACGCTATTGCACAGAATCTTTGTCGCACTGCTGATTTCCAAACCTTCAAAAAACTCTGTGAGTCTAACAATCTTGTTATCATGTAATTCTAGAGGATTAATCTTCGACTTTCATCTAAATCGAAAGAGAAATAAGTGTTGGTTAGCGGCGTACAGTTGCAATCTATTTACATATCAGTATAACGCTTCTTGATCATGACCGGATCACACAACTTTGCCGGTTATGTTATGAATATTACGGGATTGGAAGATATAGGTTGTAGGTAGTATTTCTACAAATTTCTGGTTAGCTTTAAGCAGAAAATTTATGAAAATAGCGTTTGAAAGTCTGCGGAACAAATTCCAGTGAGAGTTCTTCAATGGTTCTCACAGATTCAGTTCGCTTGTTTCGGTTCGACAAAATCAACCATCGTTTACGTCTTTATTGCACCATTAGCCGATCATTGTCAGTAAATTGTACAGTATATCTTTCTTTAAATCTGGAATATTGCTGCAACAGCCGATAGCACCTCTGGAAGGCGTTTTCTGCGCACTTTTCGAATGTGTATTGCACCATCCTGAAGGAAATGAGAGGAAATGAGATATCCAACCTTCCTGGGTAGACGTTACAAGAGCCGCTAGACCCATTCTCCTCAAACTCGGTCGTGAAACAAAATGGCGGTGTTTTGGAGCTATTTTCGAGATTTCGTCATGGCACAGAAAATCGAGGATTTAATGGAATTCAAAAATTTTTTCACAGAACTATTTCAAATAATAAGTAGATTCGTTCTGGCGAAAAAAAATTTTGGGGGTTAGGTGCACTTTAAGCATGGGTTTAGATATAGTACTACTCAACCTAATGATGTATCTGTTTTGTCCCAGCAGATTGTCTTTGATTGTTCTTTGACTTTTTTCTGTATTCCTTTGTAGGGAAACAATAGCCATTGGTGTTCTGACTTGTTGAAGGCCTCCGAGGAATTCTTGTCCAGTGTAACATTAAAACGGGACTCCTTAGATGAAGAACTTCTTATGAGACATTTGTTCACTGTGGGAGAAGTAGCACAGGTTTGTTGTGCTTTCTTTGAAGGTCTGAAATTGTAACTAAGACTTAGACCATCTAGCAGGAGTATTAAGGTACCACGTTGTTGTGAGGAACACAGTTTCTATGCAGTTAAACTGGGGGCATGGTCTATGTGCACAGAGCAAGGCAGCTTTGCAGGACTTGAAAGCAAAGGAGTCAACTGCTGCTGTTTTAGTGCTACCTGATGTCATTTTGAGCATTAACCCCTTCTGGAATCAATTTGCTCTTAGAGTGAATGAAGTATTTAGTGTTTTCTTTTACTTGCTAGTTGTTACAGTGTAACAGTAAAGGAGGGAATCCCTTGACTAAAATTGAAATTACTCATCACATCATAATTGCAGATATCAACTATTATGCAAAGTGTTATTGACAAATTAAATTAAGTGGATTGCTTGCCTGACTGTTTTCAATTATTAACAGCTTGCACCAACCAAGACCACAGAACGGCTGTTTATGTTTGTGGAATCCATGCTGATATCTCACAACAACAAACAAGGTTGGTTGTGATAGTTTTGTTGGAGTGTTATAGTCATAGCTAGTCTCCTGTTAAACTTTGTGCTTAGTGCCTTTCTTACCTAATACTAATGGAAGGTACTTACTGGGTCAACAATGGGGTCATTTAACAATCGTTTTTGAAACAATCAATGACCAAGCACCTGACAATATCTGTAAGATTATTAGCTATAAAACACTTACCAAGCATAAGTTCAGATCAAATCATAGCCCTATGCTGGTTATCCTACAGCAAAACACATCACACACGCTTGTGGACAGACCATTCTTGTCATGTTGTGTGCTTGTAGACATTTACCCTTGTGAAATACCTTTGATCATTTTTTTGTGGAACCTATGGTATAAAGATTTTAATTCGATTTTAACTCAGGTTAATTATCACTTAAATTTGACAAGGCACACTTAAAAATCTTCATCTTCTTTGTAGTTAGTAGTAACGTTAATTTTTGATTTTCTCTCTCTTTTTATTTGTTATTATTTTATTCAGATCCCCTTCAGAGGCTAAATCTGTCACCACCTGTCAAAGCTCATGCATTTGTTACTCTTGGTAGGTTATATCATCCAAACAATTAAAACAATGTAGAGTTCACTATTTTGAAACGACATCTGACTGAAGCAAGGCCAGAAAAGAAATTATTTCAGATGCGAACTAGTAGGAGGCAAGCATTAATCACTACATTCAAAGTGCATCTTTCCATTTTTATATGATGCTTTTAAATCAGCCAATCAACCAACCAGTCAGTCTGCCCGTCCATTTGTCCCTCTGTTCGTCTTTCCATCTGTCCGTCCGTCCGTCAGCCAGTCAGTCCATCAAAACTTTATTAATGTTAAAACTTAGCAAGATGAGGGGAAACAGCCCTCTACTAATTGGGGACACTTAATATAATAGTAGAAGCCTGCTAAGTATTATCTAAAAGGTATTTGAATTCATATCCATTGCTGCTACACACTTAAATCCAGACTGTTCTTGTTCACTGATAAAACTTGATAGTCTCCAAACATTGTGCAAAGTCTGACTTTGGGGATGTAACTTTGCTTCCAAACCAGCTAAATCTTTTACTGGTTTTGTTCAAACAGGCAGTAACCTCTAATACCTGGCTAAGTGATAAAGGCAGAAATAGTTACAAACATCCCAGATTTAGAGACTCGAATTTTGAAAAGAAAGTGTGAGAAAGAGACATCTGAAGTAGCAGTAGCATTTGTGAGCAAACAATAATAGGCTCAAGACACTAAAGCACTACTGCAGTTGTTTCAAACTTAAACATGACTAGGTTTGAGGTTACTGAATTTTCTTCCAAACCAGCTAAATCTACCACTGGGTTTGTTCAAAAAGGCAGTAACATTCTAATACCTGCTAAGTGACATAGGAGAAATAATTACAAACATCCCAGATTTAGAGACTCAAATTTTGAAAAGAAAGTGTAAGAAAGAGACGTTAAGTTTGAAGTAGCAGTTGCATTTGTGAACAAACAATAGGCTCAAGACACTAAAACACTGCTGCAGTTGTTTAAAACTTGAACGTAGCTAGTTTTGAGGTTACTTTTGCCTTTGCATTCAAGTCATCTGTACTTTGACGTGTATGTTTCTACATATGGCATGATACAAAAGTGAGATATCTGTATTGAAAATGTTCGTTGTTAGGAAAACTGTGCCTTCAGAATGAAGACTTAGCCAAGCAGTGCATTGCCGCACTTGCAAGAGAGTTAGAAACCTCCGATGACCCAGCCATCAGGAACAATGTGACCGTGGTCATGTGTGACTTATGTGTGAGGTATGTACAGAAGTACAATGGCTGCAAGAAGATTATGGTGAAGGTTTCCTCTCTAAATATTGTGATTCATTTACTCTATTTTTTATTGTAAGAATCAGTGTATTTGTGTTATACTTCTCCTGGATAAACACAATGCTAGTGTCTGGACTCAGAATACAACTGAGCATTATACTTCCCAGCAGCTATTAGCAATTTTAGTTGTGAGTCATTAGTGTAAAGTATGTGAATTATATCCTTCCTGCCTGATCTAGTGTCTTTTCTTTTCCAGATATACTAGTCTTGTTGATCGATATGTCCCAAACATTGCTACCTGCTTGAAAGACAGTGCATCTCTTGTGAGGAGACAGACACTGACTCTCTTAACACACCTTCTTCAGGTACTGTATGCTGCACATGGCAATGAACTAAAAACTAATTTTTTATTTCTTCTCAAGCGAGAGTGAAGACAGGCATCCAGAGAAGATTGTCTCAATTTATGTGCTTCAAACATTTTCAGACTTAACAGTGAAAGAAATATGTGACCATCAAATGGAGATGTCAGAGTTGTTTTGATAGAATGAGTATACTTAGTGGAGTGTGTTTAATCTGATAGTAATTAAGCTCCCTCTCCCCAGAAAATAAGTTCTCCCAAAAATAGGCCCCTAAATCCGAGATGGAAAAGTCCCCATTAAAAGACCATCACTGCCTGTAAACAAGCCCATGAGCATGTGTTTTGATGTAGCTACTAAAAAGATACATTTTTCTAGTTCTAATTATAACTCTCTCATTGGAGGGCCTGGTGTGTATTTTATGTAGCTGTGCACCGTTCTGGGAGACTTATTTCTTGATTATAGAACTATCATTACATGTGGTGCTCTTGTTTGCACCTAACATTTTCTAGTAGCAAAATTGTTTCCAATTGTAAACCCCGCCCCCACCACGCACACACACACACACCCACTCCAAGACTTAATGACTGAAATTGTATGGTTATCATTTTCATGACTGTACAAGCATCATTTTTTTTTTTTTGTTTACAGGAAGACTTTGTTAAATGGAAAGGTTCTCTCTTTTACCATTTTATCACTACTTTAGTTGACGAAGATGTCGAGATAAGGAAATTTGGTAAGGAAGTTTGGTGTTTTTCTTTTCTGCTTTCGTTAGTTATTTAAGAATGATAAAAATGCCAGTTTTTTGTTCATTTTTAATCTTGTTGCTGATCAAAATGTTGTTCATGTTTTTGTTTTTCTTGTTCAGCTGATTTTTGCTTGGTACATCTTCTGTTGACCAGACATCCAGGCATGCTGTTCCAACACTTTGTAGAGTGTGTGTTCCACTTTAACTCCTTTACAAATCACAAAGGTATACCTATGCAATGACTACTAACATATCACTTGGGCTCATAAAGGGTCTAGAAAAATGTGTTTACAAAGATGTGTGGTCAGTCAGTTGGTCGGTCAGTTGGTCAGTTGCATGCCTTGTAACATTTACAAGTGTTGCAAAATAATAGTACTTCTGTAATTAATGTTCCTTGTTAATCGTTTTTCTTTCTTCTCTGTGTGGTTAGTATACAACAAGTTCCCACAGACAGACAGGGAGAAGAAACTCTTTTCACTGAAGGGAGACCATAATTCTGGGTAAACAGCCTCAATCTATAAGTTAAGGTTCAATTTGATCTTTACTACTGCATCAATTTATTAATTGCACTGGTCAGTTTTATAGACTAAACTGTTTTGGTGTGTGTATATTCTTAATATTCACTTCTTTTGACTGCAAGTAAATAGCCAAGAAATGTTTCAGTGGATCTCAAAAACACCTTCCAAATGCAATATTTAATAGAACTGCATCATTCACAGATGAAATAAGATGTTGACCAAACTAAAGGGATGATTTTGATAATCCTTCCCCAGAGCACAATCCTGGTTGTGTATGTCAGACACATTGTGAAACGTCATTTTTGTTTTATTTTTTAGAAAACGTTTCACAATTTATCAGTTTATGCTGACTCACATGAGTGACGAGGACAGGTTTCATCTTACGAGAAAGCTTTGCCAAGAGGTCTGAATTGTTTCTGTCATATGATATATTTCATTTCATTTTCTTCCTTGTCACTTGAACAAGTTATAGGGCATTCTTAGAACTGATGGATCATGCGTACAGAAGGCATCTGCGGTTGAGTGTCAATCGATACCCCCAATTGACCTTCAATTGACTAGTCATGGACATCTCAATCAACACTCAATCGACATCTCCATCCATACTTGGTCAAACATAGTTAAATGAAATTTAACATAGTTAACGACTAGGAGCTAGTCTGGTCAGTAGCGTTTTTATAGGCAGTTGTTAGTGTCTTGGCGGTCTGTTAGCGTTTGTTTAGTGTTTGGTGCATTCTGTAGCGTTTGATATAGTTCAATGAAATTTTACATAGTTTATGACCAGGAGCTAGTCTGGTCAGTAGCGTTTTTTGTAGGCATATGATAGTGTCTTGGCCATCTCTTAACGTTTGTTAAGCGTTTGGTGCATTCTGTAGCGGTTGCAGCAGTCATATGGTCATGAGAGCCCTGAGGCTGTCATTGTCCAGCGGTATTTTTGGTTAGTACGTGTGTCGTTGTCCCATGTGCTTGCAGAGTGCTTGTCGCTCTGTTAGTGTGGCGTTGTGGATTGAATTATAGTGTAGTGGTTCTCAGCATTCCCTCCCTATCCCCCCCTCGGTTAGCACACCATGGAGTGTCGATCGATACATATGAGTCAATTGACACTCTGCCTACTATCAACCAACTGATAATGGGGTGTTGATCAATTTAGTGTTGACTGAGTATCGATCTAGATGTCAATCAAGTGTCGATCGAGGGTCAATTGACGGTATCAATCGACACTTGACCACGGATGCCTTTGGTACACATGATCTGAACTGACAACACATGGTAGGTATTCCTCTTGAAAAGACTTGGATTTTAACTGAAAGTCAGCAAGTTGTTTGGATGAGTGTTTCCCTCTGGATTTGCTGCCTACCCTCCATACATGTGTTCTTATTGTGACTTGCTTAGGAAATGACTTTTCAAATGTGCTTGCATGAAGTGATTGCTTTTGTATCTGACTGCATAAAGATTCAGTTTGTTGGCAAAAAAATTGCAAATCATCATTCAGATGATATGAGATTTTAGAGCTCATCCCAACTGATTTGATTTTTCAAATTCTTGTGATGTAGGTGCTTGGTGGGTTCAACGACGGTGATATTATCCTGGATCAAGACTCAGCTTCAGTTCTAAAAGATGCCCTGCTTATTTTGAGTAGCAAGGTAACAACTGTCAGTTGCTAAATGTCTTTCACAACTTGTTATACTGAAAGGAATTTTCTAAGAACATCCTCAAACTAATACTTCATTGTTTGAGATAGCTGAGGACTAGCGTCTGTGGAGGAAGGAAACCATTAGTTATAGATTACTGTAGAAGAAAGTGAAGTGAAGCCTTGGAGCTGACAGGCTCATAGCTGCTGGAGCTTATCCCGGTTTCTGTAGCATGAAGTGGCTAGGAGTATTTCTACTCCCCTTGGATGAGATGCTAGTCCATCGCAGGTCACTCCCCTGCAATTTGTTAGGTTTCCCCAACAATTTGCCACTACCCATTTGTACTCCTGGGTGGAGAGAGGCACTGTGAGAGTTAAATGTCTTGCCAGTGTCCTCGGCCAGGGCTTGAACCCGGACTGCTCGATCCAGGGACGACTGCACTAACCATGAGGCCAACTCACCTCTCACATAGATTAAATGTAGCTCATACAAAAAAAAAGGTTAAAAAAAGACCAATGTCCAGAACACAAGATGAAAAGATTCGAATCAGCAAATAGTTAAAAGGAGAGCAAATTGTAACATTTAATATTTTAATTAGCAATTTTTCCAAGACAAGGTAACAATATTTTTAAACATTCTGCCAGACTTTCAGTTTGTGTTCGAGACCATGTGTTTGGGTAACTCATGTCACATATTTTATAACTTCAGTGCACTTCTGTAGTAATTTGTACCAAAACTGAACTTTTTTTTTGAAGTTTACCTCATAAGAAAACTTGTCTTCTGGGTTTTTTTCATGCTCATCACAGTACCTCTTCTAACACTGAGGACTAGTAAGGCTCACAGCAAGCACTACTCGGGAGAATTCCTGCTCCAACCAGAAGTTATGTCTGGCTGTATTAGAGAGTAAGATGTTGCTGTAATGGATGCATATTACCCTGTCTGTGGTCTTAATTAACAAGTATTTCATACCCAGACCCCATGTTTTCTTTTGTTCCAGAATATCAAACTTTCGTCAATGAGAGCCAAGGCAGCTGAGGATCTTGCTGATGAGGGAGACATGGCAGGAGCTGCTATCGTGCAAGCCAGAAACAAATTCCTTACTCAGGTAAATTGCTTACAGCCACGCTAGGTATGCTATCCATTGTGGAGCAGGTCTTGGTGTTATACCTGCTTGGACCAACTGCGTTCAGTGTGCCTTTTACTCAAACCTAACTTGGTGTAGTCTGTGATGAATCTGTAGTTGATTAGGGTTACAATATTGTAACTATTCAGTGCTAGCATACCTTTCGTCATGTTTTAATTTTAAAGCACACTCAAGGTTTAAGCGACACTCCTTTTAGTTACATCACCTTCACATATCTTCTTTATGCCAAGCGGCATGTAAGGCCACTAAACAGAAGATCAATTATGCTTGTTGCCTCACTTAGGGGTGAAAATAACAGATTTTGGTCTCAGTTGGTCAGGAATATGCGCAACTGTTTTTAGCCATCAAGGTGTCTTAATAGTCAGCTCATCTTGTTTTGTTGACCATTTGTTTGTAAATAAACTTGAACATGTGTTCAAGTTATTAGTTAGTCGTATTAGGATTTGCAAAGCACAGTTGAACATTTGGTATGGGACACCTTCAAGACCAGGAAAAGTGTTCACTAGGGGAGATGTCTTGCACTTATGGGACATTTGAAAGCAGAGGTCTGTGTGTGATAGGGATCATGGCTGAGTGCCTGTTTATGGGAAGCTTCTACCTGCAGGGGTGCCCCTGTATTGAGATCTAATGCTGGTGTTTGATTTGTGTTACAGGTTTTAAAGAAGAACATGATTGAGAACATCGTACCAATTATCATTGAGCTCAAACATATGGTGAGTTGATGGTGTGGTGGGCGTGCAAGAACCCCTCCTCCCAGACCCTTCTCCCAGCTCCTCCTCGCTCTTCTAGACTTGCTCCCCTTTACATAATATGTTTCAAATGTTTATTAGTGATGAAAAATTTGAGTTTTGATATGAGAGAAACACTTGACTATTTTGTTTTTATGGCAGCTCGAAAAGCAACATTCGCCGTTGCTCAAAGACCTGATGTCCTGCTTAAAAGAAGTGATGAAAGATTACAGATCAGAAGTTCAGGACGTGCTATCAGCAGACAGGCAGTTAGCCAATGAAATTGAGTTTGATCTCAAAAGGTTTGAGGAACAACAGAAAGAACTACTTGAGGAACAGAGGAGGAAGCAAAGCACTCCAAACAGTTCCCCACAGGTTTGGACAATTATATGTTTTTTTTTGTAAATGGCAAAGTCAGTGTAGTTTATTGTTTTGGTATCTCATTCAGCAGGGGTATTTTGCAGAATGCCGAACACTGAACACCAAATGCACTGTTTGCTTGCGGTTTAGTAGTTTCACTCTTGTTTGCTTGTGGTTAGCTTTTGTTTGTTAAGGACAGCACTACAGTATTGCATATGGCCCTGTCCAACAAATAAAAGCTAACCGCAAGCAAATATAAGTGAAACTAACCATAAGTAAACAGTGCATTTGGACTGTACTAAGACTTCAATTCTTCTCTGCCAAGACACTTGGTCAACTTGCATGGGCGTGGCTCAATATCAATTTCAGAGTAAAAAAAGCATTGGATCAAAAAAACAGTTTTTGAAGGAGGGATTGTAACTAAACTGTAAAAGCCCTAGTCTTTATATAACCACTGCAAAGGAGACTATAAAAGCCCTGTAGCTGACTTTTTTAATGGTTCAAGTTGAAAATGCTCAGTGGCTGTTAGTAAGAGTTCTTAGTCAGAGTTCTTAGTAAGAGTTAGTAAGAGTTAGTAAGTGTTGTTGAGTTTGTTATAAATTCTTTGTTGTCACAACTTGTTACTCAGGTCATTGCCAGGCAGCCTGGAAACACTCCAGTTCAGGTGACAGGGTTTGTTACCCCACAGCTTCGAAGTGCTACACCTTCTCCCAACATTGGTAAGGCTAACTCTTGTCAAATAATCATGACAGTTTTAACATGTTTATTTTGTTGAAAAGGGTAAAATAGTATACATACAAGGCTAAAAACTAGAAAAGAAAACTTACTATAAAACCAAACATTTTTCCACTTATGGATATACTCAGTTTTCATTTCTTTAATTTGACTATAATTATTTTTCAACTGTAACTTGCATGTGTTGTTGTAAGTATGTTTAAGGGAGGATTAACCCAAATGTTATTGAATTTATTAATCAATCTGGCTCATGATTTAATTCACAACAGCATCCAACAGGCATAACATTGTTACACCTCTAGCTGGTGCTATTGGCCAAATGCAAATCAGCCGACGACACACTCTAGCCCCAGATCTGAGAAACAAGGCTCTGATCACGAGTGCTCTGAAATCGAACCTCACTGTACAAATCAGCCCTTTGCAGAACAAGCGACGGCACACACTCACAACCGCAGCTATTCTGAATTCTGCTCGCAAAGCTGTGGATCAAGCACACAAAGTTGCTGAACAACAGAAGAGAAGCATTGGTCAGATAGAAGGCTCTAGAGGCCCTGGTAAATATGGTACTTTCATGGAGGGACCAGAACGACGCACACCTCTTAAGCCTGCTAATTCCAGAGCCTTTCAGAGGGACAATGAAGAGCGTGCAACTAGCACTCCAGAAGGTAATTTATTGAATGACAGTTTTGCGAGAAGAGTCATAATGCCACTTGAGAATTCTGCCCTCCTGTACTGATGTGTTACAACTAAGTAACAGATGCAATTTTTAACATTTTGAAACCTCCTTTCTTTATTAGGATGTAGGTTGAATATTTTTACTAAGTGGATTTTATTTGTATTTTTAGGATTTGTACATACCGTAAATCCTTGAATTAGTGCCTGGGGCGCTTATTTCAAATTAAGGAGAAGTTGTGGGGTGCTTATTCAAGGGGGGTGCTTATTTAATTTTTCCCAAATCGTCACCTGACATGATCATTTTTTTAATATGTCATCTGCGCGTAAACAACAACATAAGCTGTTTATCGACATAAAAAGCTGATCCCAAAGCTTAAAACATGGCACCGTTAGTACTTAATGTGTTCATCGTGTTCACAAACTGAAACAATGTACAAATCTAATACTATATGATGAAAAATATACATCCTTTGTTGTCTCTTACTCATCCACAAAATGCAGGGGAGAGGAGGCGGCGCTTATTTTAAATTTCAGCTGATAGAAGGGACGCTTATTCAAAGGGGGCGCTTATTTGAGGGGGGGGCGCTAATTCAAGGATTTACGGTATGTTATTTTAAAGCACATTTGATCATATATATATGTTAATTTGCATTAACGCCCAAGTCGCTAGTGGAGGGAAGGTGCCTACGAAGCCCGGGGGCTGCAACTGCAGTCACATCCCCAAGGCGCTAGAACACCCGACTGGCCTGCCCAACCCGCAACCAAGCCACGAGCCCCCCGCGCCATGCCGAAGGGATCTCCGGGATGGAACAACCCGGAGTAAGGGGGCTCGGGGCACCAAGGCCACAGCCCCCGACAACCCCAGCCTGAGGCACCCACCCCCACTGGTACCCAGAGTAATCCGCTACCTGTTAAGCCACCAACTGGTAGGATACGCGGACAATGGAACTAACTGGAGTTCGGATATAGATCTGGTAGGCATCGCTAGACCACCGCCCTAAGGTCTTGATAAGGTGATCTGGAACTCCCCGCGCCGCTGCAGTTGTCGCTGCCCCAATACGGAAGCTATGACCAGAGTATGAGCCAGAGTACCCTGCCTCATTTAGGATGGACTGCACAGAGGATGATAACTGCTGCCGCGTAAGAGGACGACCATCGCTAAATATAAACAGTGGCCCTGGAGTGGACCCACGTGGAGACAAGTAATTGCCCAAAGCTGTTATGGGACACACAGAGCCCAAGCCACGCCCTAAGTAGATATCATAACCCATGCGGAAGGGGTCTGTCTTGGAGCACTTGATACGGACTTTAAAACACGAGGGGTTCACCAAGGAGTCTGCTTGCAGGTCGCTAACAGTCATATGGGTGTTAGGATCAAACACAGAGTTGACTGTGAACTCCCCGGCACTCAAAAAACCAAAAAATCCCAAGCAGCACGCAGCCCACAACATCACATGGTCTCTCGTAGACAGGTCCAAAGAGCGCTGAATGACCTTCAGATGATCTACTGTGATAGGTAGGCGCCTAGGTGAAGCTGGACCCTGAACCCGCTTAATGCCCCTAAGTAAACGCTGCAAACGAAGGCAGTCGACTAAAGGATCTGGAAGGCCATGGTCAATATGAAGGGAGTGTACTGCTGAAAGATAGACCTTGATGGAGGAATGGTTCAGGTTATCTGCCAATAAAGAAGCGAAGCGCATGAGAGTTTCCTCATTGGCCGGGGGAATGTAGCCATCCTGGTTTGCACGACCATCCTGGCGGCAAAAGTCTATAAATCGACGTTGGGCAGATCGGTACACTCATCGGGTGGATGGTGCAAGACCTTGGGTAAGTAGGAAGTGACACTTCTGAGTCAAGGCATCTGAAGCGCTGCCAAAAGGGAAGCAGGAATCTGGGATGGGGTCGGGTCGGCATGTGGCTCCAGGCGTCTGAACCGCTGAAATTGGAATTGAGAGAGTGCATCAGCAACTGGATTAGCTTTACCTTGAACTGATGAAGCTGTAAACGAAAAGGAATGACGGATGGCCAGCATAGTCAAATAACGCAGCAACACCATTAGGCTTTTGTCCCGCGAGGTGCCAGACTTAAGTACAGCCACCACGGACTCATTGTCACATAAGAACTCGACCCGCCGAGATACCCACTGAGGGCCCCACAGATAGGCTGCTACCACAATTGGGAAGAGTTCCTTATACGCTATAGATAATGAACTTTGTGCAACTGACCAGGCACCAGAAAACCAGTGGGATTTAAAAATAGCTCCGTATCCCAAAGAGCCAGCTGCATCCGACGAGACCTGGAAGTCCGGGAGAGGGGCCCATGTGGGCATACAGAAAAAACTGAGGCCATCCCAAGTTTGGAACAGCTCCCGCCACCATGTTAAATCGCGTCGGAATTCCTGGTTAAGCCTAATGGGGTGATCATCGCGGCGAAAGGCACAAAGCAAGTTGATCATCCGGCGAAGGAATGTCCTACCCTGTGGGGCAACCTTGCAGGCGTGATGGAGGTGGCCAATCAGTGATTCCAGCTCACGACGTTTACAAAAACGTTTTGCAGCCCACACATCTAACAGTGTAACGATTCTAACTCTCTTGTCAGCCGGGAGGCGGGCCTGAAGTTTTTCAGAGTCAAGTTCAATCCCAAGGATTGTAAGACAAGTCGCAGGACCCTCCAGCTTATCTGGATGAAGTGGTAGACGAAGTTTTTTACACAGTTGAACACAGGTTTGAAGGTTGTTGTGGCAGACAGGGGAAGCCGGTGGGCCCAAGGTGAGGAAATCGTCCAAGTAATGACGGAGAAATGTGACATCATAATTTTGAACCAGAATCCATTCAACCAAGTCTGCAATGGCAGTAAAAATGAATGGTGCAGAACGCAGCCCAAATGGGAGCACCATATCCACAAAATATTGCCCACGCCACTTCATGCCAAGAAGGGGGCGATCATCCGGGTGGATTGCCACATTCCGATATGCACTGGCCACGTCGAACTTGGCCATTAGTGTTCCTCGGCCCAGAGTCATTATGCCATCAATGAAGGCATCCACTGAAACGTACTGAACTGTAAACGGGGGCTTAGGGATGCCGTCATTTACGCTTTTCCCCTCAGGTGAGGAGAGGTCCAAAATGAGACGCCACTTCCCCGGCTGATTATTTTTGGGGATCACCCCAAAACGACTTATGTGCAAAGATGGAAGTGGCGGCACTGGAAAAGGACCTGCCACCCTGCCGGAAGAGACTTCATTTTGTAAGTAGGAGTCAATCACTGCTGGGTGTTCGGAGGAGCTACGCATGTTCGAAGATGCAGATTTGAGTGACACCAAGGAGGGGTCAAATCCTATCCGAAATCCATCCTGTATGCCAGAAATCACATAAGCTACAGCTGATTCGTTGGGATGATGGTGCAACTCCGCTTGAAATTGATCCAGCTGTAATGGTGAGACCTTAGAAACCGGATACAACGGAGCAAAAGAGACAGCTATAATGCAGGGCGTAGCTGGAACTGAAACTGGAACTGAAGCTGGAACTGAAACTGGAACGGAAACTGGAACGGGACAAAACAAATTTGCCAGCTGAGGCAGTCCAGTCTGCTGGCTAGGCAACACAATCAAATTATTAAAACTATGTACAGACACAACATTGGGCGTACCTTGCCCGTCAGTACTGTCCCCTTCCCCCCCCAGGAGAGGGGGAGCGGGAACAAAGTCCAGCTGAGCGGGGAAAGGGGCAGTTAGCCTTGGTATGCTCTCCCTCGCAGTTGCTGCAGTTGTGGTGGAACCTGCACCTCCCAAATGGCCACCGGCATAGCCCCTCATTCCAGGAATGGCAGAATGGTGTACGTAAGCGGGGGTCCGGGTTGCCTGAGGAAGACTGAGGAAACCCAGAAGGGGAGGATGGCTTTGGTTGCAGTGAGGACGATGTTGGCAAACGCAGATGAAAATTATATAGATCCAAATTCATTTTGGACCAATCATTAAGGCCCAAGGCAGCGGCATCCCTTCTGAAGGCCAGATCGTATTCAAGCCAAGCCAGACCTGGATACTAACGGGCTGTTTGAATAATGAGGAGCTTGTACTTCGTCAGGTCCAACCAGCGCAGGGGATAAGATGCACACAGGACCAGCTGGAAAATTGTGAAGGCCTCAGTCCAGGTAAGAGTATCCTTAATTTCAACTTGCCTGCGTTTGGCGTTGGACACGAGGAGTTTACCCTCCAGGAAGGTCTGTGGTTCCTGTTCCACAGCGTGAAGATTTACCGTAAGCAGATCCGCCAACTCCACGAACTGGCCCTCTACGATCTTCTTGGCCAATTTTGCCGGGATTGGTGCATGACCTGGACCGACAATAAAAGCCTTCTCAGACTTGGTCACTGATGCAGAATTACCAAGGCTTGGCAGGCTACTGGCTACACTGGAACAAGCGAACGGAGAGGTGATGGGGGCCACAAAGCGGGCCAAGCTCGAGTCAGTGATGGCCGACACGGGAGAAAAAGTAGGAACAAAAGCAGGCAAAGTAAACATACCTGACGACGCCCCAGAAGCCACAGGTGAAACGTTGGCATCACAAGAAACAGCAGTCGATTCGGAGGAGCTAGATGGAGCAATGCCAACAGAAGTGCCAGGGACGGGGGAATTTAATGGCGAGGGGGCGTTCCCTTGAATTGCAGAGATGATGGTAGGAAGGGAGCTTCCAAGTGCGCGAACAACAGCCCCCGCGATCGAATCGACGGCCAAAGGCGCCACAGGGCCAGAGGGAGCCGTTGAAACCACTGTCGGCGCGGAAGACAACAGAGGTAAGTCCTCCGAACGAAGTCCGGCAGACAAGCTATTGTTGGTTGAACGAGGTGGGTTCGGCATGATGTACAAACCAGCGACGAGCGAGTTAAAGACGAACCAAAAACGCGAGAGCGGGTGAAGAAACCCCGGTGGATGAATGACGAAATTTCTTTTTTTTTTTTCCCAACTGGGAACCGCTACACTAAGCCCGCCATAACTCCACGCTATCGGAGCGGCGAGCACACTATCGGTCCAGGTACGAGAGAACGACGAGCGAGTTAAAGATGAACCACGACAGTTAAAGACGAAACACGACAGCGGGCGAGGATACCACTGTTGGCGAATGACGAAATTCTTCCCAACTGGGAAACGCTATACTAGGCCAGCCAAAAGCCAGGCTATCTGAACGGCGAGCACACTATCGGACCAGGTACGAGAGAAGTGAAGACGAACCACAACACGGCGGTGGAGACAGGACGAAACAAAAACGCCACGGTCGAAGATCGAAGAACTTCTGTTTTAACTGGGACAGCGACCGAGATAGCTAACAAAGCAAGCCGAGAACCGCTAAACTATAATTCAATCCACAACGCCACACTAACAGAGCGATGAACACATAGCGAGCACATGGGACGACAACACATGTACTAACCAAATATACCGCTGGACAATGTCAGCCCCAGGGCTCTCACGACCATATGACTGTTGCAAACGCTACAGAAACGCACCAGACGCTAAACAAACGCTAACAGATGGCCAAGGCACTAACAAACGCCTACAAAAACGCTACTGACCAGACTGGCTCCTGGTCATAAACTATGTAAAATTTCATAGAACTATATCAAACGCTACAAAACGCACCAAACACTAACCAAATGCTCACAGACGGCCAAGACACTGACAACCGCCTATAAAAACGCTACTGACCAGACTAGCTCCTAGTCGTTAACTATGTTAAATTCCATTTAACTATATCTAAAAAAGTATTAAATATTAAGAATGGAGGCGTAATGGCCTCATGGCTAATGCATTCGTCTCCGGATCAAGCAGTCTGGGTCCGAACCCTGGCCGGGGGCATTGTGTTGTGTTCTTGGGCAAGACACTTTACTCTCACAGTGCCTCTCTCCACCCAGGTGTATAAATGGGTACTGGTGAATTTAATGCTTGGGGTAACCCTGCAATGGACTAGCATTCCATCCAGGGGGGAGTAGAAATGCTCCTAGTTGCTTCATGCTAAGGAAACTGGGATAAGCTCCGGCCTGGTGGGCCACTTAGCTCCAGGGGTGTAGCCAGGATTTTTCAAAGGGTGGGTCACACTGTGCCAAAATGAGGGTACTCACCAGATTGTCATGTCGTTTTCGTTGCCGGTTGTAGGTTGTTTGCTTAAAAAATGGCTTACAAAGGGGGGGTCACGGGCACCCCAGGACCCCCCTAGCTACGCCCCTGCTTGGCTCGTATGCAGACTTTACCTCTTTACCTTTTTTATTACTAAGAATGGAGTCAAATTTAAGTTAGATATGCACTTTCATTGTGTTATTTATTTTGCTAACTATTAAAATATCATTTGCTTCAGGTGAAAAAAGTCATTTGTCAAGGATTTCATTTTGTGTGAACACAAGTGCAACAGCACCACCGTCTCCTATACCAACCTCATTACCAATTAGAGTATACGCCAAGGACAAAGGTTAGCTGTCTCATGTGGGCCACAATAAAGGCAATACAAAAATTAAGCTGCGGTGCAAATGCATAATACCCAGTACGAATTTGACCCAGTCAATCCTAAATTAGTTCATTTTAAGTTTTTAAAACTGCTCTTATTAGTGTTGCAATTCTTATTGGTGATTTTCCTAAATTTTGCATTTTTCTTATTTTGTTTTGTCAGTTCATTCCCTTATGTTTCTTCAGGGAATTAAATTCTGTATTTTGTAGGTAACAAATTCACTCACTTGCCTTACTTGGTTTAGACTCATTCCCATTATTTCCTTGAATCTGTAATCAATTGGCAACCAACAGCCCAGTGAATTCAGGTGATTTAGCCAGTTGTTCTGAGCATTAACAAGATCAAGTTTTCAAGTAAAGAACTGGGTTAGTTCAGATGTAATATGTCAAACATGAGAGACAGTGTTTCATCTTGAAATCCAAACACCAAGAAGAGAGTTGAAAATACGATGCGCAGCAGGGTATTTTTTGATGAAATTCGAGGTGTTTGGATAGCTGATGAAACACCGCCTTGAGTGTTTGATATCTTCTCGGTGGAATCAAAAACTAAGGAGTTAACAGAGAAGTAAAATTGTCAAAATCTATGCTAATTAAGACCAAGTATCCAAACCTTCTTCATGGTTGTGATTGTCTTTGTTTCAACTTGATGAATTATTGGTTTAATTCTAAATTCCCTTATTTGCCTTTGACTGTCAATAAATTCGTTTATCTTAAACTCTTATCTGGCACTCCTACATCTTCCCTGTCATTATCATTGTCATCATCTTCATCATTATCTCATGGCAATGAGTTTGTGCTCTTAGAGCAGATGCCTAATTAAAAATATAGTTTAAGTAAAAATCTCTTTTGTTTCTCTGACACAAGAATACTAGTTATTTTAGGAGTAATTGGTGAAATTTTGCTCAGGTACTCCACCAAGCTGGATAGAAGGCAAAGTCGCAGAAGATGACACTGGGGATGGGGAAGAAAAAGAGCAACAAATAATCTGTTTGATGTCACCTGAGCAGAAGTAAGAGATACTAACAGGAGTTAATTTCTCTGCACATAATTTATATTTTGTCAGCCAGAGAGATCATTACCGGAAGACATGGTCTAGATTGATTTAATGCAGTCTTGCTCATTTGTCAGATCTATAGTCAAATGGAAATTCCTAAAAAATTCAGTCAAGACCCTTGCTTTTAAAATAAACTTCTTTTAAGAATAAGTTGATACTGCTTTTAAAATGTTTTATTTAAGATGCCTCTGATCTATTGATCAGAACAAACACTTGCAATTTGCTGATAGATTTGATTTTGAATTATTCAACAGGCCTCCAAAACCCAGGGCATGGAATATCAAATCACCGGTAAGTACAATTCTGGCCAATTTTTAAGTCCTTGGGACACTTGATAAAGTAGCAACAAATGACAGAATTATTCAACTCCCCTCTCCACAGAGCAATGTTAGAATCTTGGGACTGGGGGGGAATGCGGGGGGGGGGGGGGGGAGAGGAGGAGGAGGAGGAGGTGAAGACAATCATTTGTTAGCAAAAAAAAAATGGGTTATGGCTATTTGCCTTAGACTGGCTTTACTGTGTTCTTGATGTTAAATTTTGGTCATTTTGGACTTGTATTATAGGATCCCAAGAAGTCAATTTCCAGCAGAAAGAGAAACAGCAAACCACAGAATGATTCTGTCTCTGGGCGAACAAGGTCCCACAAACGAAAATGACTTCACCAGGAACAACATTCATTTTTTAGCAAGTCATAGCCTTTGCTCATAATTCATCAATTAAGGAAAACATAGGATAGAAAGTTGCATTTTGTAATTAAATTGCAGTGTCAATGCAGTGCAAGACTAAAATTCAAATAAGTTTTTTTTATAAAGAATCTTCCCAAGTTGCCAAGCTAAAATGTTTATTCTGTTACTGATTACGTTTGAATCAAGTAATGTGTTTTACGACTACCGGGTAAGGCATCAAATATCTGCTGTGGTTGAGGATTGTATTGTTTATTGTTTGAAGTGTAGAAAAGTGAAATTGAATCACCTTGAAATTATCAAGGAGTGGGCAAACAGTTGTCTTGAGAGAATTGTTTAAAGATGCCATTCCGACTGAGCTGCAGATATTAGTTGGTCATCACACAATGCCTAACCAAGATTTGTTCACTTCCAATTAAAACCCAAACTTAACTTGGAAATCATTTCCAGATAAATCTTTTGATTATCAGTGGCTTTTTACGCACTCATCTGTCTGCAAAAACTTGGGCAAACCTCATCCTTGGAGACCCAGGAGTAGCTTGTTGGGACAACGCAATAGTTTTGGATGGAGTTTACAACAACAGCAGGAGAGTGCTCTTCCACCGTTGTTGTAAACTTTTGCCCGAAATTACCTCTGCCTGAAAATATCGCGTCCCGACAAGGTACCCCTGAGTCTCCGAGGATGGACAAAACTTTGTATGACCAGTATTGTAAAATGGATACTTGTTTGGAGATAAGTCATCTACTTACAGTCTTGTTTTAATTATCAAGTACTTTTGAGATCCACTTACTGATTGATTTCGTTCTTTTCTGTAAAATTTTTCTCTCCTAGTGATGCTGTGGAATATGTCTGTTTTCTGAGCTAGAACACTCCCTCTTTGCATGAAATCTATCACTAGCTGCATACTTTTCTCAACACATTTTACACAACTTACTGGATTTGTATTTCAAGGATCCTTTTCTTGTGTAATTTTACAGCTACAGAACTATTAACCTTGTTTTAAGAGCACATCATCTTAGCATATAATGACAAGGTTTTCTGACTCAACAAGTCAGAAGCTTAAAACTTGAGGCTATAGGTACCCAAATATTTTTACATCTTTTTTAATGTTTACACTTTTTTCGTGACCAGAGTTTATTATTTTGCAGTGATTGTATTTTTATTGTAATTTCTTGGAATGACCATCTTAATATGTAGGATTATTATGGTAGCATCTTGAGTAATAAAATATACTCTATTTAAATTAAGAGCTGTGTTTGGGGTCTGGGGCTTATCACTACACGGTTGTTGTTGTATTGAGACTTGAGGGCTTACCATTATTTTGGGGGGAGGATGCGGACCATAAAGGAGAAGGTGCAGTGACTTAATCGTTACAGCACTGAACTCCAGGAAATACAGATGTACTCTGGCATGAAGGGTTGATAAAGTTTCCTCGGGTACCCAAGACCTAGACTGTGTACCATTTACATGATGAAACCCATTCATCAATGATTTGTGCAAATGGTAAACAAAAATTCCTGATGGTAAGTTCTTTTCACATTGGCCATTTTCCATTTACTCCAAAAACCCCAATTTACTGAAAGAGACTAGGACAAGTTTGACCTGATCATAATTCCAAGATGGTGGCAATGAATTTGTTGCAAGTGGAAACCACATTTTCCACTCTGCTATTTTGGTTGGAAGTTTTTGGACTAACTTTCAAGATGTTCTATTTATTTTGAAAAAGTTTTGGTTGGTCAAGCCAAAATTGTCCTACCATTTACTTTCTGACCAAAATTTCCAGAAGTTTTGGGTATTAGGTAAACAACCCTAAGAGTAGTGTTGTTCCACACCTGACAGGCAATATTTCAAACCAGGAAAGTTTCTCTTAGCCTATCTATCGTATTGTGTCTCTTGAAACAGTTGATATAAACTAGCCTACATAGGCTGTGCAGTCTGGTCAGTGTTTTAGGCAAGGAACTGATAGAGAAAGAATAACAAACAATAATTAAGCCTGAAAACCTATCAGCATTCTAACTCTATAAATTTACTGGAGACAAATTCTGCAGTAACATCAAAGAAAGATTACAGAGCCTTCTGCTTTTTAGTGCGGAGTGCACTATTGGGATGGTTTAGGGGTTGATGTCGCTAAGGCACTATGGCATTATGGCAATAAGGAACTATGGAAATAAGGTGTAAACTTTAATGTTTGTTTAATTAATTAATTTCAATTAGGGTTATTCGCCAGTATTGCATTGCGCATCCCTACTACGCATAATTTCACAGGTGATTAGTGCGCGCATTAAAAAATGGCGGCTTTTTCTTTACAGCTGGACCTTGCCATAGAGGTAAATCGTCATTTTCTCGCAAACAAGTATGGTGACCTATCATTTTCTTCTGTTGTTTTGAATTGAGTAATAAGTTTCTCTGTGTAAAATAACTATGGACCAATTCTCAGTGTAGAACAAAAAGCAATCGTCGGAAACGTGAATTTAGCAAGCAATCGTGGCGACAATTATGGTGCTATTATAAGGATTTATATGGGTATAAACAAGGTGCTTCTGCTAAACGAACATGGGGACCTCATTTTTATTTCAAAATTTAAGTTCCTATAATATAAACAATCAATAGGCAAAGTTTTACAAAAATCTCAGTGCAGGTTCTATTTCAGTGGAATGACCTTAATTAATTAGGCTTGCAGCAAGCGGGGGGGGGGGGGGGGGGTTAGGATGAGGTAGGTACTTGTGAGCACTACGTAAAATAGGTGGTGCATGTACTTACCTTACTTCAATGATCACTTCAAAAAGCTATGTATTTGTTTCAGAAAGCCCCTTGCTCTCCTTGTGGTACTTTTCTCTTTAGAACAAAACCAACATTTGCTCTAAACGCACGCGCAGATTAATAAGCGTTAGTGTCAACTACATATATCAGGTGGAAGATACATTTCATATAAGATCACACACTAACGTTGAGCGCTTTTCCTTGCGGTAGAATCGTAATAAGTCATACGCATGCATTCTAGCATCCTTAGTACGATACAAGGATGTTACTGTGAATGCGTGTCTTGGAATTACGCCTAACTTGGTTCAAGAAATATCATCTATTGTTTCCAAACTACACTAGTGCGTTTGTTTCATCCTTTAATTGTCTCCATCAAAGAGACCAAAATGTTCCAACACGCAGCCGAAACTCTCCCGAGTAAGTGGCATTAAAACTTGTCAAATTGAACAAAAAACCCAGGAAACTGCTCAAATATTGCTGCAGACTCCGTGGCACTTACTGAAAGCATGTTA
Source organism: Orbicella faveolata (assembly GCF_042242905.1). Classification (NCBI taxonomy): domain Eukaryota; kingdom Metazoa; phylum Cnidaria; class Anthozoa; order Scleractinia; family Merulinidae; genus Orbicella; species Orbicella faveolata. The sequence continues at coordinate 17,884,474 of NW_028301576.1, read as the reverse complement.
TCAGTCTTTGAGGGGAATCGTTCACCAATGAAGAATATAATCATGGCCAAGTAGCGTTGTTTACTTTCAATACTCTCGTTGAAATGTTCCTCAGTTGTATTAACCGACATCAGTGTGTATTTTAAATTCAAGTGGTTTTATTGTTAACGCCAAAGGTGGAAATAGAAACTGCTGTTCCGTGACAATTTGATAATTAGATTAGTTCCTGTTTATCGGTCAAAAGATAATTTGCATTTTAAATAAAGCAAATCATTCCTCTTCCATTTCTTCATCCGACATTCAACTTTCTTCCATTTATCTCCAGCTATGAAAAGAATACTAGCACATCTCCCGTGTGTTTTCGAGAAAACAAGAGTTTTAGGTTACATACCTTTGCGAGGAAAACAAAAGTATCAAGTTAAACATTTTTGTGAAGAGTAAAATTGTCATGTTCGCAACTTTAAATGTATTATTTAATATAAAATGAGCAAAAATCAACGTGAAACACTACAGTAAAATTCGAGAGCTGTCTTGACAAACGGTAATTAATTAATTGTAAGTTATTCTTGGACTGTGAATGAAAATAAACAGATCAAACATACACACTGCTAAGATTATGTCTCATCAAAATCTGTAGCTGTAAGAGATCCATGTCCATTTGAAGGTCAGTTTCTAGAAAGTGTCGTATTTCTTGCTTCTTGCCATTTACTTTTAAATCCACAAAAGAAAATAAATAATTCTCAACTTGTAGGTTATCTGTAGGCTGACTGCATGTCAACTCCCTAGTATGTATTCAGCCTTGTTCCCCCACTTGCTCCACTTAGCCAGTATGTTAAAGTGTCAATAACTAAATTCACCAATTCCTTACTCTGCTTAATAGAAGAAGTGCTCCTATTACAGCAATATTCCTAGAAGCATGTTGGATTTGAGACCAAAACTCCATATGACTAGAACTTCTATACCAGTACTTTGTGTTAAAATCCACTAAAGCCGAGATGACAACCAACTGCCAAACAGCAATGCGGCCAAAGTAGCCTGCTTCGTATCCACCATAGATGAAGAGTGCTGGGATCACATACAGAGCAATAACAGCTATAAGCATCAGCTGACCACCAGGGATGTTCTTATAATGAGCAAGGCGGTCCTCTTCACTCGCCCATACCATGTAGGCATTGCAGAAGAGATAAAAGGCAAGAATTTGACGACCCACTTGAAGAGCTTGGAATACCTTTTGCTGGCCTCGCTGACTGTCAGTGAGTCCTCCAGCAACAAAGAGGTAACCAGCACACACTGCGGCAGTTCTAGCAGACATCCTGACCTGGGGAGACATCATTCATTCTTAGGCCCTGTTTACAGGGAGGAAGGGTGCTTACATTAAAAAGCCCAAAGTTGGCTGTCATCCGCTCCTTTTTCAAGACTTTTGATAATTCTCTGTATGTTTACATTTTCACGAGCTTTCTTTGTTCCAGGGTGGAGAATGTTTGATGATTTTCAGCAATCATATCCTGGGATGTGGGGATTTTGACATTTTATCAGAAATGTGAAAATCCTCAGCCCCTGCCCGCTTCCCCTCACCCACCCCCCTGATACACCTGCGTGTAGGTACACTTTCTTTACTAACTTGATGTTTTCCTAAATATTATGTGTGATGCACTCTGAATCAAGAGCTCTGGTTTTAAGCTCTGGCTCAAGTCTTCTTGAGGAATACATGCGACATGAGAAAATACTGAGAGCAACTCGCCTGATCATATTTGATCACAAGCACTGGAACTTACGTTCATAAAACAATCTTATTCAATCAAATGAACGATTTTTTTTTTTCTGAAGGAGCGAAAGCATTTAGAAAAATAATCGGATTAAAGGCAAGTTCGAGACCTTTTCATATAAACTTAAATCGTAACACAAGTCTGAATTGATAACTTACAATACCAGGTGATATGCTTCTGACAATACTTTACTTGATTATACATGTACACGTTTGCTTTACTTACAATCAAGTATTCCGAAGGACTTTTGTGTTGAAAGAGAGCGGTCACAGTGTAAACTACTGCATGTAAAGCTGCAGCGAAGCCACATTTTCTCCTTTTGAAATCCAGTGTCATACCCGTCCCACAAACGAAAAACACTGCCGCATTGGCGTACGCAAGAACATACTCGCGCCGTAATGTGTCTCTGAATGTGAATATCCGCGCCCCCGGCATGCGCTCGGCTTTCTCTCCAGTGGACATTAGAAGTGTAAATAACTCTATAAATGGAAATCGAGTGACGATAAAGAGGCCTAGAGCGTCTAGTACACGAAGTGTTCTCTCTAATCCAGCCATAGTCCAGGAATAAAGTGAGAAAGTCAATAGCAATGACAAGAGCCGTGGAAGATAGCAGATCAGCAGATGGGGGTCGATACATGCGCCTGCAATTTGTCAGCGTAACCTTTTTGTTTAAGTAAGGTGGCGTGGGGAAGATTATTTTATCAGTTTTGAAGTTTCTCGATTTGCTTATTATTCAATCTACCATCGACTATCTGAAAATTTATGTTGAAAATAATTCAGCGAATAGTTTTGACCTGTAGGTAGGCTTCATAGAACATTTCACTGTTCTTTATTCAAAAACCAAAATTAAAATGAACCGTCTGCCAAAGTTGACGGAGGGATCTCCCGTTAGTCAAGTTTAATCTCTTTGGCCCCTTGGAAACGATCCTTAGCTTTGGTTTGATGAAGTGTAAAGTGTATTCAAGATGTAATTGATAGCAAATGAAGGTCACAACTCTGTCCTAAGACCGCATTTATCACCTGCAAAAGGTCCGAAAAGACAAGAAAAATATTGCTTTTGTAAACATCGAGGTAAGTTGTGCAGTACGCAAATTAGCTTATTTGAAGTGCAAAATTAAAAGCGAAATATTGTCTAAATCGTGCTAAAACGCGTGTGCTTGTGGTTTATCCCGCATTTCTTTTTCCATATTGGCTTACTTCTCGGAAAATCCCGAGTAGTTGATCTTTGATCTGGAAACATCTGATTTTTATAGAGTAATGCGGGAAAATATAGCTCGTTTTGCAAGCGATATTGTATATTAAGGTTATGGAGCGTACCTTCTTCAGTTGGAGAGCCCTGTATACTACGTAAGCGTATAAGTTTAAGCTTGTAAGCTTATATTTATGAAGATTTTGTCTCTGTTTCAAATCTAAACATCATTAATTTAAATTTGTAAAGTGATCTCTATTAGGATTCGTAAGTTGTAGTTGTTGCTAGAGCAGGTTGTAATTTTCGTTTAATCAGGTTTAATAAACAACGAAATTCGCACAACATTGTCAGGTCATTCTCCCATTGTTGTCTTTGTTATATCTTGTTGTTCTGTACTATGTAATATTTATAGCATGTTGAGTGTCATGTTGCTGATAAGCTTGTGTTGGGGAAGAAAGTTGGAAAAATTAATTTGTCGTTCTATCACAGCGAGGTTCGTTAGTGTAAAGGGCCTAAAGTTGTGTTTATGAAAAATTTAACAATTACATCGTTATAACTTGTGCAAAATTCCAGTTTGTTTGATGGTCACGCTCTAAATGCTCATTTCTCTTTGTTTCAAAAACGTATTATAAGACATAACTTAATTAAATTTTTATTAATTTCGCTCATGAGCTCCAGCAATGTGTATTTTTATACTAAGCCCAGTAGCCTGTTCTTGAAAAAAACACATGAAAATGTGAATTTGAATGTTGTGATTTGCCCAAAAACGCACTCGCAATGTGTGATGTAGCAAAGAGTACTGAAGAACAGAATTAAATTACGTTAAGATCCACATTAGGATAAAATGAGACCTTGTTTTTCTTTGATGAGGATTTAGATTTTTGTGATTATGTAAATACTTATCCTCTTGACTGTAACATAAATTAAATTTTGATAGTTATGGACTAAATAGTGGTGGGTACTGACAACACATTTTAAAGTTATGATCATAATATTTCAGATCAACAAGCTTCTCAGTGAGTGCGTAGCAATAATTATCTAGAAAAAAATTTTGAAACAGTATCACTAACTGTAATGGATTTTTTTGCAAAGGTGTTCTTCCAAAATGCCGTTTTGCAAAGTTATATAGTGTTGCCATGCAAACATTGCAAAGTCTTTCTATCTTATGTCAGTGGCTGTCACCTGCACTTCAATTTTTCTAACATTTTGATAAGATCTTAGATAACAGAGAATTGCAAGCAATAGTAGACTGACAGAGATAGATATATAACAATATATTGTTTATATTGAATACCTGTTCACAGCTGAACAATGATTCTTAAACAAAGGAATACAATGGCCTCCTTGTTCAAATGAGCGACACACCAGGATATTTAGCTCCATTGATTTATATAACATGAATATCCTTTGAAAACTCCAATATAATTACACAGTTGATTTGGAGATACTTTGCTGTTAACTACAGTTTATCTGTTCAGATTTTTTTCAGAGGAGCTGAAAATTTGAAAATATTATTACCTCTTTGTAAAAAGGTAGTGTTTAATCAGAGGGAGTTTTGTGTTTGAGATTTTAAATATTATATTAAAAGGGACTTATTTTTGTGCTGTGATAATTGTTAGTAAAATTTATATTTTCCATGTTAACAGGGCAGTCATGTCAGTCCCTCCTCGCCCTGACCCACCAGTCGTGGGCAAGGTAACACACAACAGTATAGAGCTGTACTGGAAGGCACCTGAAGCTGTTGAACAAGGCCAGGGTGACAGCAGAGCACGTTATTGTATTCAGGAAGAAGAGCTGGGTCCAAAGTCTAAAGGATTTGGCAACGTTTACTCAGGCTACAGTACATCGTAAGCTCTGCTTTCTAGTTCTGTTCGTATTAATTGTACTTAACGCAGTGAAACCTTGATGGGCAAACTAAACTATTTTTTTAACAGCAAGTTCCACTTGTGAGCAGTGCCATTTCTCTTTTAATTTTAAGGCCAACATAGTATTTTTAACCCATGGACTTGTAAACTAGCCAAAACCAGCATTGACTGAGAATGGTTTTTGTAACACTGGTGACATCATCTCACTCCACACCAGATGATATTCTTGATGACCAATTATAAACTGGACAGAGGTTTCACAAGCATGCCTGTTTGCAAGTATGATGAATGTGAATAAAAATGTATGTATGTAAGCATAAACAAATGAGATGAACTGGGCCTCAGATACACACACTAAACCTGCAAATTTTGTTATCTTTCAAATTTTGAAGAGAAATTTGACTTTTCTTTATGGCACTTATTTTGGTTGCAAACTTTTCCAACAGAAACATTAATTATTGTGGAATGTTTGTGAAAAGCATGATAAGATAAAAATCTTTCCAAAGTTTAAGAAGTTTCTCTGGAAGGCATTATATTCAGAGCCACCTTGAATTTTGAAAAATTTGAAATCACTCAGAATGCCTGCCACACAATTATTTTAAAACTTTGCAAAGAGTTCTAACTTAACATGCTTATCACAATTTGATGATAAGAAAGTGGGTATCATCTTGTTTTTCAGTTAAAAGTAAGCAAAAATTTATGGTGTCTTTTACAGGCTGTATTGTTGCTATAGTATCCTATTATACAACAAAGATAACCGCAACTTGTTCAGCAACAATTGGGTATTTGTGAAAATTATACCAATATTTTAACATCAGTCAATAAAGCTAAGAGTGGTCGTATTGATCCTGCACCAAAGTATAACTTTGGAAAGTGCTGGAAACTGTTGACAGTCACCTTAAATAATTAAATAGTGTATGATGAATTGAACAGTTCAAACTTATTATAGAGAAGAATATATAGTCTATCAACTGAGAAACAAAAAACATTTTGTCTTTGACTTGTCTTGTTTGCCAGGAATGTTTTTGAAGGTCTGGAGTCTCGCACACAGTACCGTTACAGACTGAAATGTATGAATGATTTTGGCTCAAGTGCGTGGAGTGCAGTGGTGACTGTATCAACCACAAAGAAGCCACAAACCAGTGAAGACCTTCAAAGAGCTGTAACTAAGGGAGATGTGGAAACTGTCAAGAATATCTTACCAGGTAAGCTTCATAATCAGTTGTTTCAGCATCAAGCAAAACAGCCCTCTTATTGCCTGTGGTTTGTAAGACTTATTAAAGTTTTTGCTTTTGGTAAACTAAGGTAAAATTAAACCAAATTGAGTGTACATTTTCCTTTACTGACCCACACTTCCAGATAATCCAGAGGTTAATTGCACTACTGAACAGTCAGTAAAAATCTGCGTATAAGAACCTACATTTTTCCAAGTTTGCTAAAAAGATTCTTGTATGGTTGGTGTCTGCTGAGAATTTACTGTGGTATTAAGTTCTTAGACAGGATCTTGTTTTCTCAAGTCGAAAGATTTCTTGCTGAAAAACATTGTTATTTACAGTACAAATGTAATTTACCAGTTGGTACATGCTATCACTATCAGTAAGTGAAGATTGTTTGTACTACAGGATTGAGCTGGCAAGCTGTTGATTCACCAGACAAGTTTGGTTTGTCTCCACTCATGATAGCAGGTTTGTACTCAATTTCACTTCTTTTTGTTTACATCTTAATTTGCTGTCAGAAGTATTCCACTTAAAAGAGCTTGAGAACAGTTATTAATAACAATTATATGTTTGATAATAGTATGTTTTGACAAAGCCAGGTGAGAGCCGTTTTGATCTTTGTGCGTTTATCAGCTGACGGCCTACAGCAGGCTGATTCTATATACTAGACTGTTTGCTGGTCTGCAGTTAGCTGACAGGTCACATGTTTTTGGTGATTGTGTTTGGACAGGAGGGAGGGGTCTGTTCTTTAGATGATGTATTTATTTATTATCCTGTAAGAGGGCCTCTAGTTTATTAGTACATACTATTTTGTGTTACCCTTGTTAGATAAACACTTTACTTACTTACTCACTAACTTACTTACTAAAGAAGATATTGTTCCAGAAAAGAACAGAAGGTCAAGGAAATGTGGGGGGGAAAAATATGTTTTATGAAAAACACACCGGTTGTTCATTCAACTGATTCCAGAGGCCTGTTTCTCAAAGGCGCCGAAAAGTTTCCACACCCGGGAAGCCATAGCAAAATCTCAAACCTTATGATTTCAGAGCAGTTTTGTTCACATATTCTTAATATGAACAGAGGTTCTCTTCATACAAGGAGTTTCAGGCGTATACACCTCTCTGTCTTTAGATACAGATTAATTAAAAATGGCTCTGCAGGCCCTAAAAGTTTCTGGGGCTTTTGAGAAATGGGCCCCAGGGGAGGAGGGGAGGGGGTTAATCAAGAGTGGGATGCCAGACAAATGACAACCCCTTTTCCTCCAGGGTTGGAGGTTTGACAAGTGTTAAACTACCCCACCCTATAAAAACCCATCACAAATAGATGTGCTTGGGAACCGGCGCCTAAAAGATTAGCAGGGTGCAAAATTCCATATGCTGAAGGGAAGTTTCCATGGCAACCCTGGAAGCAGGAACCATCTCAAGAAGTGGCTGCTAACCGGCACCATCACTCTGAAAGATATCAGTGGAAATAACTTACCTGACCAAATACTTAACAGGGGAGCAAGAATCTGCAAAGATTCACTAGCATGAGCTGTGCAAATGATCTGCAATGATCAGGTAACTGAACTGCACATGTAGTGCGGTGAAACACAAGAGCCCTGCAAATCCCCTGAGGGCTGCCCCACAGGTCATGTACCGTCAAGGAAAAAACCGCTGGCTGCATTGGTTAGAGTCTCACTTTGCCTGTATGATATGCAGCCACATTTAAATTATTAAAGAAACCCTAAGGGGTATGAGGTGCCCCATGGAACAAAGTGGTCTACTAAGTAATGCATTCAAATGATGTGAACCCTATTTTACCTACTGTGTAAAATTAGTTACATGTATCTCCATCTGGGCAGTGCTGACAGATTGTAATTTTTCTGTTTCAACTCTAGCCCAACGGGGGTATGTGGAAGTTGCAAGAGTCTTACTGGATAACGGTGCAGATGTGAACTTTCAAAGCAGCAGTGGAAAGACAGCGCTGATGATGGCTTCCTTCTCAGGTCAATTGGTAGTCTTTTTTCCTCTGGCCATGGCAGTATAAATGGGTAACCTGTGATTGCCTAGAATCCCAGCCAAGAGAACTTACACTGCTTTTCATGTGTCGAGAGCCTATGGCTCTACCCAATACTGCGTCATCATCATCATCATCATTATCAATCCTTGATCCTTGTTGCCCCCAGTGGGGCATGGGGCCGCCACCCAATACAGCAGCAGTGACTCATAAATACGGTCACCAACAAGCCATGAAAATGACTGGTCTAAATTGACTGGTGTCTTAACAGATGGTTATTACAATTGCACATCTAAAAAACTGTTCCTTAATAAGCATCCAGATTGCAGATATACTTTTAAACTTGTATCAGGTTGTAAAACATTAACAATGGAAAGATGAACATAGCTGGTTTGAGTAACCGTATAAACGGGGTTAAAATTATAAAAGATTATACAGGTTGGGATTTGAGGATGTGGCCGTTGGCCGTATTGACTGGTTGGTCGCATTAACAGGGTTTTCTCATAAGAAAATGTATAATTTTAAGTAAATGTAAATGGCCATAAGAAGGTGACCATTTTAACAAAATTACCGTAAGGCGGGGTTGCAGTGTAATAATTTGAAAGTAATTAAGGCTCCTCGAGACAATGTTATTGTTCCAGATCTGCCATACAGATCAGTCTGAAATTTGGGGATTGCCATTAATTTTGATTTTTTACTTTATTTTTTTCAAACTCGACAGGTAATGTTGATGTTGCGCAGTTGTTAAGACAACATGGTGCCAACTGGGAATTGCTTGACAAGACAGGTTCGACAGCGCTTCACTGGGCGGTAGATGGAGCTAATTTGGACATGATCCGCTGGATGCTTCAAGATGGCTGTAGGGTGGACATTAAAGACGAAACCTCAGGTGAGAGAATGGTGTACATACAAGGACAATGTTCATCAGTGTCGGCCACGTTCAACGTGTCAGTATTCTAACATTGCTCCGAGGCTTTCAGGACAAAATTGCAAATTTTTGAAAGTTTCTTTTGCCCCTCAATTAACAAGACGACACAAAGGGAACACCAGCAAATGTAGAAGTTTGTCATGAAAGCCTCAGAGCCATCTTAAAATATTGGCCTATTTGCCCAGTGTAACAAACACAGCAGTCTCTGATATGGCTGGAAGTATCACTAACTTATACTTGTCACAGCAATAACGAGACGGTGCGCGATTCGTTTCGCAACAATTTGTTTGATCAGTCAGTGTAATCAAGCATTTTGTTTTTATGTGATGTTAAATATACGTTAAGTTTTGCAAGACAATTTGTATGGAGCATTCATTTAGTATATCGTTCCCAGACATTCTAAGAGGCTTCTGACACTTTATTTTTCAATGTCGGACCTTGTGGGGTCCGCCCTCCTTCCTCTAATTGGCAAAATAGCTAATGCCCGAAGAGTGGAGAAAATCTCCTTACGAGGACGCTCGATCCGCCACGGATTTGGGTAATGTGTCCTCCGCCCTAATCTCCCGAGAAGTCCTCCTAGTATAGTCGACCTGGCGTAGTTGCTACTGTTATAGGACTTTTTACCGTGTTAATTTGGTACTTTTTTCGTAGGCTGGACGCCTCTTATGAGAGTCGCTGCTGTCAGCGGTAACGCGAACGTTGCTAAGGTGCTGATCCATCATGGAGCGAACGTGCATACCATGGACAAGGAAGGAAAAAGCACGCTTATGAACGCCGCGCTCAATGGGTTCGAGGCGTTGGTCAAGCTGCTTGTCAAGAAGGGTGTCTCTGTCAAGCTGAAATCAGAGCACGGCAAAACGGCGCTGGATTTTGCGAAATCTTTTGAGCGCGAGCGCGTGATTCACTTCCTGCAAGAGCAAGTGGAATCTTTGAGGAAGGCGGACAATGAACGCAAGCTGGCGGAGGCGAAAGAACGCAGGCAAAGCCGAGAACAAGTGGACGCGCACGAGTTGAAGTCGGTCGCAAACGGGGCGCAAACCGTGCCCCCCGGAAAAGAAGGCGGTGCAGTTATGTCGTAATGAACGTCTTTGAATGATATTTTGATAGAATTGGTTGAGATCAAGGGAATGCTTTTAAACGGAAAGTACACGTCAGATCACTAGACTTGTCAATGGTTGTGCAAATTACTGCAAAATGGGTTTTCGGTATCTTTTGAGAATTGTAAAATTACCGTCACGCAACCAGTTTGCTTATATTGTTGTTTGCGGTGTTGAAATTTATCGTGTCGGTTTTTAAGGTTCAAAAATATAATTATTTTAAATACTCATTAATATATTGTGTAAATATTAAATTACCGTTGCTGTTAAAGCGAAATTTAAAAATAAAGCTTAATTTATGAAATGCGCATATGCGTTTCGTCTTAATTTGTGTTAGATTTGAATAACAATAAATTGAATGTTACCTTCCTGTGTAGTCCTTGCCGCCTGGTATAACGGGGGAGGAATGGGGTGGGACGAGATGGGGTAGAGGAAACGAACATGAAGCGCTGATGCGCAGAGATGTTAGCCCTCGAGCTGGCTTTTCGCGGGGCTCTTCGCTCTTCCTTTCTGTCTTTCCCCGCGAAGAGCCTGCTCGTAGACTACTGAGATGTTTGACTGTTTGAGAGATAGTTTCACCGTTTGCGCATGTGCAACATCACTGAAGTGAGCAATCTCGTTCCCTGAGTCTTCGTTCCCCTTGATCAGCGGTCGGAAAACGAGAGCTCTGGGCAGTCTGCATCTATGGTGCATTCCTGAAAGATTCCTGAAATGGTTGTTCCCAGAGCTCTCGTTTTCCGAACGCTGGTCAAAGGGAACGAAGACTCTGGGAACGAGATTGTGACGTGAGCATAAAGAACTTCGGTCATTTCGCCTAGACTACGAGTGGTCGGGAACGAGAAACGGAACGAGTCCGGGAAGAGAAATGAACATGTTCTTTGTGATTCAGTTTCGTTGTGCCAACAATGTTGCCCTTTTTTTCCCTCGGTCAGAGAAAGCGAACTTTTAAGCACATCTTTCTTTGAACTTTCAGTTCTGGGCAAAGGACTTACAGTGTAGACGAACTGGCTAACAGGCGAAACGACAATAGTAGACTATAAAACAAGCAGATCGACTGATGTCCAAATTTAGCGTGAGGGTTTCACACAGGAAATGTTGAGTTTATTATTCTTATCAGTGAACATTAAATGTATTCGGGCCGAAGGATTTATTCCGTACATGATCACAACTCGCGATAACGACATTCTATGAATATACCCTCCCTCTCCAATTATCGATGAGTCGACTGTATATGAGCCCAGCCGGGAAAGACTCCTATGTAAAGAGGACGGGGGTACCCTTCGGAAATTTTGAAATGAAGCCCTAAGAGGTACCAAGATCCTGTTTTGAAGGCGTGGTTTGAAATTTTTTCAACCCTAAGAGATACCAATTCTAAAAAAAACACATGACTGACACTTTCATAATCTTCTTAATAGCGATAAACACGATTGTTTCGAACACCCTCTACTCGTAAAGTTGATGGTCAAATAGCTCCTGTCATATGGACCCATATGTGTATCTGCTCCATACCATGTAAAGTGTACTGAAAGCTCTCGCTGTGGACCTTTTGAAGCTAGACACTCTAAGAGGTACCAACACTGCTCTTTCAACCCCTTAAAAGGTACGACGAGCACCCCGTGTTTTTTATACGGGACTCCCCACAGGATACAAGTATACGCGTAACGTTTCCTTTCAGTGTGATATCTTTTACCAAACGGTCTTGTTAGCAGCAGGCAACTAATAAATTTGTAACTGCCGTTGACAGACGTTACTGTTGAAACATGTATTTAAAACTGAAAAGCGTTGTCCTTTTTTAAAATTTCACATCTTTCTTTAGAAAGCGTTTTTATACTCTAAGATCTAGACCTAATGCGAAACTACGATTTTTCAGGCGGACAATTCTTTCAAAAGGTATCCCGGCTGTGTTTTTCCAACGCAAGTAACAACCCCCCAAATAAACTAAAGGCTTAGCAACCAAAACACCTTACTTAGAACAAAAATCATCTCTGGGTAGTAATTCATTTATTTAAAAAATTCCCTAAACAGGTCCGATGGTCGGTCCGATCAGCAGACCTCTAAGCAGCGAGGCAAGATGAGAGACCCTGGGAACGAAGTTGAGGGCTGTACTCAGGTCCTGAGGGTGGCAAATATAACGTATTTATTTTTTCTCTACAGTATTGCTTTGAAAGCAATTTTTTGTGTTGAGATTAATTAAAGCTGTTCAATTGAAATCTGGATTACGTGTGCGTTTAACATATCGGGCACAAAAAGCGATAGAAAAAAAGCTTGAAAAGTTGCCAAAGTGTCAAATGCTTCCATTTCACGTTGTTTTACGGTGGAACAAAAAGCTTGAAAAGTTGCCAAAGTTAAAAATTTTGGAGCGGTCCTTACTCGGACAGCTGGAGCGCCCGCGATTAGCCAATCAGATTCAAGTATTTAGGATTCCGGACCGTTGAGAAGCTGGAAAAAAAAATTGCTGCCCGTTTTGTTAAATGTAATTGTGACGTTCGGAGTCTGACCGATATTTCTACTCCCTAGAAAAGTGAGAATTTCGTCTCCGATATGGATTTCAAGGCCACAGACCTTCACCCTTTCCCTTAGTTTTTGCATTGTTCAGAAAGAATTCGCAACTTGCAAGACGTCGTGCATCTAAATCTCCACATAAGACTTTGTGACTGGTTTTGAAACTAGGACATAACAGACACGACTGAATGGGAAGTGAATAGGCTGATTTAGCAAGAGAACGGGAACGTCACTTGACGACGGCGCGCGCAGTACAAATACCCAAATATGGTCAAATTAATCAGAATCCAGGTTATTCCGCGCGCCCTGCAGTCGTCATCTGACCATATTTGGGTATTTGTACTGCGCGCGCCGTCGTCAAGTGACGTTCCCGTTCTCTTGCTAAATCAGCCTAATGAAACACAGTTCGCGCCAGGTTTCGCGCCATTGCATTGGACATAGCGGAGGTCCTGGGACCAAACCAATTCAAAATGGCGGAAGAGGACGAGATAGAAATTCGAGGAATAAAAAGACCCCTTGTCGAAAATTACAGCGACGATGAGGAAGAAGAAGAAGCTAGAAGAAAAGAAGGTAACAATGGAATTAACAGAGATTTAGTCTTAGTAACGAAATCAACACAATTATACCTCTAGTGCAGTCTCCTCGACCGTAAACATGCATGCTCGATCGACAGTGGCACAAGCTTATTATATACTTTATTTCACTTCTAATAGCCACTTCCACCCGTTAAAATAGTTTATTAAAAGCTAACTTGATGTATTTGCACGTTTTTGCTTCATTCTAAAGCAATGCTGTGGCTGCAAATTGAGAGGCATGGGTATGGCTTGTACAGTATTCTGTTTAGGTCAACTATGATAAAATAATTAACAAATTAAAAAGGCTTGTTCTGTTGTGAAGCGCGAAAGGAAGAGATGAGTGCACTAAAACAATGCAGGGGGAAACACGAGCAGTGGCGTTTCTTCCGCCTCTTCATTTTTTTGTCACTTCCATACTCTTGAGTGTGTTATGACAGAACAAAGCATGGTCAAGCCGTCTTTATCTTTCATATGATAAGGATAACCATTTGTCGAGAAATTTACTCCAAACAAGTTTTACCACAGGAAACTCAAGTTAAGTATAAGAGTTCGTATGGGTCGTTGGAATATTGCATAAAAACTTGCCTGTCTGAGACAAGTCTTGTGGCTTTTGATCAAGTGCCCATTCTCTCCTCATGTTCATCCAATATTCACTTTGCACGTCGATCTCATGTTAGAGCGGTTTTCAACTGACTATGAGTGGTAGGAAACCAAAACTAAAGCAGACTATGAGTAGTCCCTCTTTCGCTTAGTCTGTCGTGTGTGACACGAGAAAACCGTGAGAAAAAATGGCTTTGCAAACTCCTGGGGTCATGTGGCCATTTTTTTCTTGCGGTTTATTTAAGGCCTTGCTCGACGTACTAAGTGAAACAGGGGCTACTCATAGTCTAAAACCAAAGTAACCACTCTGACCAATATCACAAAGAACACAGACAATATGGTGAACCAATCAATACCCCGAGTAATTTTATGTAGCTGATGTGAAGCACAGGAAAATGAGTGTGAGCGAGTCATGATTGGTTTTGGTTTTACTTTTGATTGGATGGAAAAGTGGCATGAATTTTTTAAGCCAGTTGCGTAGTGTAGTTAATGCAAAACCAATTACTTTTTGACTCTCAAAAGAAAACTGCTCTTCTTGCAATAAGTAAGTGGTGATTGATCTGTTTGTCCTCTCAAACTGTTGGACAAGCTACACGTAAGTGAAAATATGATTTTTGTATTTCTTGCAGAACACAGTGCATATCAGAGTAGGCATTGTCCATATCTTGACACCATAGACAGGTATATGGAACTGAGTAGTTATTTGATTCCTGTAAACAGTTGATACTCTTGGACCAAAAAAAACAAGACGTCAGCTTTAAAGCAGTCGCTCTCTTGAGCAAATTTTGTGGTTAGTAAATAAAGTAACACACGTTTTGATATAAATGGAGCTGCTGTTCAAGAGCTGTGGAGGTTTCACACCCAATCAAGTTCATACCATGTGATTTTGCACCCAAATTCTCACAGAGATTTCAACTGAGTTCGCCACCAGTTTTCAACTTCATAATCACACTTAAAAGAAAAAAGTCGTCTGTTTTCACTCTCAAGCATAGTAATACCAAAGTTGGAGTCAAGTAGACTTCAATATTTTCTTAACTCCCAAACCATGCAGCTGAATGCTGCCTACATTGGAAAGAACAATCTTTTGATGGGCTAAAGATAAGACTAAAAGTAATATAGAGTGAGCAAAATAATAATAATGTAACACATTTGATTTTCCAACAGGCATGTGCTGGACTTTGATTTTGAGAAGCTGTGTTCTGTTTCATTATCTCACATCAATGTATATGCCTGCTTGGTTTGTGGAAAGTACTTTCAAGGTAAGGATAATGACTTTGATTTGAGTCACAGAAGTGTCAAACTGATCAGTCTAATAATGGTAATGTCGTAAGCTTTATTTTTGCGTTTTTAGGTCGTGGTCGTCGCTCTCATGCCTATACACACAGTGTACAAGTTGATCATCATGTTTTCTTAAATCTCCGCACATTGAAGGTAACGTTCATTAGTAAAAGAAAGGTGGTGAGTGGTAAAATCTCAGACTCCCAACTTGGAAGACAGTGAGAAACATGTTTGAAAATCCTAGACAGTGACTTTAATAATTTTGAACTCTGAGAGAGAACTTAGAAACAAAGAAAAACAAGACTTAGTGACTTGTCATAAAGGATTTTGAGATTTTGAGATCAGATCAAAAGCTTCTGAGACCCATGAAGTTTTAGGTACCACTCACCACCTGTTACCAAGGCAGCAGTAAGGGCACAGAATCCAGTCATACTGAGAAATGAAAAAGCCAAGCACATGGAACAAAATGGGTTCACCTTGAGTTTGCATTTACACTTAATGTGTGTTTGCACTCATACTTACAAGGCTATTGTAAATTACATAAATAAATTGCATAATGATACTGCCAACAAAGTTGCTGCTATGAACATTAATAATAATGCTCATTAGTGTGTTGAGCCACATCCCCATGCCAAGAATATTCTTTACAATGAGACACTTGATATTTTTCTCACTCACAATGTTACAGATTTACTACACATGGTAAAAATTGGGGGTATAATATTATTAAATAAAAAGAAAAGCATTTGATTTTTATGTCCTGATTATTGAGACTTGCCAGTTTGAATTTAGCTTTGCTTGCAGTCAGAAGTTTTGCTTTCAGTTTAGTTTCTCTTAGTCATTGTTCTTTAATTGAAATTCTACAATAATTATTGTGATGATGTTTTTTTTTTCAGTTTTACTGTCTTCCTGATAACTATGAAGTTATTGACTCTTCTTTAGATGACATAAAGGTGAACAACTTTGTTAATATAACTTTCACTTATAATTGCCGATTATTTTTAATACTAACATTAAAATCATGTTTTCTAGGTGATTTGTACCACTGACATTATTATAAGGCCAATACAGACTCACTCAGATTTTCCAATTGCTTAAATTGGAAAATTTACTGCGATGATCATTCTTCACTTTCATCTACTACCACAGTTCATATATGAATTATTTCATATAAACTTCACATCAATACAGACTCAATCATTTACTCTTGATTTGCACTTAAGCCATTGATATTTGCGTTGAAACTGAGAGAAGACAAAGCACATGAAATTTGTGTAAACTTATTTGATGAAGACTGTTTAATTGTTTAATGGGCTCAGAGCACTGCGTAGTTTTGATTGGTTATTAGAAAGTCTCTCAAGTCGCTGTTGTTAAGTTGTCGTCAAGTCCTTAGTATCTATGAATTAAAACAAATTTTTCATGTTTTCAGTTGTCAGCTATCTGTTGGCAGACCATGAGTAGCCTATTAGTAGATAGTTCAAAAACAGTCTGTTGGCCAATTATTTAAATTTGTTACTCTTGCTTTATGAACTTCAAATTAAATGCAAATCTTTCTGCCAGAATCATTATTGGAGAACCCTTTGGCAGCTTTGATGGCAACTTTATTGAAAGCATCATAATCAACAAAAAGTCTTTTTGAACTAGAGTTTCTGAGAGGCATGATTAAGATGTAACTTGCATACAGGAGCCATAGAGAATTTGTAGGTTCATGAAAATATGGACTTGTAATATTTATTGAGTATCGCCTGCTAGCCAACTTAAATTTAATAATATAAGGTTTGGGATATCTGTGTGGGAGGCGCAGTGGCCTCATGGTTAGTGCATTCAACTCCAGAGTGAGTGGTCCGTGTTTGAGCCCTGGACGGGGACATTGTGTTGCGTTCTTCATGGGCAAGACACTGAACTGTCACAGTCAGAGTGCCTCTCTCCACCCAGGTGTATAAATGGGTACCGGTGAACTTAATGCTGGGGGTAACCCTGCGATGGACTAGCATCCCATCCAGGGGGAGTAGAAATACTCCTAGTCAATTCATGCTACAGAAACTGGGATAAGCTCTGGCCTGATGGGCCACTTGGCTCGTATGCAGACTTTACCTACATGTACCCACCTGGGATATCTGTGAACAGATGTATTCTTGAGGCATTGTACATTGTATCTTCCAGGCTGAAAATCTCCCTAAAGGTGTATATGGTAACCTTACTCTTTGTTCTGTTTTATGCAGTATGTGTTAAATCCCACATTCACCAAAGATGACATCTCCCAGTTGGATAAATCAGCAAAGCTGTCAAGAGCCTTTGATGGGACAACCTATTTGCCTGGTAAGGAAAGTTTTTAGCTACTATTTGATGTGGTAGCTAAAACCTTCAATTAATTTAATTGATGATGTCCTTCATCATTGGTTAAAAATGCATTGCATGATATATCTGCCGAGACATGACAATGTTGCATTTATCATTCATTGGTATTTGTAAATAAAGATCACTATCAAGTCATTACTTAGGAGGACTTACATTTCAGTGATGCAAATTGTTCTTTGTCTTATGGTCAGAGTACCTACAGATTGAACTCTTTTCATTTTTAGGTATTGTTGGACTGAATAACATCAAGGCAAATGATTACTTGAATGTAGTATTGCAGGTGACGAAATGTGTAACTTTATTAATAATAGTTTGTATATAATTTAATATGTAATGCCTGACTTTTTGTTTATTCTTAGCATTGATAGGAGCTAAAACATACAGCAGGTGTGCAGAAGGTCATACATAACAGTGGAAACCTGATTTCTCAAACCTCAATTTCCATATCTCTCAATAATTTGATCCAAAAAGTGTTTCCCTTGGATTTGCTATACTGTAATTAATTACTCCCAATATCTTTAACTCCTGCCCAATTTTCAGATTTCTGTTTCCCTTCCAGGTTTGAGAAATTCCATAATTTGTAAATTCTACTCAGACCTTTTGAGTAACTTGTGTCAGTGACGTGGTACCTCTTAGGGTGTTCAGCCTTAAAAGGTCCACAGTGGAAGCTTTTGCAGCACCTTTTAGGGTACTGAGCCGAAAAAATTTTGATAGGAGATAATGATTGTGTTGTTTTAGAATTGGTACCTGTTAGAGGTGGAAAAAAAAATCAAAGCCTCGCCAATTCAACAAAGCAGGGTCTTGGTAACCCTTAGGAGCTCTTTTCAAAATTTCAGATGAGCACCCCTGTCCTTTTTATATGGGAGTCCCCCATCCCCAGAGTTTGATGTACTTCGAAATTCTCAGAACAGACCTTGACAGATACACCTGACTTCAGTAATGAGAATTAATATTTTGGGAATCTGGAACAACTAATTCATGCTTTCTTGAAATCTTTTGTTCTTTCCTTAGGCATTGGCATTCATTCCTCCTATCCGTGATTTTTTTCTTAGAGAAGAAAACTACCAAAACATCAAACGCCCTCCTGGGGATATCATGTTTCCACTAGGTATGGGAATTAATATCATATTCATCCTATAGTCTAAGACAAGGTCAGTTTATTTATAGTCAGGAGTAGAGCCAGATGACTCATTGGCGGTGCTAATCAACTTTCCTTTCTGTAGCATGAAGTGCTTGGAAGTTATTCAAGGATCCTCAGAGATCCATCAGGGTCTGTAGAGAATCTTGTTCTTAATTAAGATCATCAAAAACCCTGGTCTTGAAAGAATCTGTAGGGTCTTTTAGGATTTTTACAATTCTTCCAAGGATCTTCCAAGATCTTTCTTGTCCAAGAGGTTTAAAGATCATCAAGGATCTTCAAAGAGTTGGCTCAAAAATCCTGCGTGGAAGCTCTTTGAAGAAATAAATCCTTGCAAAAATAACAAGATCTTTTGTTTGAGGATCCTTGCAAGATATTTCAGACCCTTTCAGACTCCTTGAGAGATCCTTATCTCTAAGGACATTTAGTTTTTAAGATCCTCAAAGATCTTGTAAGGTTTTTCACTGGGGATTGCTACTCCGCCTAGATGGGGTAATAGCCTATCTGCCTGACTATGTTTGGTCAAGTTGCTGTAACATTTGACCAGGACCCATTTTATACCCCTGGGTGGAGACAGACACTTTAATTTATGTCTTGCCTGACAACACAACCCAGTGACCCACTCCCCACAAGGTACAAATAGTTCACTGTCAGTCAACAAGGCCTGATGACAAATGTTAAAATCTGATACTCGCTGAGATGCCGAGACCGTTGCTTGACATCTGAGACTGCAACTTGAATGAAAAAGTTAAATCAAAAGTTTCCGAATTCCACAATATTCTAGGTACCCCTTGTCCAGTTTATTTATTAATTTTATAATTTTGTCAATGATTTTGCTGTTAATGATTATGTGCTTTCTTGTTTTCCTGTTACATGCAGTCAACAGGTTTGGGGAACTAATTAGAAAGATTTGGAATCCACGTAACTTTAAGGCTCATGTCAGCCCTCACGAGATGTTACAGGTAAATTAATATTGCAAATGGTTAAATGTACAACTGTTAATGAGCAGAAATGTTTATTAATAATTTCTCTGTTTAATGCAGTTATTCTTTTGAAGTAGTGTTATTCTTTATCTAATGGAATAATAGTGATTGTAAATAAACTTCAGCAAAGTGAACTCCACTTTGTCAGATGGCTTCATGTATATTCAGTCTTGTGACAACAAGTGATTGAAAATGGTGGGTAGTTTGTAGCCGCCATCTCTATTTAAGTTGGATGTTGGCATCTGATGTGGATGGCCTCCTTGATAGTGACTTTTTTGTGCTTGTTGAGCTTTTATGGTTAATTTTCTCTTCTTTATAGGCTGTAGTTCTATGCAGCAAAAAGAGATTCCAGTTTACTGAACAAGGTGAATGTCAAAATTTTTTTTCTTTTCTGAGTTTAGTTTGTTTAAAGACAGTTCCTGTTGCAGTTCAGTTGATATTGTATATCAAAAAAAATGTTTTCCTTTGGGTCCCTTGCATAACAACATTTCTCGCTATTTTTAATCCTTCAGAAAATAGAAATCTATTTGTAATGTTATTACACTGACAAAGAGTCAGGGGATAGGAATTAAAGTTATTGGCATTATTCTTCTGCAGTGACAATTTTGTCTGATAACCTTGGTCTGGTGGATATTGTAGGCAGGCCAGTGGTTTTGATCCTTTGCTTGCTCAAAGGAAAAGTGAGCCTCTTTGGGGAAGTTTTGTAGAAATTAGAATTACAGAAGTACATGAAATTATTAATATTGGTTAGTGATTTAATTTTAAATTGATCATGGTAAAAAGAGACTGACTTTCATACATACATACATACTTTATTGGCTCATTCATCCCCATGGGGCTTTTTGGAGTCAAAGTTACATTACAAAATTTAAAAAATGCAGAAAGCTAAAAAACATGACAATGATAACATAAAAAGAAGACAAAGTTTCAATAAAAGCATAAATAAAACAGTCATTAAGAAGCTTTCGCCTGAGTAGGGGCTTGAATTCATCATGGATGGGCTAAGTTTGCATGCAGGCTGCAACTCATTCCACAGAGAGGTTGCTCTATATTGAAAAGTTCCTTTGGCTGCTAGCAGTGCAGAAGAGTGGTATGTTCAAAAGTTGAGAGTTCCAAGTAGACCTTGTTAGGCAGTGGAACTTCTGAGGAACTTAGATGTCAAATACTCTGTAGCACATCCTGTCATGCACTTAAAAACCAGAACAGCAAAACAGAAATAAAGTTGTTACCTAATTGACAGCCAGTGCGTCTTTTAGCAAAGGAGTTATGTGATTGAATTTTTTAGCGCTGCACAAAATGTGACAAGCAAAATTCTGTACTGCTTGGGGCTTGTCCTGATTAGCTTGAGTGGTATTGCTCAATTTACGAAAAACTAGGTAAGGACATTTCCAATAATAATCAAGGTGCAGTTATCAAAAATATGCTTAATGCGGTTAATTTTGCCTAATCGTAACATACATGTGGATAGAGTGGAAACAATATGCTCATTAAATGCAGCCTGAACAGGCTCGAGTTCCTTCCCAAATAGAAATAGCCTAAAGTTGCTAACCTTAGCAGTCATATGCTGGCTGCCGGCTGCCAGCAAATGTATATCATAGTACAGCTTGCCTGTCGGGCAAGACAAAAGATGGGTTTTCTTTGAACCGTTTTGAACTGTCTAATTCTCTAAATTAACACAAGGAAAAGATTGGCATTCTGTAAGGTACAACTTTGTTGCAATTGACTATTTTAGTATCAAGTGCAGCTTGTCATTGTGTCATACAAAAATCTCATGTGACCCTAACGTGGATTGTTTTGGGGTTTAGTGCCATTCATTACAGTTAATTATTTAGGAGACTGTTGATGTCTGCCTACCACAGGCTATTAATGATAGATCTTGTGTTTTCTCTTTCAACTACCATTGTGTTTACAGAATTTTAGCAATAATAAACCCTCCACCCTTGATGAAAGGAGAAGTCCACCCAAAACAAGCCTGCCAAAAATGCCAGTTAAAAAATAATAAACCCAAGGCTTATTATGTGTGTCATTTCATATAGCAAAAACATAGTAAACAATATTAAATAACTTAATTTTTTTGTGCTGGCATATTCTCATGGGAATTCAGCAGTGCCAGTGGATATGTTGTGCTCTCTGTTAAATTGATCAATCATATACTGGACATTATTTATTAGGTGACCCTGTTGAATTTTTGTCTTGGTTTTTGAATTCTCTCCACACAACTCTTGGTGGAACAAAAAAGGCAACAAGCAGTAAGTTGTATTTATTTTGTACATGATATGGTTTATTTTATAATAAATTAGTCTTTCTTTAATGAGACAAAATTACTTAAAATCTTACAATAGTGTAATTTTTTTGTTTTTTCATTTAACCTGAAGGTGTCATTTACAAAACTTTTCAAGGCAAGATGAGGGTTACTGCTCGGAAACTTCCTCAAGCTGAGGTTTGTGACCAATAAACAGAAAAATTAATAAAATTTTTTTTTTAGTACAGGGGAGCCCCGTTAATCCAGTCACCAAAATCTGGCTATAATGATGAGGTGGCTGTATTATAAGGGTTCTTTAAATAAGAAAATGACTGACTGAGTTTTTGTTCGGGCCAGAATAAAGTGGTTGTAATAATGAGGTGGCCGCATTAATGGGGTGGCCGTAAGGCGGGGTTCCATTTTGCAGTTGTATATTTATTTAACAATGTAGTCAATAATTTCTTTGTCTGTTAACCTTTTACTTGTGTTTATTCCAGAATGAAGAAGATGTTAAAAAGGTGTTGGATGAAGAGGAATATAAAGGCAAGCATGACATGCATGAATTTTAGAAGAACAATTTTCTATCCTAAATAGTAACACAGTTTAGATTCTGCTACACTTTGAATGGTTTATTAAATTCATTTTTTTTTTTTATCACAACGTGAAACATAGGAAGCTGTGTTTTCTGTGCCCATTAAATCTCAGTCATAAAGCATATTTAGAAACATTAACCAAATGAATTTTAATCATATTGGAGCTCATGTTTTCAATTTTCCATTGTGACTTAGAACAGTATGACACATGGTTGAAGTTTCCTTTTCTTTGTTAATGACCTATAGCAGCATTTAAATGAGAAAACAAATTGACAAAATAAATATCAGCAGTTAAGGAGCTACTCAAAGTCACTTTAGGTCTTGGGTAAGCAATTGAAGGCCATATAATTATATTATTTAACACTTAATAGTTCCAGATGAGATATCTATGTTTAGAAAATAACCAAATTGAAAGCAAATACGTGTGCTGACTGGTTTAAAACTGTGTTTCTATAGCTCGATAGAAACACAGAACTAGCACAAGCTGTTGATGTAATGATGGCATGAGCAAAGAGAATTTGATGATCATCGTAAACAAGCTGTTTTTCCTTTTTTCATCGCGGTATTTTTTAAAGGAAATACAAAACATGTTTTCTGTGTTTCTATCAAGTTATAGAAACACTCTTGAAAGTTTGGGAGAACTTGAAGAAGCTCTGTAAACACTCACCTGTCGGCTCGTGTTCCCACAGCATTTCTCCTTCTCCCAAACTTTCACTCGTGTTTCCATAACTTGATAGAAACACGGTACATGTTTTATATTTCATTCTGTAATAAATATTACTGAACTAAGATGATATCTTTTCTTTTAAAGTGTTTTTTTGATTAAGCCACAGGCCATGTCCAAAAACTAATATTCAATAAAGTATAAACTATATAATGATGGTTCTTTTGGTAAGCATGTGCAGAAAAAAATGTACCTCAAAATATGATGAGCTACCAACTTTGTTTATTCTGTAAGTAAATGAAAAGGTTCTTTTCCCACAGATCTCTATCAAGTGTTACAACATTAGGAATAAAATGGTTCACAAATGAAAAAAATACAAAGTTTATTTCCAGCATAATAGTTTAAATCAACATTTTTTATTTCTCTGTTTAGAGAAAACAAGTGCCTCTCCATACATGTACCTGATGTTGGATATTCCACCATCACCTTTATACAAGGTAACACACAACTGCTTCATGCATGTAACTACAAGGTTGGCAGTGTGTTTATGTCCAGGTTTAAGCTGGTGGAGCACAGTTCTTGATAAAGTCAAACCTCTCCTTATGGACATATTGGTTCATAATAATGACACCTTTATGTTACAGACAGTTAACTTAGTCCCAGAGAAACCAGAATTTGTATAATCTCTTCCTATATAATACAGCCACTTCTGTAATAAGGACACTCAGATCTGCCCCTTTGGTGTTTGCATAAAGGGGTTTGATTGTACCTGTATCCTTGCAGGGGTTTCATTTACGGCTGAGCACTGGGCAAATTTACTGGCTGTTTGGATCACTTTGTCTGCCTTGTTTGACTATCTAACTTATAAAGAAGTTCAGTTCAAAAAGTTTTACCCAACAGTTACTGTGAACTCCAGTTGCCCCACTGCTGAAAACAAACCCAGTATAAAATTAAAAGTGCCGATTTTCATCGGAGTTTCATAAATGGGACTACTACTGGTATTAATGTGCAATCTTACAAAGTTAAGTTGATATGTTTTCTTTTTTTCCTTCCTAGGATGAATACCAACAGAACATTATTCCTCAGGTTTGTTTTAACAAAATAGTAAAGGCTTGTTCTGTGATGAAGCATGCAAGCAAGTGATTATTGCACAAAAGAATTCTTGGGGGAAATATTAGGCACAAGCATTTTGCTGTACTTCTTGTTATATTGAAACTGTGTTATAAAATCCTGTGTCATCATTTTGTACATTTAGTACATGTAGCTTGGGTTTGTTCAGAAAATTGGCCATTCTTGAAGATCTCCTTTTCTTTTTCAGACAACTGTGCAATATTTCTAAAACAGTCATAATGTAGCTGTATGCCTCTTCAGGGAAAAAAAACAATATTTTGGTATTAAATGATAGCTGATTGTACCATTTATCTACAGATAAGTGATTATGAACTTCATGTAAAACATGTCTTGATACTCTGTCAGTTTTAAAAAAGTAACCAAATGTGACCAGCCATATTAGAACTTATATAAAAGAGTTGTATGTCCATTTCATAAAGTTCATTTGATTGTCTGGTGTTAGACTGTTACTGTTGGGCTAACCAGTAACAGAAATATTTTGGTTTCTATCAGGTGCCTTTATTTCAACTGTTAAGCAAGTTTGATGGGAAAACAGAAAAGGTTTGTTCAACAACAATAAAATTCTCTTGCAGTGCACAAGTTGTTATACAGTAGATAATTTTAGTCAGTGTATCCCTGTATATTTATATCTAATTGTACCTTTTTGGTATGCTTTGGTGGCATATCAGGCAAGTTTGGTCAAGCCATGGTTCACATTTTAGCAAGACGTAGTCGGGCCAAAATACCCTTGGCAAGACCAAACAAGCCTAATATAAATGCCACTGAAGCATACCAAAAAGGTACAATTAGGTATTTGCCGTACCCAAATTTGGCCAAGTGAGCATGATATTGTAGCCATATCAGGTCAGTGACGTAATATTGTAGGATATCAGGACAGTAGACATAGCTTCTGATTGGCTAATTGCGAATTTGGGCATGGCAATTTAACAAATTGTACAATACTTTGGTTATCTCCTTGGGCAATTCAAAATACCAAATGTTAAGACATTATGCAGGATTCAATATCCTACGATAACCACATTAATATATTTAATATACAACATCCTTCTTCTTTGTGTCAAGTCATTGACACAAAGAGTGCTTCCTCTTTGTGTCAAGTCATTCGTCAAGAATATTAAGTAGTAGAACAACAGATGACCCTTTAAATTGGTCTCATGCAGTAATATAGCACAACATCACATTTGAGTACTATGTGTACTTGATTAAGTGGGGTGTTACAATAAACAGTATTATTATATGGCAAGGTAGTCTTGAGGTCAATCCGAGCATTCTGATTGTTTCTTTCTTGGTCAGGATTTTGCCATATGACCGTAGAAATGGTCATTAGCCTTTTTTGTTTTGTTTTCAAAATCCAGCAAGCATGGCCCGAGTGCCATACAATAAACTACTTACTAACTTAACTTGTGCAAGCTGTAGTGGGGATTATTGACCCTCGGTTGTTTTTGTACAGAAATCACTGCGCTTACTATATGCTATATGGGGAGTAACTGTCTTACCCCTTCATCACCTTTTATTCAGTCTTGTAGTCTATTATCAGTTGTTAAATAACACATGCTCACCTTTATTACTTTAATTTAACTCTTAAAGAAACAAAGGAGAAGCTTATGTGTAAGAGTTTGGTCTTCTTTGCAATTAATAACTTATCAACTGAATAGGGATATTGTTTCCTCTGCAATTAAATAACTTATCAAATACATGTACATAAATTAAACATTATTAGTTGTTATCATCTGGGTGAGGCTGGACAGTCACATCTTACTGTTTCACCAACTTGTGGGCATTTGATAAACGTTTTGATGCACTAAATGAAATTCACTAAGTAGCAGAACTTTGAGCTTGCTGATCAAGTTTTGATCAACCTTGTACACAGAGTACAACCTTAGCTATATTAGAATTGTTTCTCAAATAATATGTGAAAATACTAGAGTAAGATCTGCAGACAACTAAGTTTTACACTTAACTGATGCCAATACTGACCTCTTGTTTTAGGAATATAAAACGTACAAGGAAACCTTTGTCAAGAAATTTGAGCTCACAAGATTACCACGTTTTCTCATTATGTGTGTCAAGGTTTGTAGAGTAATCTTCTTCTGTCCATCCACTAATACCGGTAGAATTAGCAGGCAGCCTGAGATTGTTATTAGTGTTAGAGGTGCTCATCATGAGGAGAGTTAAGTGTAGATTTTTCTATTGTGTGTGTGTGAGTGGGGGGGGGGGGGGGGGGGGGGGAGGTCCTGATAGAGTCAAACCTTCAATGAGAAGACACCCTTGCATCCACAAAAAAGTTTTCACTTACCAACACAGCCAACCCTTCACCACATGTTTCTTCTCTGTAGCTTATCTAGCTTGTGGAGGGGGAACTAATTTACACTGTGGATGTCAGTATCCATATTAGTTTGTAGTAACTTAATCTCTTTAATTTTTTATGCAGAGGTTTACAAAAAATATGTTCTTTGTGGAGAAAAACCCCACCGTCGTAAATTTTCCGGTCAAGTAAGTAGAGCATATCTTATTATTTTGCCTATTTTATAGAGCTCTTGTGGTCGTCATTCATACGACCTTCCCATCACCTGCCGGTGTGTTTTCTTCATAACAAATAATAATAAAGTACTTATTGACCTATTGATTGTTATTTCCAGGGGGGTGGACATGGCAGAGTACCTGGTGTCAGATCCTGCCATACAGGATGCACATCCTCACACTCAGTATGATCTTATTGCAAACATTTGTCATGAAGGAGAACCAGGCAAAGGTAAGCTGATGCACTTTCCTCTTACTATGTACTTACTTTAGTTTGTAAATACTGTTTGGTCTTACTGCCTGTGGGAACAAAAATAGTGGCCAGTCAGGCCCACCGGCAATTATACCTAAATTCAGTTAGTGTACAGAACTATATCTGAGAATAATTATAATGTACTGAGTACATCATATAGGCACTGAGGGGTTAAAGAAGCATTTTTTGAAGTGATTTCTCCTGTTCTTTTCCTTTTGTTTTCTTAATTTAATTTGTTTCACCTCGAAGTTATTAGATTACATACTTATTTAGCTACTGTAAAGTTCAAGGTGAAATAAAGTTGAATGGGAATGTACATGGGGCTCAAACTTGGACCACTTGATTCAAAAGTGCAATACACTGGCCATTAGACCTTTGGTCTCCTTTGTGGCTGCATGGGCTGAATTCACACAATGCTCCCTGCCTCCATGCAACTGCTTCAAACCGACATATATTCCTTTTCCATTCTTTACCATGTTTTTACTTGGACCAAATAGCACATAGTTACTGTATATGCTGCATCAATCACAGCGTACAGTAGTTTGCCTTCTTGATATTTTCTTTCCTGGAAAAACCCTGGCTGGCCATTGATTGGTAGAAAGTTTTGGCCTGAACCTCCAAGAGTAAATGGAAGTGGAACTGTGATTGGTGTATTTCAAGAAAGGAATGTACATATATGCTGGTTTGAAGCAGCAGCACGGGGATGGGTAGCTTCATGTGACTTCGATCAAGCAGCTGCGAAGGAGACAAGCCATTAGGCCACCTACTGCTTATTATAATAAACAATCTCTAGGCCATTTGCTACTTGAGCAGCAAACTGTTGCTACTACAACTCTTGCTTGACAACACAGGTTTTTAAGAGTTTCCATGATGGCTGTCCCAGATCAGCATTCATAGAAGTATTGCATTTTTTTTCCCATTTATACAGGTGCTGGAAATTTTAAAGTTCACATCCTGCATAAAGTAAGTTCCTGTCTGTGGTTCAAAATGCAATATTCCTATTAATTTTATTCTGTATTCTCTACGGTGGCACTCTGACATTTTACTAACATTTCCTCTACTTTGTGAGGCACAGATGTTGTGAGACAAGGAGTGGGCTAGAACTTGACTTAATTGTTTGTACATTTCAGGGAGCTAACAAGTGGTACGAACTCCAAGATCTACATGTCAAAGAGATTCTGCCCCAAGTGATAACTCTTTCTGATTCCTATATACAGGTACGTGAACTAAATACAGTCTACAGATTTAAGTCTACCATAGGTGAATTTTGAATTTTGGTCCTTCAATGATAACCACTTTGAAAAATTTTGAAGATACATGTACTTTGCGCAAATAATTTTGTTTTCATTTGTTTTGTTTGCTTTGGCCTTAAAGCCAAACTTACAATTTTTAGGTAAGGAATCTCTCTTCCACAGAAAAATTGAAAAATATGTGAATAATTAAAGGTTAACTGTATGTATTTTTATTGATTCTATTCCAGATTTACGAGTTACAAAAAGAGTAACTGATGTACAAATAGCTGATGACAGTAGCCTTACGTAACTTCAACACTGTTGGGAGTTGGACATTGTTTGGCCTTGTTGTAAAGCATGTCTTCGGGTCCACTCCTCCCACTAGATTTGTGTCACACACTCAGCGTTGACATTGATGGCACAAAAAAAAAAAAACGAACTGGCAATAAAATCACTTAAGAATATGGTGTCAAATAGCTCTCTATCTGTGTGTACAGGTATTGCCACTTTTCATTTGATGTCATCATTTTCCAAAATAAGAAATTACCAATACTTCTGAAGGTTTTAGTTTCATCAGATGTAAGACCCTTCAATAACTTGATGTTTTGCAACGTTTAAGCTTGACAGGGTTCTCATTATGTAATAAAGCAGGTTTGAATTTCCAAGGTTATGCGTTGCGTGACATTAAAATGGCGGCCTGATAAGGCTCTCAAGTAGTCAAAAAAGATGAGTTATTACACAAGTTTTTGCTAACTAAACACTTGTTGCCCTAGAAAAAGGATTAATTTCAATGTGTCGCAGCTCTAGTGTAATAACTTTTCGTTTCAATGGCAAAACTCAATGACAGATGTTTCTGTTACCTTACGGCCGCCATGTTTGTGTCCCTCCGAGGGGCACAAACATGACTCCATACAAAGCTCTATAAATTTGTGAAACACTTCTCCAAATAACGGGAGAATGAAAAACTGCACAGACCTAAATCTTGGTGAGGTTGTTTGTATATCAATCATCTTTCATATCCCAGCTTCTTGACTCAATTTATTGAATGGTTATGATCTTTATTTTTGATGGTGTGACACTGCAAACCAGCCATAAAGGAGAACCTCCACAACTCACTATGCAATAAATCCAGAAAGGTCCAAGTTATCACGAAATTAAAACAAATGATTGGCAATAAGGGAATAAAGTGGTATGCACTTCATTAACGTTTATCACAGAGAAAGAGCAAAACTGGAAAGATACTTTGCCAACAGTGTAAATCACATCACAGCTAAAGAGAATAAAACAAAGTGTGGTGGGCTACTGCAGCACATAATGGCAACAAGTTACTATTCTTTAGACAAATTGTTAATTATCTCGGATGCTTTGCAACCAATCTATAGGGTTCACAACATTTACCTCATTAGCATAAGCGATTTAGTTTCTGATCAAGCTGCAAAAAAATCATTACTGAATACTGAAAGGGAATAGCACAATAAACTGTCCCAAGGAATTTGGACCTGGTGTATGGAAAACATTACATGCAATGCCCGTTTAAACAGTTAAAATTTTAAGGTTGTATTTATAAAGAAAATGACTTACATTGTAGAGGGATTTGAAAATTCACTTCGAGTTAGCAACAGGAATAAAATTTACACCTGTTAATCTCTTGACTGGCTGCCAATCTCCGAATGAATTCAACCATGAAAAGTCAGTGGGCATTTTTCAGAATAGTGTAGTCTACTGGCAAGCATTCCCTCTTCTCACCAATCAATTGTACTTGCCTCAATCTTTATGCATTCCAAGCTGCAAGAATGCTTGCTGTGCAGGCTAATGAGCATTACGCTTCAGAATTTGCATGTCATTAAAAAGAGCAGTCACCCTACTCACTTCTGCAAACTATAATTTATTTCTTTCCTAGCCTATTAATGTATATGCTATTCATCTTATATAGATGCATATATTATAGACAGGATGATCAAAAAATATATTTTATTCAACATCTAATAACTTGTAACTAATTCAACCAATTTCTCAGATATAATCTTATTTTACATTTCTAACAAAATTTAACTGCACTTTTAAAAACACTGTTAATAAGTAATAAATAAATTCTGTACTCAATGAGCATAATTTTTCTTACGATGATACACAACATTTTCTCACCTCTTGTGTAGAATAAAGACAAATATTTTGTTATTTGCAGGAAGCTTCAGGCCAATTAAAAAGTAATGATTAATGTATGGTATCAATCAATAAGTAATTAAGCTAATACTTTACTAGAAAATTTTAATTTGTCTAATTGAATGTTGCAAAAGCTCAAAACAGTTCGATATGAATTACACGTTTCCTCTGTCATTTTCCCTTCAAAGCAGTGGCAGGTAAAAATACAACTTTTGTTCTGTCCTCCCCTTCACAGTACCAGATATGTGATGATAGAAAGCCCAGATTGAACCAGTTTCACTGGGCAGGCAGCTATTACCAACAGGATATTTTATCAACATAACTGCAGGTTGATTTGCTATACTGCTCTTTCCTTCATAGCACTGGAGAGGCGATGGTACAATGCATCCCTGAGCCGCGCATCTAACCCATTAGCCCTGCCAAAACTGCTCACTGCCTTTTTCAGATCTTCACCCTGTAAAGGAAAGGGGCTTGAACTTGATAAGATGGTTTTGTGGCTAGACAAACATACACCAGATTTTTTTTTTTGAGATTAAAGTCCTGTTACTGGTGCTACAAACAGAAGCAACATACATAAGCTGCAAACCGGTATGTGTTTAATTAATGAAGTAATACATTAGGAACAGGATATCTGTTACTGTGTATAAAGATATGATTCCAGAAAAGACCCATACTACAGGCAGCATCATCATCATAACTCCCTTTGGCTTTGTTCAAATAGTTCTCGTAAGCGCTTATGGGAGCTTCGACTGTAGTCTTTTAAAACTGTGCTGTAACATAATCCATGTGGGCTTAATGTAACAGCTGTTTCCATCGAGTAAGGAACAGTGGTTCCAAAAAACACACAAAACATATGCACATTTCAACAGCATGAGCACCAAATGAACATTCAATTTTGAACAGAAGAACACAGTGGTGTAACAATTTCTAGCTGTATTGTGCCATAGAGAATCTGCTTACCTCTCGGATGTTCAACTCACGCACTTCACCATCCTGCTTGACAAACTCAAGCCTTACTCTGATTTCTATGTGGGTAAATAATAAAAACATCATTTTTCAAGGTACATCATGTCAATAACACTTTGTTTGATTTGGACTGTGAAGTACTTATTAAGGCAGCAAATTTTGAGAAAGAAAAGAAAAGTGCAAAATTAATCATTAAAATTAACAATGGCATTTAAAGAAGTATTAGCTTTTATCATCCAACTCCAGTGACTATGGTCCAAATAACGTGTGAAATGAATACAGATATATAAACAATAGCCTCCATTTGGTGCGGAAATATGCTTGGATATGAAATTTTGTCCAAGGACATTGTCTGTTCTGAGAAGCGAACAGTTTTCCGAGAGCATAGCTCGACCGTGAGCTTCGAGGAACAGATAATGTTCAAGGACAATATTCAAGCATATTTCCACGCCAAATGGAGGCTATTGTGTTTATTATCCTACAAATGTTTTCACAACACACGCGGTTTTGAAAATTGGGGAATATCACTTGGATATTCCCCAGTTTTAGCTGGGGAGTATTCAGTCGTGATGCGTTTAACCCAATCATGCGTGAGCAAAACTATTTGATGGATTTAAAGCAGTGATACTGTATGGTTAGTAATTTGTACAGTAGAAAACCTGCTTGACAGGTTGGCATGTGTTGCACAAAACTGTCACACAACTACAACAATTGGATAATAAATTTCTTATTCTTAAATTGGGTGGGGGTGTGCAGCCCTGCTTCCCAAAACCCTTACCCTATTAAAGACCAAAATCTACGATTTTCTTTACCCTATTTTATGACCTGAAAAACTTAAAGTAGCTTCTAAAAATATACGCAGTTCAAGAATAGAGTGCAAAAACCATACCCTATTTATAGCCAAAACAGCTGAAAACCGTACCCTTTGGGGCCGCACATACCTTAAAAGCCTGTACAAGGGAGTAACCCCCTCCCCCTCCCCTTCTGTTAGGAACCAGAAACTGCAAGGGCCTGCATACGAAAAATGCTGCCAATTAACATAGGATATACAAGAGATCTGATCAGCCAAAAAAATATTATGAAAAACAATAGACTGCAAGCCTGATAATACGTGAAAGATGTTTCGAGACACCAACATGACAAGAGCCGATAAAGCAGGATCGCAACAGAGGACAGCTATTTCGATCCTGCTTTATCGGTTAGTAGTATCAGCGTAGCAATGTATTGCCAGGCACTATTCTGGGTCAAATGGAGCAACTTTCATGCAAAATTGGTAGTCTCCAAGCTCTCGGCTCTTGTTTGGTATGCATCTCTGTTTCAGGTCCCCTTCCAAAGACAAGAGAGCAGTAGTTTTTTAAGGCCCTGTTTCCCACTTGAGGAACAGGAAATTATGAACCATAGTTTTAAAAACTTTTGTAATAAGCATAAACCTTTACTCTGTTGCTGTTGTCTGCTAATTAGTTCTCAAATTACTTCGATGACACAAAGGATGCTTGTAAACAAGCAACACGTGAGAGGGATTAACTTTCATGTTTCCCGCCATAAGAAAATTCATTGACATGAATGATGAATCATAAAAAAACAACGCTGCCTAGTATTTGGAACTCACCTGCACTTAAGCTTGTCTCTGGTTCAGTTTCGGGGGTAGCTTTCCCCCTCAAATGCGGCGGCACGTAAACTTGTTGATCCGCTCTTCGGGGTCTTTCCCTCCGGGATGGACTGCTAATCTTGTTTTGCACCTTCAAAAGCTTTTGCTCTTTGTCATACTCATCTCTGTCCACTTGATTCTTGATTATCGACTGCATGAATCCGTGTTCCATGTTTAGTTTTGCTCGCCCGTCGCCCCTTTCCGAGGACATCTTGCTTTGGACTGTGTGACCTGTGCTGCGTACCCACATTACGAAATTTCTCGGAGGTTCCCGAAATGTAATCGATGTAACACGATAGCATACCGACTGATAAATCTCGGCGGTGATTGGTTGAATTTGAGATGTCATCGTATTATGGTCTGTTGGCGCCATTCAATTTAGCTGTTTCTCAAAATCCACGAGTGTTTCTGTATACATTTGAATCGGGTTAGACCTTTCCTCGTAAGTTTTGTTCACTTTTTAATTCATTTTAGAATTTTACTGCATTTTAAGGTTTTAGTGTGTATTTAGAACGGCATGGCTGGCCGTGGAGGACGAGGGGCTGCACTTTTGCAGGTAAGAAATATTGTAATCCTCGCACAATCGACTCCTTTGTGTGGCATATAGCTCAGCTGAACCACAGTCTATGCAAACAAGACGACAGACTGTATCATAGCATTCGTTCACAAGATTAACTTGTTTTATTTCAAGCTACTTCAGGTTCTGTTTTCGAGTTATTTTGCGAGGAGAAAACCACCGTTGCTTTCAAACCGCCAAAATAAGACTTTTTCCGATCAGCGCGATCCCATGGTGACGCAATGTCAGAATTGAGCAAGATTGTCATTCAAATGCGGGCTTTTGTAATCTTGTTTATACTTCAAACAAATGAGCATTGACCACAATAATTTTAGGTAATTAAATGTGGTACTGTTACCGAGGGAATTTATTACCTGTATCCGTGACTGAATTTCATGCGTCTTGCTCAACGGGCCGTATTTCCTTTCCCTGACGTCATAGATCACAGGAGTTGCACCCTTGAGAAGGTCAAACTCGAACACCAAATCGTGGCGTGGTTGACTATACCTCTTCCATTGTTTGTTGTCACCGATGTTATAATGTCTTCACTGATGAAGTGTCCAATTTCGTCATAACAAGATGTACATGTAGTATTCTTCCTGGAGGTTTATGTTATCTTAACGTTACTAGTCTGAGACTAAACAGAACAGCAGGCACTTGTTTGTTTCGATAAGCTTATTAGTCATGTTGGACACAAAAACTGATCCTTTCAAGTTTCCACATTTTGAATGAACTGCGCTGCGAAGTGTTTCTATCATATAAAGTGGAATTCATAGTCAAATAGATGTGATTATCTTGGTAGCTAGAGCTGTCAATAAGGGCCGTAACCTGTAGCACCTGTTACTGTGGAACATGCTAGATTGGCTCTTGATGTTAAGGGTGAACCTGGCTGTAGTTGGTACAGTGCACCCTTAAAGTAACAAATTTGTTAGGGGGGGGGGGGGGGTGAAGATCAAGGCTACAGTTGAATGAGAAATTAACAACAGCCCTGACTAGCCATCAACCTTAAAGGAGAAGGTCACTTCAAAAAACATATATTTTTTGTCAACGCTAATAAAAACCTTGCACTAAGTTTAGCCACTCACCGAAGTTTCAGCTTCTAAAGTGCAGGTGTTCCTTGGGAAATTCGTCTCCAAATTTGAACATCGTTGCCGCCATTTTGAACAGTACTCAGCAGCCAGGCTGCGTTTTCGTGACGTATTACCATCCGAGAGATGGCCTCCGAAGAGGCTTTTAACTACCACTCTGTGTTATGGCTGCTCTTTAGCCATATTATTTTGAGCCAAACATGCTCCTAACTCCGCAATGATAGCATTGAAGATAGTGAAGTGGAAAATTGCCTGGAAAAAATGGATTTTGCTGACCTTGTGAAGGATGCAAAGTCAGTTGCAGGTTTTTCTCCTTGCTGCCAATTTCGAGTTGGACCGAATGACGTCACATAAACATGGCCTGGCTGCCAAGACAGTTTCAAAATGGCGGCCTCCGAAGTCAATCTTTCAAGACGAATTTCTTCTGGATAGCGGGCACTTCAGAGGCTGAAACTTCAGTGAGTGGAAAAGCTGAATGTTTACTTGCTATAGGTGAAGACTAAAAAAGTAAGTTTTCTGGAGTGACCTTCTCCTTTAAGTGTGATAGCAAGTGATTTGATCCATTGATAGCTTTGACAGCGGCTTTAAACCAAAACGTTGCCAATATTCGCATGTGAGGTTTCACTCTTGGAAATTGTTATTCTTCCACAAATTATTCCAATTTCCATACCGTCTCATTTTCTTGAATAATTACATTACATTTACTGCTTGAAGATTTTTATTTTCCTTTGTAAATGGAAACCATCCTTTAGGTAGGCAGACAAAACACAGGGAGCCCACACCAAGATTCAAAGTGAAACCTTACCACTTTGCAAAGCAGCAGCAGATGAATTATTCATGAAAAAAATATCTATTCATCACAGTGAGCTAAACGATTACCACAGGCTTAAACGATTGGTACTGTGAGCTTAGAGCAGATGTCTGGAATCAAATGGCTGTTGTCTTCTTCTGGAAAACATTCAAAATACTCACCAAATGACTTGTTAAACTGGCCATGTTTATTTATTCATGGTTATTGTAGATGCTCTACAGGTTTTTGTCACTTTTCACTGAGGACAGGAGATTGCTTGATGCTAACTTATGCTTGAAAAGGTCATTTGACAAAGCACATGGTTTGTTCTAAATCCTTAGCTATTTGTCATTTTGGTCAGTTTGGGACCAGCTCTTGTGTGAGTAATTTCTATCCTCTGATTCAATTTTGTGCAATGAAGGAAGGAAGGTGTTTGCAATAATTCAAGTCCTAAGGAGAGAAATATCCATGTCAGAATACAGGGTTTTCAAAATAAGCCGGTGGCCGATGGAAGTCACCAGCTACTTCAAGCATTTGTGCTCGGTATCATTTGACAAAAGTTTATTCAATCCATACAAAGTTTTCTTTCACTCAAAGTAATCACGATCTGATATTTCTGAGGAAATAAATGAACAGGCAAAAAACAAAAAACTAAACAGTGCGGCAATTATGTACCTTTTGAACTTCAAAGCAAGAACAACTTTTGGCAGGCATTGTGCCTGTGTTTCGGAACTATCAGATTTGTTGTCACATGCACATTTTCCACCATGAAGTAGAGGCAACAGTCTATGCTGTCTTTTATTGCCTCTGTTGAGACGTCACAAAGGCAAACAGGTAAACAAATCCTGTTTGCTGTTCCAGTTTTCAAAGTGATGATAAACAGCTGAACTGACCTATAGTGTACCCCTCTACGTGTCCATGTCCATGTGAAGACTATAAAGGCAGTCTTTGTCATGAAATGTTACTCATTACTGCACCTTTCAGTAACATGCAGACTCTAAAATTCAAAGCTCAACTGAGAAATGCATTTTTTGCTACTGTCAATTAAATGTCCAGCGGGTCCTCCCAGCGCCAGTAGGCTGGTTGTTCAGTGGCACTCCGCTATAGTCGGTCGGTCAGCGGCGTTCTTTGTAGTATAAAAGCCCACGCGATCAGTCTTCATGTGTCCGCCATCTTGGTTGTATCTAGTTCTCGTTACGGGGAGATTTCCCTTGCATAAAAGATAAAGCTTACAGTACATCGGGGCCTAGTGTGTGTCCATTTAGACTACTGGCGTGGTGGCAGCGGTGGGATTTGAACCCACGCCCCCGAAGAGACTGGTCCACCGCGGTTCTGTTCTTGAGGAGGAAGAGGAATTGTCACTGACGTTAGAGAATTTTGTTATTTTAACGTGGCTGAGATTGATTAACCCTGCTTTACCTAAACTTGTTAAGCAACGGTATGGAACTGAACTTCGGTCTCGTACTTAGGCGTCGTTAAAGCCTGAGATCTCCCGGGCGCTGGACTCGCTCCTTGATGAAATCCGTTCTGCTGAAGACACAAAAGTCATGCGTACAGGAGCCTCATTTGCCACTAAGAAGTCCTCTTTTCGGAGGGGTTCACCGATCTACAGTAAGTCGTCTGCCAGGTTTCCGGGACGCTCCTCTCAAAAGGCAAAAGAATGCCCCCTCTGTAAACAAGCTGGCCGTGCTTCACACAGTCACTTAAGCGTATGTGGCTTCCTTCCTGAACAGGACCGTTTGTACCTTCTGAAAGCCCGTCACATTGTTTCAATTCTGGATGACGACAGCGTTGAGTTGGACCTTTTGTCAAGTGATGTTGACCCGCTGCGTCATCAGAATCTGGTTGAGCAGAGTGATTCATTTACGTCTGATGCATCCAGGAGGGTCCTTGTACATCAGTGCCCATACATTGACACGTTTTTTGGCCATCATCAGGCTAGAGTCATCATTGACAGCGGCGCCACAGGTAACATGATCAGGCTCTCCGCTGTACAGAGGCTCGGTGCAGAGATTTGGCACAGTTCTTGTTCTTGTGCACAGTTCTTGAGGTCTTGGGTGACCTCTTCCAGGCTGGTATCGTAGCCAAGATAGCAGATGATCTGTACTGTGGGGGCAACAGCCCAGACGAGTTGCTCTGAAATTGGTCTTCTGTTCTCCAAGCTCTCCATAAAGCTAGCCTGCACCTTTCCGCGTTGAAGACCATCATCAACCCCAAAACTACTTCTATCTTGGGTTGGACTTGGTCCCAACGCACAGCAGCCCTCATCGCGTTTCAACACTGTCCTCCTGCAGTCCTCCCAATAAAGTTGGTGGCATGAAGTCCTTTATTGGTGCGGTCAAGGTCCTTGCTCGTGTTGTTCCACATTGTTCTGTTCTATTGGCCCCCCTTGACGAGGCTGTAGCCGGGAAACAGTCTCAGGATGACATTGTCTGGTCCGAACATCTTACTGAAGCCTTCAAGTCTGCTCAAGCTGCCGTGGCATCCAGCCAAACAATTACTCTCCCGAAGCCAGATGACCAGTTATTGATCGTGACCGACACTGCTGTCAAGAGACCTGGTATCGCTGCCACTCTCTACTTCTCCCGGGGTGACAAGCTAGCCCTTGCTGGTTTCTTTAGTGCAAAGTTGCATAGTCACCAATTATCCTGGTTACCGTGCGAAGTTGAAGCACTTGCAGTTGGTGTTGCAATAACACACTTTAGTCCCTACTTAATACAATCTAAACACAAGGCTTGCGTGCTCACCGACAGTAAGCCTTGTCTCCAGGCCTTCGAGAAAATGTGCAGGGGAGAGTTTTCTGCTAGCCCGCGAGTGTCGACATATTTGTCAACTGTCAGCGGCTTCCAAGCCAACGTGAGGCATGTTGCCAGTGCTGCAATCCTACCTTATGACTTTGCAAGCCGCAATGCACCAGACTGCTTTGATCCCTCTTGTCAGGTGTGCAAATTCATCACCCAAGCTGAGGAGTCTGTCGTCCGACACCTATCTGCCCAGGACGTCCTATCTGGTCAGAAAAACCTCCCTTTCACAGGTCGAAAAACTTGGTTGTCTATCCAATCTGAGTGCGCGCAGACTTACGTCGAACGCATGCCCACCTAATACAAGGGACTCGTCCTTCCAAGAAGCTTACTAACATTAAGGACGTGAAAAGGTACTTGTCTGTCGCCTCTATCTCCAGCGATGGCCTCTTAGTCGTGAAAAAGGCTGAGCCTTTGGCTCCTTCGCGTGATTGTATCGTAGTGCCCAGACAGGTCTTAGGTGGCTTACTAACCGCCCTACACCTCAGGTTGTCTCATCCATTGTGTCTCCAGCTTAAGAAAGTTGTCAGCCGCTACTTTTACGCCCTTGACCTAGACAAGGCCGTAGAGCGCATTTCTCTTGGCTGTCATCCTTGCACTGCACTTCGCCACAACCCCCACACTGTTATAGAACAGTCAACTTCCGATCCTCTAGCAGCAGTGGGTGTCTCCTTCGCAGCCGATATCCTGAAGCAGTCTCGCCAACTTATTTTGGTGCTCCGAGAGTGCGTTACCTCCTATACTTCGACCCTCCTCGTGGTAGACGAGAAGTATGGGACCTTATGTGATGGGTTAATCCAATTATGCGTCGGCCTGCGACCCCTTGATGGGCCTAAGGCTGTCATTCGGTGTGATCCAGTGCCCGCCTTCAGAGCCCTCGTGAATGACCAAGTCCTATTGCAACACAAGATTAGCCTTGAGATAGGTCGCGTGAAGAATCAGAACAAGAACCCTGTCGCTGAAAAAGCAATCCAAGAGTTGGAACACAAGCTCCAGCGGTTGCAACCGGAAGGTGGCCCTGTCTCTCCTAGGACTCTGTCCGTAGCCACTGCCCACCTGAACTCTAGAATCCGTTGCCACGGCCTATCCTCTAGAGAAATGTGGACTCAGAGAGATCAGTTTACCAACTCTCAGATTCTCCTAACAGATCAGGCGCTAATACGCGAGCAGCATCTACAAAGACTGGTAAACCATCCCCACAGTGAAACGTCGAAAGCCCCGCATGGTGACTTGCGCAGCCCCCCCTCAATAATTTTTGGTGACTTAGTTTACCTCTACTGTGATCGTAATAAGTCCCAAAGTCGTGACTGATACCTCGTTGTCTTAGTGGACGGTGAGTGGTGCAATGTTCGCAAGTTTGTTGGCTCACAGCTACGAAATGTTTCGTACCGTGTGAAGAAGAATGAGTGCTATAAGATCGCTCCCGTCCGAGTACACACGTCCTGGCGCCCCAGTGAAGAAGAGTCCAGTGACTGTGATCTTGACGTTGGTGTCGACCAGAGCCCTCCTACTGATGATCGAGGACTTCCTAACGACGAGGAACCTTCCCCAGAAAGCCCCCCGTTACCTCCACCTGCCTCAGGGATCCCTATCAAGTTATCGTCCCCACCTTCCGCTTTTGTCCCGGCAGAAGATGTCCCAAGATACGGTGAGGATCGCCAACCCAGTTGGCCAGATGACGTCGAGGTTATACCTGTCTCCTCTCCAAGTGTTAGCCCTGCAGTGAACAAGCGCCCAACTCGGCAACGGCATCTCCCGCAACGTCTTCAGGACTATGTAGTAGAGTTGAAGTAGCCCGGTCGGTTCTAATCCTTTAGCCGTAGCCAGACAATTCTAGACATTTAGCTGTCTCCCAGCATTTGTTAAGTTTGTTTTCTTATCTGGTTCGAAATTTAAAGACTGTTCTTCATACAGTAGATTTCTCGTACATAACCTGTGTGTGTATTTCATACCGACTTATCGCCTAGTGTTTCTTTGTTTGCATGCTTATTTGTTTAAGAAGGAAAGAAGAAGCCACGCCAGTAGGCTGGTTGTTCAGCAGCACTCCGCTGTAGTCGGTCAGTCAGCGGCGTTCATTGTAGTATAAAAGCCCGTGCGATCAGTCTTCATGTGTCCGCCACCTTGGTTGTATCTAGTTCTCGTTACAGGGAGATTTCACTTGCGTTAAAGATAAAGCTTACAGTACATCGGGGCCTAGTGTGTGTCCATTTAGACTACTGGCGCAGCTCTCAACTACTGCCGAGTGTGTGGTAATCAAATCGTTGAGCACAGTTCAGACAAAGAAACAGTGCTTGGCTGTAGTCAGAAGCTGGTAGGAGCCGCCAATCACTTGATTGACAGTAGCCAAAAATGCATTTGTCGGTTGAGCTTTGAATTTTAGCATCTGCCCTTTATTGAAAGGCGCAGTAAGATTAAAAGTGCTCTAAGCGCATTCTGAGTGACGGTTTGAATGGTGTCTTTAAAGTAAATCCCTTCAGCAATGCGAGTGTTCAGATTTTAAGACAAGCGAAAAATAGAAAAATCACAGCCAAAGTAAAGTGATGTCGCTGATTTTGTAGTGATACTTCATGTATGTGACAGGGAAGATATCAGCAAAAGTGACCTCAATCCTTCTGAGTCATCTGCAGCTCATTTTCGTTACGAAACATTGATATTAAAACTCTTTTCTTGAACTTACATTATTGAAATGATAATAAAATTACAGTTGATTCATGTTATTACATTTCAATTAAATAGAATTGCAAGCACATTGTAGCAATGGAATGAAGGGCATTTTCAAGTTCTGTACAAGTGTATACCCTCCAACAAAATCACTTTTGAGTGTTTAAAATGCACCAGAAGCAGGGTTGGACATTAGCACTCGCCCAGGCGAGTGTCTTAAGTGTTGGGCGAGTGCAAATCATTGATCACTCACCTGTTTGGCGGGTACGATTTTTGTTGCCAAGAAATCAATAAAATTGCAAAATGAACACTGTTTTTTACATTCCATTTTACCAAGAAAATCTCTAAACATAAACTTACCATTTCTATTTTACAAAGGTTCATACTCTGAATTGTCTAATAAATTGGCACTGAAAGGCAACATAGACAAATATGGCTTCCTCCTAGTGATAATTACATAACTCATGTACTTAAACAAAGTGATACTGCTGGTCACCATCGAGCCATCGGTGAACATGGCGCCCAAGGAGAACAGACATGTTTACTCACAAACTGCAGGGATCTCACAAAGATTCATCAATTAAAAAAAATTACTTGAAATATAAAGAACCTCCAATGTGTTTTCTTAGGATTAAAAACTAGTCAAATTTTTCATTGAAGTAATAATCCTCAGTCTGCCACATGCTTGACAACGTTGCGAGTGAATAGTTTTCCTGTACTTTCCCAGCACTCTGATCAATGCATGTTCTCCCAGTAAGTTTAAAAATGGAGTAAACTGACCGCAGCCAAAATGTGGAAATATATTTCTGGAATTTCTAAAGTTATTGACGAGAAAAAAAAACGAAAGAACCCCGAAAGCTGCCCGTGATACAAGTGAATAGGAAAGGGGGGGTAAACTTTTGGGTGAGTCAAAACTGGTCCAGGCAAGTGCATTTTGAGGGTCACTTGCCCAAATGGTGAGTGCTGTCAAAATTAAGTGTCCAACCCTGCAGAAGTACTCCACCTACCTTATGATTTCCTCTTGCTACTTAATTCAATTTGAAAACCCTGAGAATAGCCCACTTGTTAGGGTACCGGTAATTCTGAAGGATAGCGAATGTAAAATAAATGTGGATTTGGATCCATTTGATAGAAATTAAGTTGGTTATAACATTATTGTGTACATTTTTAACACATTCAGTTTTTTGTTATAACTCATTACAGTCGTAAGGATCAAAATTGCTCAAACATTTGACCTAAATAAGCTTTAAGATGCTTTATTGGGTACATTAATGATTGTATAAGTTATGCCATGTCATGCAACTTACAAACACCTTAAAATCTTTTTGACCACCCTGGTAATATGTATAACAAGAATGTTTCAAATATCACAAGTTGGCTAAAAAGTTGTTTTGATTCATTTTTCTTTCTTTTGGTTGGTCCCTGAGTCCTTACAAACTTCAAATCATGGAACTTGTAAATTTATTGTAGGGAGCTATTAAACTTTTTACAAATACTCTGTTCTAGTGCAAGTGTATTTTCTTTTTGTGTTATTGAAGCATTTGGTCCGAAAGAAGTACTGGATGTTGATGTTGCAAAATGGAATGTGGTTAGTTTAATGTCGCCATTTCTAATTTTCCCTTTTAGGCACTTGAGCAACCAGCCAGACCACCAGGCCAAGCTCAAAATGGAAGGGTAAGTCTCATGAAAGTGTTTTGGTATAATTTATATTTAGTAAATTCATGAGCAGGATGAAAGGGTTCTTACCCAATCTGGGTTCCTTGGGATCAGTCAGCTTAGGGTTATGGGAGAAAGGAAATGATAAGCACTGTTTTTATCCTCAGTAATGAGGTATTGTATACTGTCACTTTTCTGTCTTTTTCACAATGTTTATGTTCCAAGATCAGACTGTTGTTTCATAATTTGGTTGCAATGGTGAGGAGTGTCCCGTCACACCAGTGTTTTTTTTATCTGAAAGAAGAGCACACAGAGATAAAGAAATGGCCAGATCGGTGGCTTCCCTTCACTAGCACTTAGCCCTTCGCCCCTGAAGGCGAACTGCAGTTATTCCCAAATCAGTAAATAAAGATTATCTGCCTGTGTACAGTATACCATTTGAATGCCACTGAGCAGCTTAGTTAAGAACTGACATCATCAGCTATGAAGGAGATAGTCATTTTGAGAGAAATGCTTTGAACTGTGAAACTGAAAAACTTCCAATGCGTATCAACTCTCAAATATCATAGGTATACCCCTGAACTATAGCTTATTTAGTAGGTCCTAGTACAGAGCTTGAAAAGAAATTGGAAACTTGCGGGGGTGGTGAATCATGTCTTAGATGGGAGAGGATCACAATTTTATGCCTTCAATGAGCAGATCTTTACAAGACAATGTTCGTGGCAAAAATTCATAGAAATCTCTCAAATATTCACATAGTTATGACATCGTGTGCCAAATGGCACTCTTAGGGAGTGAAGGGGAAGGGGTTTGCTTTCACTTTCGTAAGGTGTCCTTCCATAGAGGTGGAACTGTGATCATGATGTGCCTATCTATTTTATTTACAGAATGGTCACGGGCAACCCCCTCAACAGCCTCCTCACCAAGGGCCTCCCCAACCAGGACCCGCTCAGTATGGTCAGCGGCAACCATACCCACAGCACTATCAACAGCAGCAAGGACCAGGCTACCAATGGCAACAGCCTTATCAACAACAGCAGCCACCATATCGTCAACAGCAACCTTATCAACAACAACAGCCTTATGGACAACAACAGCCAGGGTCCTATCAACAGCAACAACAGTATCAACAACAGCCACGGCCTTATCAACAACAACAATCGCGGCCTTATCAACCACAGCAACAGCCAGGGCGTTACCAGCAACAGTCAGGGCCTTATCAGCAGCAGCCACCGTCGGGGTCTTATCAACAACAACAATGGCCAGGGCCCTATCAACAACAACAACAACAGTCAGGGCCTTATCAGCAACAGCAACAACACCCCTATCAGCAACAGCCACGGCCTTATAATCAACAACAACAACAGCCAGGGGCTTATCAACAGCAGCCCTATCAACAACAACAACCTTATCAGCAACAACAGTCTTATCCACAACAGCAGCCCTATCAACGGCAACAGCAACCTCACCAGCAGCCCCCCCAGTTTCATCAGCAACAGCAACACCCACCACAGCAGCAAAATCGACAGCAAATGCCTCAGCGATATCAACAGGAGCCAGGTACGATTGGTTCTTTGTAGGGGTGACATTAATGAGAATGGAATGTCTGTTGAATTAGTTGTCAATTTGTTTGGTTGTCAAATGTGTACACCTCTAAAGTTGCAAAGTGGCATGTTAGAAGAGAGTAAATAAAGGGTGTTAAGTATTTTTTCTTTTTAATGATCTCTATTTCTCCTCCAGAAAATAGACACTTTTTAAATTGGTGTTGTTTGTTTGTTTGTTTGTTTTTCTTGCTTATAGCTGGTCGTGGTCAAATGTATGGACGTGGAGGGCCAACTTATGGTGGTCAAGCACCATCTCATGAGCAGTCATCTGCTGTGACTCCGCCTCAGCCTCAATCAGCACCACATGGAAGGGGTTTGTATATATCAGTAGCATTTATTCTTTTCAAGCAAGTAACTAGTAGTTTTTCTGGTCAATACTGCAGATAACCACCCTTTGCACCACATGGCAGTGTCCACTTGAAAGAGATTTCTACTTATTGGAGCTCACAAATGTGAACAAGAACCACTGATTTGATATCTAGTCAGTCACAGGATATTGTCCAAAATAATGATGGTTTTTTTTTACCTGTATAGGGGCTCAGATGGCTGGATTTTATGGCAGAGGAGGCCCATCATCATCTATGCAGACTCCTTATGGACGAGGTGCAGCAACAGGTGATGTTCCTCAACCTCAACCACAGCCTGCTATTCCACCACCCTCTACTTCTCAGCCATCAGTTCCATCAGGAGAACATCCCTCACCTCCACAAGCACAGCCAAGCGGCCCTCAGGTACATTGCTCTATACCAGTTGCTTCAATATTTAGATGCTGTTTGAACAAGACCATTTCCTTGCTCCTTATACAGTCAGGTATTTTTAATAATAAATATTGTCATCTCCTGTTGAACATTACAGGTCCCAGTAGAGCAGATGTCCAGAGTGAGAGTATCAGAAGCGGAAAACATTCCTAAGACGTACGCTTAATTAATTTTATTTG
Source organism: Orbicella faveolata (assembly GCF_042242905.1). NCBI lineage: Eukaryota > Metazoa > Cnidaria > Anthozoa > Scleractinia > Merulinidae > Orbicella > Orbicella faveolata. Next base: position 17,839,496 of record NW_028301576.1, on the reverse strand, counting down.
CACTCACCTCATTAGCCAAAATGAAATATATACCGTATTTACCCGTGTATTAGTCGATCCCGTGTATAAGTCGACCCCCAATTTTTGAGGCCAAAAACTAGATTTTCTTAATTTCCAGGTAAGAATTTCTTGGAAAACTTATCTTGTATTTCTTAAAATCATCTCTCAGCTACCACAGATATGTAAACAAATCACAGCATGTTTCAATGCGCAGTTTTAAAGCTTATTATGGCACGTATACGAGCGTTTTACCCAGTTTAGCAACACATGTGCATGCAGACTTTTCGATGATAATTTTTGTAAAATGCTCACAAAAATCAAACGTAAGGATTTCAAACAAGCCTTTTTAAGTGCGAAGAGATTAAAAGTGGCTTTATAAGACAGGCAAAACACCAAAGAAGCTCACGACTTTCAGAACGACGCCATAAACAAGTGCAAAGCGTGTGTTGGGAACTTGGTAGTCAAGCCTTGAAATCGGTCAAGTACTGGTACAGAAGTCCTCGCACTCATATCCTGCCAGGTTACCAAGCAGAGAAGTTCCAAGCGCGAAAGATATTTTCTCCGAGCGGCTTTACTACAGCTTTATTTAAAGGAAAAATATTGGTTCTTTATGACAAAATTGAGCCAGTGAGTGTCTACAAGATCCAGGTTAAAATTTAACGAATAAATGTTGATGCATTTTAACTTGAAGCTCTCATATAGAGAGACAGATCGCTAAGCGAACGTACGTTGTAAACTGTGCTGCCGTTTATCACATGTTTATTAACATTGAAAGACAATTATTATGCTAATTATTTGACTGGCGCTTGGATCTCAAGTTTTGACCCATGTATAAGTCGAGGGCGTATTTTTGGACTGATTTTTAGGTCTTGAAAGGTCGACTTATACACGGGAAAATACGGTATGCGGTTATTTATTACTTAGGAATTTTTGCTGGCCAGCTGTTCATCCTGTTTCTGGCTTGATTAGATACATTGTAAATAGGAATATCAAGGAAGGTGAACATGTAGAGTTTCTGGAGTTCTGACTCCTGAACGGTTTATTTTGCATGTGAGAAAGAAAAGCAAGAGACACTCTGTGCCTCTAGAGTACTCAGTGATGGGGTTCAATTTTTCCTCTTGCTACATAAATACAGTTATCTCTTTCAGTCTAGATCATTTGATATGATGAGACTGATCATTTTAACTTTAACATTTCCAAAACTTGGTTTGTGGAGTTATAAAGTTGTTGAAGGCAGTGACTGGGGATTTTCTGCAATATATTTGTTATGTAATTCATTTCAAAATTAACCAAAACAGACCAGCACTGCTTTCTTTCAATAGAGCTACCTTTTTATTTCTCATGTCTTTCTTTCTTTCTTTTTCCAGTCAAACAGGCGAAAAAGGATCTGCTGGAAAAAAGTAAGTTAATAACCAAAGTAACTATAAGCTCTGTGAACAGGTTGTTATTGGGCAGTTACTCTTATTCTGATATTAAAGCCCTGTTCAGATATGTTGCTATTGTGCTGTAAGTCCCTAACATTCAGTTACGCAGTGCTGGAAATAACAGTTGGTCATTTGACATTGTCCGACCAGATTTGTGAAATTGTCGAATCATTTTACATTATGATCTGACATCACATTTGAACACCAAAATGACTTAGCTTTTAGTCTTGAAGCTCTTGTTGGCAGACCATGTTTGCTGTGAAACCTTTACAGCTTGCAACTCGTACGGATCCATGGTTTGTTTTCCTTGACTCGCCAGAGTTTTGCAGTCACTCCATAATTTATTGCTAAACATACATGCCTATGAATTGAGTCATCAGATTATTTGTGTATGCAAATTATGTAACTGATGTCTGACCAAAGTAGTAACTTGTCTGGCCAAAATGGAGATTTGAAAAGACCATATCCAGCTGTGGTAAAGAGCATCTTTTATTTCATTTCCAAGTCATTCCATACTTACAAATAGGTAATTTACAAGTTGTGATGGCTGATAAACACCCAAAGTGTTTTTGCCAAAATAAACCTTTTTTTTGGCAAATTTATGTTTTAGTTTAGTTTAGTTTTACTCTAGTCTTTTTAGTTTTAGTTTTATTTGCACTTGGTTTAAGTTAAGTTGGATTCATGTGGTGTACTATTTGTGTCTTTGTACCTTTCTAGGATGTCTCTGAGTGCAAACTTCATCCCAATCAGATTTATAGAACAAAAGATATATCAATACCATGTCACATACAGGTAAGAATACATTTTGTGCTCTTCAATCATAAGGCATGGGTGCCATGTAATAGAATCAGATTCAGATCGACATTTTACAAGGTTAAACATCCCTTATCAATGGATAGTTTACTTCATATATCTTGCCAAATTGACTGCTTATGAGAGCACTGTGTCAGTAATTGCACAGCATAGTGAGTGTGTATACTACACAGTGAAACATTGTTACTCTTTTACGTATGCCACCCTTTGATCCACAGTCCTGAGATTGACAGCAGAAAAGCAAGACATGGCCTTCTTAAGAGCCACAGTGATATTCTAGGGCCAGCTAGTGCCTTTGATGGATCCATTCTTTTTCTACCCAAAGAATTAGAAAAACCTGTAAGTAGATGCTTCTATTCTTAACAGCAAGATCACAGATCTGATCATTTTATAGAGGATTGAACTGCCATTGGTTTGCATACAAGTGTGGACATGGGATTAAAAAAACTTGATTTGATTTGGTATCAGATGTTTGATGATTCGTCCATAATCATTTTAAGTTCATCATCTGGACCATAACACAAACTTTCACATTCAAAGTCCAAAACATCCTCCATAGGAAAAAAGATGATGGCTGTACATTTTGTTACAATACCATGTGAACCTTATGCAGCCCATAAAGTACAAGCCTAGGATACTTTTGCAATGTTTGTCCCTGTGTTAAGGGCCCATTAACCGATCTTTTCGAGCCGTTGCTAAGGAAAATTTATTCTCATATAACCTCATCATTTTTAGTTACTTCAGAGTTATTTCATGTGTTTTAACTTTTTCATGATTAGTAACACTAGTGATGATGTCATCAGGCCACGCCCATGGTCATGTGACTAATACTGAAAAAACGCAAAGGCTCCCAGGCAAATTACTTTATCGGGATTTTTTCATTGATTTAATATTTTAATTTAAATCCTCATTGCACTATGCATAGATTTTGTTTCATTTCTAAAAGGTAAGATTTTGAGAGAATTTCAAAATATTAAAAAATTCGTAATTTTCTGAAAAAAGCATGATTTTGAAAAAGGAATGCATAGCTATCTTTCCAATGTTGGCATTGATCGAAATCTGTCGAAAAAGGCTGGATTTAATGAAAAGCCGTGTTTCCTTTAGCATTTAACCCATTGATGCCTGAATGAAATTGCCCGCAACCCACCCCTAATTCCCTGGCGTTTTTTGGAATATTTCTGAGCGAGCAAAAGCACAAAAATAAACCATATGCGCAGTAACCACAGACACAGGATCAGGTTTCAAGCCATCGTTTATTTAAAGTTGAATAAATGAAGGGTCAAAATATTAAAAAATATTAGCAAACAGAACTCAACCTAATGTGTAAAACTGATGAGAAAACAAGAAATTATATTTCTCTACCGCGCGACAAAATGTCCCACAGAAGCTGAGAAAATTGACTTTGCGAAAATGAGTCAATTATTGACTTTGGAGGACAAAAACGAAACCAAATACAACAGAATTGAATTTCTTGTACTATAACGGCTAACATTTGAGAAAACAACGAAAAATAAAAGCGAAGAACTCATGTAAAAATCAATCTGAAATCAAGAAATCAAGTAATTTCTTCGCCGCGCGACGAAAATCTTACTGCCCTGCGAAAGAAAGATGAAAGTCGTAAATCAAAAAGACGACAAAAACAAGCGAATTATATTGAGATCAGTCGTATTTCAACTGTGTTAAATCAGTGGCCATTTAGTTCTTTTCTCAGCGGTTCTGTAGTAGCTGAATAAGACTCCAAAAAATATTTGAACGAAGCGAATAAACTAAATATACAAAGCGCCTAGAGGTTGCTGTAAATTAAATATGCAGAAATCCAGCGTGCAAGTTACTGTTCACTTTTAAAACCTAAAATTCCCAAATACAGGGAACCAAATGAAAGAGATGCGAAAGGAAGTTCAATAACAATAAATTTTCATTCAAGCTGAGACGAAGAAACCTATTTAAAAGCAAAAAATTGTTCAAAATTTTGCAGACGTGCTTCGCTGCATGACCGCATGTTCAAATTATTCTTCACGCTAATGCGAAAGCTTGAGTTTTTACCGACCGCTTTTGCAGTCATTTTAACGCCTGTGGCTTTACCAATCGTTCCAAAAGTTGAATTCAACTTCGAAGTAATAATGTACATCACCATTTTTGTTTCTGAAATCCGAAAAGCCGCTTTAAACGTGCGATCTGTCGTCGAAACTTACTTGAAAGCGCTCCGATCTTCATGTTTTCTCGGCGGTTGTAGGAAGAAAAACTTCTTCACCAGAAAGTTTTGAGGACTCTGTATTCCTTGATCCTCTATTCTGAGGCCACCTGAACATTGATTTGTATTTTTCCTTTCTATTTTAAAGCCCAAAGAAGTAATTTATCCGTGTTAGGAATGAAAACAAGACCTTGGAAGTTTTTTAGATTTGGACCACACGCGCCATGTTACCTGCACTTTTCGAGCGTGCGATTTTAAGAAGAAAAACCGTCTTTCTAGGACCCCTAAAGTCCTCTGAAAATATGCTCAGAAAGTCCATTCTGATTAGTTTATTTGTCCTCAAGAACAATAGAACTATAGGGGAACTGAAGAATCTTCAGGGAGGGTAGGAAAGGCAATTGTCCCCATGCACTTTTTTTCGGGCGTTTACGGGCGGCACAGGGAAATGGAGGAGTTTTTTGCATGGGCAGTTACGGGCGGCACAGGTGTCAATGGGTTAAAGAAACCGGAAGTGCCCCTGATATATATTGGAAGTTACCCTATCAGCGCATGCACAATTTACACTACCAGCGCACTTCGGTGAGATCAAACAAAGCCACAAGGAGTTAGTTTTTCTCTTTCTATTGCTCTTGTTTTTCTGTCTTTTTCTTATTTTGTCTCTGCTTGTACTTTTTTTACTTTGCATTTTGTGAAACACAAAGAAAAACATCTAAAATGTAAGCGAATTTGGAAGTTATGGAGTTGTTTTTATTTCCCGCACTCAGGCTGACGTAAGTAACCGGAAGTGAAATTTCACCTCCTTAGCAACACGCGTGAATGCGCGCATAAATTGGTTAATGGGCCCTTAACTTTAGAAAATGTTGGAAAGATTACTTGAGTCAAATCGTGGTTGTTTTCTGTTTGATTGGTTGGCGTAATGATGGATCTATATAGTAAAGGATTGGAGTTGCAGGAATTGGAAAAAGCATGAATTCAAGCTTGTCCCTGAGACAAGTAGCTCTCAAATTTTTCTTGCCCTGGGTAAGTCTTAGTTTGCTCTCATAATGATTTAGTTAGCAGATGACATGCCTGATCCCTTGCCCATTGGGCAAAGGAGAATGAAAAGTTACTTGCCCAACAAAAAAATCTATTCATCCCAGATGACCAGACAGCCCTTTTTTTTGAGTCCTGAGTTGGTATGATAACAGTACTTATCTTCTGTTGCCACAGACAACTGTTCTAGAGTCAGAAAGAAGAACAGATGGACAAAAAGTTACCATTACTGTGACACTCACAAGAGTCGTGCCTTCTGATGACTGCTTGCAACTGCTAAACATCATTTTCAGAAGGTAGAGTAACCAGCCTGACCAAAATGCACCCCGTGAGACAGTCTATTTGCCCAAGACGATTATTTTTGTTGTTGTTGTTCAAGTCTATTTCCAGGCTGCAGTAAAGTGACTGAGTTAGTTAAGAGGGCAATGACTATACTTAACCTAGCAGATTGCTGTATTACTAATCATAATCCCAATGTAAAATAGTAGTTTTATTCATTGAAAATTTTTTGTTGAGTTCATGCCAATGGACTGTACAGAATTATTGCTATTTGAATTTTACGTATTATTATATAACTGTAATTAACTTTTTTCCTTTTATATTGTCAATTTTTTTTGTCAATCAGGATATTGCTGCAGTGCATTGTGTCTTTGCAGTCACTGGTTGTGGGATTTTTCCCAAACATTTTCAGTTTTGTTTTTAGTCTCTTTTTAACCAAGCTTGTTCAGGAGCAGCCTAGGAGAATACCAGCGCTATATTCTGAAATGCACCAGTTCGGTAGTTTTGCAATGCAACAGGTCATGAAAGAGTCTAATGAAGTGCTCATGTTGCTTACTTGTGATGTGCTTTATTGTGGACCAGTCATATAACTATGTGACTTTGAGATTTTTTTTTTGTTTCAGAGTTATGAAGCAACTTCAGCTAACACAAGTGGGCCGATATTACTACGATCCCAAAAGGCCAGCCAGCATTCCGCAACATAAGATTGAACTTTGGCCAGGCTACATCACTTCTATTCAATGCTATGAGGGTATGCGTTAATTAAATTACTAGTATGGTCAAACAAGTTCAGAAATTATGTTGTATTTTCTTCATTACTTACAAATGACTGAACTGTTTCTTAATAGGTGGAATGATGCTCTTGTGTGATGTGTCACACAGGCTTCTCAGGACAGAGACATGTTATGCTTTCATGTAAGTTTCTTTTAAGGTGTATGTTAATTATAGCAACACTGCACTTTATGCTGAACACGTTCTTCAGCTGTTAAGTGGCATAGTCCAGTTATTGACTGTCTTGGTACTGTTTTTTGTGAACCAGGGCTTGAAAAAAGTGCTGTCTGGTCGTCTGGGACAAATAGATTTTCCTGTTGGGCAAGTAACTTTTCATTCTCACTTGCCTGATGTGCAAGGCATCAGGCAAGTTGTCTGCCAACTAAATCATGAAAAGAGCAAACTAAGACTTGCCCAGGGCAAGCAAAATTTGTGAGCACTTATCCCAAGGGCAAACTCAAATTCATGTTTTGTTTTTCTTTTCTTTTTTTTTTTAAGGAGGGGGAGGGGGGGGGGGGCTGGGAGAGGGCTGTGGATAGTACTCTTGTGCTGTCATTATTACTCTATGAACTTTATTTTGGTGTTGATGTAAACAGTTTAGTTTCAGTGGTATTATGTACTTGAAAGATTCTTTTCGCAGTGATTTAGCTCCATCCCTGTGCCTTTTTTCCTCATATTTTCTGGTTTTCTTTTTGCCAGGAATGAGTTGTACTCAAAGAGAAGAGATCGGTTTGAAGAAGAATGCAAAAAGCAACTAGTAGGAAATATTGTTTTGACAAGGTTGGTAACAGCACTTTATTTTCTGTGTATGTTTGCTTTTCTGTTTGGAGGTAGCTAGCCTAAATGGCACTGGGAATGGCTGTGTTGGCATTAGCACTCAAATTTATATTGATTAAACTCTAAAATAAAAAGACCTATTTATTTCACTAAATTTGAGCATTAGATTCCTTTTGTCACAAACATGCTCATGCTAGTGATAGAACTAAAAGGAACTACAATAGTACATACCACAACTATGAATTCCTATCAACATTCTCAACCTTCAGCTTTCAGTTATGAATGGAACCCGGTGCTTTTGACTTATATCAAATCCGTTGCATTTTTAAAACTCAACAGGTACAATAATAAGACTTACAGAATTGATGATGTGGCCTTTGATCAGAACCCAAGATGCACATTTCCTTTTCACAATGGAGAGCAGATGTCCTATGTGGATTATTACAAGTATGGCGGTAACACATTCATTTACCCTAAATTACCTTTGTTATCTACAGTAATGGGTCACTCCAATGTGGACCCTAAGGTGTCCCTTATGGGGTCATTTTAAAGTAAGGTTCATAAGTGACTGACTAAAAATAGCTGGTGAAGTAGCTTACAGACATTTTCCACTGTTGTTGTGCATTCAGTTGTTGGTTGATGATCAGGTATATACATTCTCATTCAACATAGAACTGAATAAAGTGTCATCTGTTCATTATATAATAGTAAACAAAAAGCTTCTTTATGGGCTACAGTACTTATGCCTCTCATCATCTTTCCTTTTCATGTCATGCAATGCGTAAGGTCTGCACTATATTCCTTCAGCTGGTCAGGCCCTGTTATGGCTTTTGGGCCCCACTCTTGACAGGATGCACAGATGCCAGACTTATTGTGAACCTAGTTTCTAATTTTGCAATGTATATTTGATGTTTAGAAAAGTCTATAACGCAGATCTGCAAGATCTGGAGCAGCCATTACTTATACACAGACCAAAGGACAAGGAAATACAGAGGGTAAGTCCAAAATAATATTATTGTTAACCCATTGACTCCTGTGCCGGCTGTAACCGGCCATGATGAGCCTTGGCCTTTCTCCCACTTCTGATGTCATCACCTTTCACCAAAATTGGCATCATCTATGCTCAACTTCTGCAGGAGGAAAAGATCTTTCTAATGATACCCAGATCAGAGTGATTGGCCCAATGGAGCCTGAGATATGCACAAAAATGCTCAAAAAGTTGAGTGAGAAACTCAGAGCAAAATTTCCCACCACTACACGTGGCTACTCCATGGCAAAAATTGCACATCTCGATGATGCTTTCTCAGAATTTTTAAACTGGAAGCAAGCCTAGTAGAAGGTCAATCACTGCAGCAAAAAGACAAAAAAGGAGAAAAAGGAAAGGTAAAAAAAAAATTAAAAAATCGAAAAGCCTGAAGACATGGGTCTCAAAATCTCAAAATTTTGATTTCTGCGCATGCCTGAGCAAAAATGTCATAAAATGCGTTGTTAGTGGAAAGAAAGGCATGCTGTCACATTGCAAATGCCTTGTTGAGTAGATTGGAGCTAATTTGGCCCATATCCAGCCTGAAAATCTCCAAAATGTCCAAAAAAAGCGTTTTTGGCAAAAAGCTCCAGGAGTCAATGGGTTAAGTCAAAATTCAAATGGAGATTTAGTTTCCCCGGGTAATTGTCATCAAGAACTCAGTGAAAGGGCCTTAACAGACGGCACAGTTCTTAATGAAATGGATGGTTGCAGTCACTGAATTGAAGAACTTTCATATCCAGACATTTGGAGGTTGGAGGAGAGGTGCATTCATGAGTTCCTTATTCAGGGCTTTCAATAATTTTTGGCACAAGAGGGTAATTTAGAAAAACAGGCAGGTAGTTTCTTGGAAGGCCCGGAGGGCATGCTCTCACAGGAAATATTGAAATTCTAGACTCGCACAGATGCATTTTCCTGTGCTTTGAGGCCTATTTTTCTATTGCTTTGTTGTTCCTAGATGTTCCTAACATGTGGTGTTTTAATTCTTCGTATTCAAATCAATTCATGAACGATACATCATATTTCACCATGGAAAGAAGCATAACATTCAAGTTTAAACACCAAAATATGTCCCTCTCAATATACTCAACTAACCTTGCGAAGAATCCTTCTTCTTCGACCTCTTTCGTTTTAATGCTGGAGCAAAATATGCCAATAACGATTGCCTTTAGGCAGCCATTATTATTCATGCTTAGTCCCAGTTTCCTCTCAATTTCAGCTGAAGTGCCTGGCATATTTTTTCACTTCATATTGAAGTGATTGTTCTCGCGTGTTAGGTTACACTTTCCTTCATCTTTCATGGTCGAAAAGGCTGGGTTAACACTAGAAATTTCTTTGTACCTTTCTTTTTCTTTACCTATAACATAAGACTTATTTTGCCAAATTTTTTGAAGAAAATGCTTAGCTGCGAGGAAATTATCTGGTCTTAGTTATTTGTGTACGGCTACCCGGGACGGTTACAGGTGGGTAGTCCGCTCATTTCAAGCGGGTAGATCTACCCGCTACCCGGCTATTATTGAAACCCCTGTCATGTTTGGTTTTTCACCAGTTGACAGGATGGGGTTTTCAGGGCTCAAAAATTGTAACTCACTGGTAGCCAATGCAGTTCCAAAAATCAAGTGTTGGCGACCAAATATTCAGAACTAATTGCCAGTGGATGACTCATCTTTCCTTTCATCAACCTCTTAACTTCAAAGGAAAACGACTTTAATACTTGTAGATTTATGCAAACAGATATAACAAAACAAACGTGGGATTCGTCAGTCTCCAACTGGATTCAGCAGCTTCTTTATTTTTAGGGCACATTAAATAATGCATGCATGGAGTCAATCCATCCTTTTGCTTTGCTGTAAAGACTGTAGATGATCCTCTCACATTGGAAAACTTTGAAATGGGCTGCCCATGTCTGAAATCACCCTATAATGCATTGCAAACCCTTGAGCATTGAGTATGTCATGTATGTCTGCGGACTGGTGATTTGATTTTATGATCTGGTGACTGAAAATTTGCATTTGGCGTCCATTTTTTACTACTTACTCGCCAAATGGTGACTTAAGGATTTTTTTAATTTCGAGCCCTGGTTTTGTTTGCGATGTCTTTTTTCAAGACCCATGACCTGCAGGTGACCATGACAAAAAAAAAAGCAGTACTGGTATACTACAACCAGTCAAAAAAATGTTGATACACTTTGTGCAAAAAGTGTCTTAAGCTACTTAACTGGATTGCAAATGACCACCCCACCCCCTTCTCCCCGGTTCAGTGATGTTCATCTAAGTTTTGTACATGATATTTCTTAGCTAGCAACATTGAAAAGGGGGGGGAGGAGGAGGAGGAAAGATTATGCGAGATATCACACATTAAGGTAGGATGTCTTGTCTACTTTTGCATCTGGCTGTAGCTACTTTTTGCTTTTTAAGCGAAAGCTCTTATCTATTTGTTGCCTGTTAGGGTAAAAAGCCAGGATTGGTTTGCTTGATACCTGAACTATGCTACATCACAGGACTTACAGATACAATCAGGCAAGACTTCCGAGTTATGAAGGTTTGTAATCCTCTTATTGCTGACCAGACTAATTAGTTTTCAGTACACTTTGCAGTATGGCCTCTTTGAGGGATCCCATCAAAAAGAAAAAGTTACAGAAGTATTTTTGACATAAAAATGTAAATGTAATAATGTAAAATGTAAATGTAATAATGTAAAATGTAAATGTAATAATGTTGTTTTGTAGGACATTGCAGCACACACAAGAGTAAGCCCAATGCAGAGACAACAAGCTATGATGAAATTTATTGATAACATCAATTCCTGCCCTGAGGTAAAGCTGTGCATCTGCTGTTGTTGTTTTGATGATGCTTGTTGGTAAATTCTACAGCTGTTTGCTGATATGACAAGTGACTGAGGACTCCTACTACCAAAGAAGAATTACATCCTTAGGAGTTCTTTGTATGCACACTGTATATCATTCCAGCCATGTGAAGGCCTAACCTTATACAGATTCTACCGTTGTACCCATTGATGAACAAGTTACTTTCTTGACTCACATTATATAATCAACAATTTTGCTCATTTGTTCTGTACTAGGCTCTTCAAGAACTCACATCTTGGGGAGTTCAGCTTGATCAGACCATGCTCAGAGTAAGTTGATTAACTCTGAATGTTACTGTCTAAGGCTTCTGTGCATGCAATGAAGAATTTAGCTGATCTGGGAGTGTTGTCTACTGTAGATACATTGTCAGTAAAAAGCACAGCAAAGTTATTTGGTATTTGGGGTACAACTTAGGTGTCAGGTAAGCACTTGTAGAAGTCACTGATTTTTGTGTGTCTTGTCCAGACTGAAGGTCGTCAGCTGCCGTTGGAGAAGATTACTCTTGGCAGCACATCATTTCAGTCTAGTCCTCAGGCTGACTGGGGCCAGCAGGCTGTCAAGGAGCAAGTTATCACTCCTGTTCCTCTTTGTAACTGGTTGGTGCTGTATGTGAACAGAGACAAGAGTAAAGCTCTTGATTTTGTTACCATGATGAATAAGGTGACTCCAGCCATGGGTATTGAGGTATGTGTCCTGCCATCTGCTACAAGTAAAGTAATTACAAGTCATTTAGCTATGTTTATTTCACTTTCCAGTCATGCCCTTGGAAATAAGAGCTTCTCCACAACGATACTCCTAACTCCCCCCTCCCCCCCCCCCCTCCCCCCCTGGATAGTTTGTTTGAACTTACCAGTTGCTACCTCTTTTTCTTGCTTTTTGGTCAAGCCTCATAAAAATCCTAGTAAAATTATACTGTGCTGAAAACCTTTTTACCAGTGCCCGTATATTCATGGGCAAACTCAGAATGTATTGATTAGTCAGTACTCAGTACAAAAAATAAAATACAACGCATTCAGGTAGTATGCCACTTATATTGGCTTTAAAGTACAGATACTTTATTCACCTTAACACTGAAATGTAAAATTGCACGACAAGTCAGCTGCCGTCTTTTTTAATAGTTTCAGTCATGGAAGGTAACTTGCTGGTTACTGACCATTTTGTTTGCAATATCAGGTGCTTCAGCCTACAATGCTTGAACTCAGGGATGACAGAACTGAATCCTACTTGCGATTCATCAGAGAACATCTTAACCCTCAAACACAGGTAGTGGTGGTTATCTTTCCCACTTCTCGAGATGACCGTTACTCTGCCATCAAGAAGCTGTGTTGTGTAGAAAGCCCTGTTCCATCTCAGGTAACACTGTACTCTTATATTTCATGCCCACTACCCCTTCCTGTTGTCATTTAGGCCAAATCTAAGGCCATCTTTGTGTTTTTCTGGCATTTATCCATGTACTACCTTTCTTTCATTACCATATCTTTTTATCCATTGATGCCCACTACAGTTCTTTTTCTCCATATCCTTTTACAGTGGTAGAAATCTGAATGTTTGAAATATTTCATGACATCCCCTTCACTCTTATCCATTTTGTAATGTCAGAATTATGTGTAATGTGGTTGTGATGTTTTTTTGTGTGTGTTGTTTTGTTTTGTTTTTTGTCAGATTATCAGATCTTTGATAAAGTTAAAATTTTCAGCTATTTTGTAAATAAAGAATGTATTATTATTAGAATGCATGCCTCCTGGCAAAGCAAATCCCACTGTTGAGTCTTGTAGGTTTTTATCTCCAGCTAGGTTTAGTATTTCAATTATCTTTTTCAAACCCTAGGTTATCAATGCCAGGACAATTTCACAGCAGAACAAGCTCCGCAGTGTGACTCAGAAGATTGCCCTTCAGATTAACTGCAAACTGGGTGGAGAACTCTGGGCTTTGGACATTCCATTGGTTAGTTTATAATGGCCTTATTCACACTAGATAATGAAAAACATCAGGGGTTTCATTAAGATTTTCAATAGGAGGGCAACTGGTTTTCACAGGCGGGTAAAACTATTTGAACTGATCTTTTTCCGAAGGAAAACTTTCGGCTAGATGGTCGAACCAGCTGGGCAAAATTGCTCTCACAGCTGGTCGATTTGCCCGGTGCCCGGCCCTTAAAGAAACTCCTGGAAACATGTCTGGACAGATAACTTGTCTGACAAGTTTTATGTCCTTTTGTGAAATTGTTATGCAAAACTCATCTAATTTTTTTGTCAGATATTCACACTGGGGTAGGTTAGGAAGCCACATAGGCAACATTTTGTTATTCAAAGTCAATAGGTTTCTTGTTTAATAGGAACCAAAACTCCCCAACTCAGATGGGTAATTAGGCAATTAAATTTGGATGTTCTTTCCATGAAACCCCTGCCCTGGTTAGTTTTCACTCTAGTACTGGAAACTTGTCTCAAATGGGAAAACCTGTCAAAGGTCGGTTCCAGAAATTCTGGTGTGAATTCAGCCAATCTGCTTTCTTTGTTAAAGGTTGCTAAAACATCCATGTCAATTAGGTTTGCCCTTAATATCCAGGGGGTGTTTTGACAATATAATTAAGTTTGTTATGTGTTACATATCAACAGAAAAGCTTGATGGTGATTGGTATTGATGTGTATCATGATGCATCCCGTGGTGGCCGGTCAGTGGGTGGATTTGTAGCGAGCATGAACAAGAGTCTGACTCGCTGGTACTCAAGAGTGTGTTTCCAGTCACCTGGTCAGGAACTTATTGATGGACTTAAAATGGCTCTTACTGCTTCATTAAGGAAGTATCATGAGGTTTGTTCTTAAGCTTAGTGTCTGGTTATTCCAGGTAGCCCAAAGGATTGAAAGAGCTAGGTCACTTACTGGGCCCAATGCTTTCCTCCGTTTTCTGTGACGATTATTGTTACTTCCCCTGGATGCAATTCTAGTGTGTAGGTCGAGCCCCTAGGATAATAATTTGTCAGGTTGTAACAATTTGCTTGTACCCGCTTTTAAAAACTCCTGGGTGAAGGGAGGCGCTGTGAGTAAAGCCCCATGCTCAAGACACAAGGAGCTGGAACCAAAGCCTCAAACCATAATTGCACTGCACTGATTATTAGGTTAACATATCACCAACAGGTTACATATGTTCGGTATTATTGCTTTTGATACCTAGGTGAACCACACCTTGCCAGACCGTATAATTGTGTTCCGTGATGGTGTTGGTGATGGGCAGCTAAGAACTGTTGCTGGTTATGAAGTGCAACAGCTGTCAGAGTGTTTCACTTTGTTTGGTGAGAAGTATGAGCCCAAGATGGCTGTGGTTATTGTGTCAAAGAGAATCAATGCAAGAATCTTTGCATCCCAGGTCAGTCGTTGTTTTCACAGCTAACCTACCAATCTAAAATACATCACAATCACAGTTTATTCTTTGTTGTATTAGCCAGGGTTCTCTGTGAGCACTGGTGATCAGCAAAATGCGCTGTTTAGTAGTGCTGGGTGTGTGACTCTTAAAATTGTTGAAGACAAAATTTACCGGTACATAAGAACAACCATTTAATTTTGTTTTCATTGCCTCTTCAAGTGTTTTATTTGCACTTCAAAATTTGTTTTGGGCAATTGGTGTTGTTAGAAACGATTTCTTTTGAAGAGATATTTAAAGCAGTCGCACAGAAGTTTGTAATACAGTGTAACTAATCTTGGTGCAAAGCTTTTTGTCCACTTGTTACTGAAACTTCTGGTGGATTCCTTCTTAATAATGCTGTTATTGTCAAAGGGAGGTGGCCCAATGCCTAAACTGGATAACCCTGGCCCTGGGACAGTACTGGATCATACTATTACTAGGAAGGACTGGTAGGTCACCATCAACAGTGTTCTAGTTTTTAAACGTCTCTAAAAACTACCGTTATCCTGGAAGACAGTGCTAAGCGATTTTTGCCATTGAATTCTTGCACTAAACAGGTAATAAAGTCTTGAACAGAACTGGCCTTACATGCTAGGACAACAATGAAAAATGTTGTCTATAGCTTCTATATAGAGAAATATGATACCTGTACTGGAGGGAACACCTACCTATCTAGGATGCTCTGTTGAAAAAGAATATACCTCTTGTCAGAATTAAAAAGTAAGAACCTCTATTTAAGTGTCATGAATCCAGATCCTAATGCATTTCCAGCACTGTTTGGGGACATTTCAACAAAATGGTCAAAGTAAAATTAAAGAACGGAAAAAAAACGCGTGGAAAATATTTATTGTGGTAACTACTATAAAATGTTTAGTGATTTGAGCCATTATTAGCACTGATATTTTGTGTTGTATTTGCAGGTACGACTTCTACCTGATCAGCCAACATGTTCGTCAGGGCACAGTGACTCCAACCCACTACATCGTTGTGCATGACAAATCAGAACTCAAACCTGACTACATGCAAAGGTATGCAACTGTCTTACCATGCGCTAAAAGCTACAGACTGCAATGCAATCCCCGTAAAACCTGAAATAAAATGAACCTTGGTGTTTTCATTTGGCAGGTTGGCTTACAAGTTGACTCACCTCTATTACAATTGGCCTGGTACAGTAAGAGTGCCTGCTCCATGTCAGGTATGTTAACTATTGCTTGTTCTTGTAGAATGTGTTCTTTATATCTCAGGAACAATTGATCTCCTTTTTTCTGGTTGCTGTGTGTTCTCTCTCTAATTTCGTTAGTGTTCTGTTGTCGTGTTGTGTGTTGTACATATTAAGATGTAGATATATACCTCTTGCTGACCGAGTTCGAGGGCTGTACTGTAAGTTACAGACCGGGTTTTTTCCCCCATATCGATTGATGGCCCAAACGTGAAGTGCGCGGGCCATAAATCGATGGGGAAAAAGCGATGACCATAACTTACAGTACGGACCGAGAAGACGAGGCTAGGAAAATATTTATTATATCTCTATACTGTGTAGCCTGCGAACGCAGACGTATTTCCGGCTGTCGCTTGTCTCCGCCGAAAATAACGTCTGCGAACCCGAGCCAGGGAACGATTTCTGTGACGTAGGAATTTTAAGCCAATCACAGTTTAGCTCAAGTAGTCCCAGAACTACTGCGCGAGGTATTCGCTGCGAGGAACACTCGAGTTTCATTCTATCATAGAATCTGATTGGCCAAGGAGAAACAAAAGTCATTACGTCACAGAAATGGTTTCCTGGCTCGGGTTCGCAGACGTTGTTTTCGGCAGAGACAAGCGACAGCCGGAAATACGTCTGCGTTCGCAGGCTGTATACTGTGTGTCTGACGCATTCGGGAACGATTTCTATTCACGCGGAACGCTTCAAATTTCTGACGTTTCTCAAAAGCAAAACGAGTCGATGTAAAATCTTTGTTGAGTGACTCTGAAGTCTTAAGCAGATTTTAATGCACAATTTCAGGAGTAAAAGAAAGTTTTAAACTTTTGCTATAAAAGTTTAAGAATACGTGGCGATAAATCACGAAACATTTTGGCAACAAAAACAGCTTCAAATTTTAGCGGGCCGTACAGTAGAATACGCCCGCTAAATTGACCAATCACAGCGTGCGTACTATCTGAAAGATATAATAAAACTGAATAATTAGCTCTGTGGTTGTAATTTACATTTAAGTGACGTTGCGTTGTGTCCTGTGTCATGACGGCTTTGAGATCTTGTGGGGCATTTTGATCTGATTCAAGGCTAAAACAACCTTTTTGATTGGAGCGAATTGGATTACCTTTTAAAGCTTTATTTTACACCAGGTAGTAGTTGTGGAAAATTCCGAAAGTGACTGCCCCCTTAAACTGCTGAAACAATGCGCTCAAACCCTGGAATGTCTGTGTTACATATTCTAGAATATAAGTGTGGACAGTAGACTCTGGCCAATAGTAAATATTTGTTTGTTTATTTGTTTGGTTTTTGTAGTATGCCCACAAGTTAGCGTACTTGGTTGGCCAGAACATCCACAATGAACCTTCACATGATCTTTCTGATCGTCTGTTCTTCTTGTAAATGAAGTCTGCGACAACAGAACGTGGTCTTCAGTTACTGGGCTACCGTTGACTGAGACGTTTTCCTGTTCAAGTGACTCATTTGGAGGACATTTATTCTGGAAGCACAGAAGCTAGTGTGCTGGATGTTTCCACTATGTAAAATGTAGTTCAGTTGTTTATTTTATTATTTATTTATAATTAGGTTATATTATTCTATCAAAGTATGTCAATGAACCAGGAAAGTTTGAGAATAATACCAAGAATATTGAGTTTTATTTTTCATCAATAGTAAATATAGCTTACAGTGCAAAATCGTATTTATATCCGTTTTGTGTAAGTATACTTACGAATGATTTTCTAAATACAGTTTATAAATTTGTTAACGGAAGGGGTGCCCTTTCAGCTTTATCCTTTCAACTCTTTTATACTGGTGCCTCAAATGCCAGTAAGCCTCAAAACAAGTTTATAAACCTGTCACAATTCCTGCCCCACTCCCCAACCCGATCAAAATTCCTCCCCCAGTCCCTCAACCCCACTGAAATTCCTGCCCCAATCCTCCATCTCGTAGGCCTCTGAGATAAACACTAAAACTAAGCTTTTCTCCATAACCTCTAACTGCATCACATCCGTTTATTTGTTTTAACCTTTTTTCATCCTAAAAAACACTTTTTCGTGCTATTTTGTAAGAAATATATCAAACAGGAAAGACCATGTTTCTCCTCTTTTCTAAACACTGAGAAGAGAGTTAAAGTTGCGACGCGTAGCGGAGTATTTTTGACTAACGTGGAGGTGTTTCGAAATGTGATCAAACACGGTCTTGAGTGTTTCATATTGAGTGTTTAAACGGGGAAATAAAATCGTACAAAATCTATGCTAATTAAGATCAGATATCCAAATATCGTCACGGTCATGATTTCGTTTGTTTAAACTTGATAAATTATTAATGAGTTTGAGAATCGAACTTCACATGGGAGAGCGAGTCTTTCATCTCCACTTGAAAACTGCAGGGACAAGTTGCTTTGGTAGATACTTCACTTAGCGGGCGTTATGTTCTGGTAGTGCCAGCCCGAAATCGTACCGCGTGAACGGTTCTGGCTGAGAACAATTACGTGAAATGTACTGGCAGGGTTGCCACAGGTCAGGAAATGGTGAGAGGAAAAAATTCTTCAAGGTCAGGGAAAAGTCAGGGAATTTTATTTTGAGTCATGGAAAATTGAAATAATTTAACACAGCTGATTTTAATGCCATTTTAATACCTGAAAGAAACATTTGGGTCTGTTGAATACATATTAGTCTTAATGAACGAGTGGAAAGGATGGCTGTAAGTTGACGCCAGACGCCGCTACTAGATTTGGCATTTTGGTCAGGGAAATCTTATTTTTATCATAAAAAAGGCAGGGAATTATGAAAAGTGATGCCTGTGGTAACCATGACCGGTGAACTATAATCGTCCAGAAAACGCAATAATTGCCCGTGGTTGGCTTTAATATGCTGAGAATTGTAGCTTTGTGACACCTTCCTTGAACAGTATCTCCTGAAGTAATAAGACAACGTCCTGTTCTGTTAGTAAAAAGCAACTAGGGTGAATTGCGACAGTTCACTCGGAAAACTTCCTTTTGCTAGGCAGACATTTTGCAGTTTTTGAAAACTAATTCCTCCTTGAACATTACACCCATTTCACCTATTAGCAGTGAAGAATGTTCAAATGCCTTCTCTATGCAGTCGTACATAACCTCAGTTTCCATAGAGTAGGTTTTGAACATGATTAAAGGCCTAGTTAAACACCGCTTTGTTTACAAACCTTTCATGGAAATTCTAAAGCTATTGGATCTGGTAACTTTCCTATACATGTTTTAGGGTGTGATTGGGGAATTAAATTCCTTTATTATTTGACGCACAGCAATTTGAAAGGGATAACCAATTCTTCATAAACTTTGATTCTTTTTTGCTTCTCTAAAACTGTCTCGTACGTTGTTCAAGTTCCAAAATAGGTATCTCAAGTTGGGTTGGATGATTACGATATAAAAATAAAATTCTAATATTAAAATACCTGGACTGACAGTTTTTTCAGAGTTTCGCGTCAGTGTAGTAATGAGTGACAGTTCGGGGAAATGATAGGCTCGGTTTCCAGCCGTTTTGGGAGTCCGGTTGTTTATCCTCCGGGTGTGGGGCAAGGCACTCGGGCTCACAAAACGGCTGGAAATCGAGCCAAAGGAAAATGGGGAATGGTGCATTTTTAGTCCTCCTGTACCATTCTGTTTTGATTGATGGTACAATATTGTTCAACGATTGGTCATTTCTGACGTTACAGGTTACCACGGCAACGATGTGACCCGTTAAAACGCAATTTTACCTTTCAGTGTAATCAGCATGCCAAGATTCAATGGATCAAAAAAAATTTTAAGAAATGTTGAATGGTTTTAGAGCCACCATAATTTTTTGGAAAACAATTTCGCGACTGTAGACATCCATTTTACCCACGATCTCATGTTCTTATGTTGAAACCAATTTTAAACGAGATGTGGGAGTGAAAACTGTCAATATGTCAATCGTCTCGATCTGCGCTGGATTACGTAAATTAATGCAAAAATTCCTCAGATAATGTATGTATCAAGGAAATTCGCGAGAGATTGGTACTGGGGAAGAAAAACTTGGAAGTTGCATATTATTCTACCTTTATCCTTACTAATTTTAGCGCATACCGAATTTCCATAGAATTTCGCGACTACCGTAAACTGCTTCTTATAAGTTCCCACCCGGGTTTAGGACCATCTACCTGTAAAAATATTTCCTCTGATTATGAGCTTCCCAGATATATTTAGGTGGTTCAAAACAGTTTCCAACAGTTAGCTTTTGATGGGTCATTATAATCACTCTTTATCACTTGATGTAAAAATCATGGTATCGAGAAACCGCTCAATCATTGGTGAACACGATCTCATCATTTTCGTGACGCAATAGGTTACCATAGCAACAGTATATCCTGCTAAAAACACCGTTACGGTCATTCCCCAGTATTGCATTGCGCATCCCCACTGCGCATAATTTCACGCGTGATTAGCGCGCGCGCATTAAAAAATGGCGGCTTTTTCTTTACAGCTGGACCTCGCGGTAGAGGTAAATCGTCATTTTCTCGCAAACGAGCATGGTGACCTATCATTTTTTTTCTGTTGTTTTGAATTGAGTAATAAATTTCCCTGTGTAAAATAAATATGGACCAATTCTCAGTGTAGAACAAAAAGCAATCGTCGGAAACGTGAATTTAGCAAGCAATCGTAACTACAATCATGGTGCCATTATAAGGATTTATATGGGTATAAACAAGGTGTTTTTGCTCCTAAACGAACGTGGGAACCCCTCATTTTTATTTGAAAATTTAAGTTCCTATAATATAAACAATCGATAGGCAAAGTTTCACAAAAATCTCAGTGCAGGTTCTATTTTAGCGGAATGACCTTAATTGCAGTTTTAGGGGCTTATAATTCAAAAACGACATGTTAATTTTTTTTATATTAGCAAATTTTATAAAGCATGATAAGACGCAACTTTTAGCAAAGTTTAAAAAAATTCTGTACATAGGGTTCAGAACCACCTTAAATTTTTAAAACTTTAAGGTGGCTCTGAATCCTATGTAGATATTTTTTAAAACTTTGCCAAAAGTTGCGTTTTATCATGCGTTTTAAAATTTGAAAATATAAAAATATTGCAGCGAGCCGTTTTTGAATTGTAAGCCCCTAAAGCTGTAATTAAGGGTGTTTTAGCAGGTCATACTGTTGCTATGGTAACCTATTGCGTATTCCACTTATAAGCCCCCACCCACTCCCCGGATGTAATCCACCTTCGTTTACAAGCCTATCCTAAACCCCCTACGAAGTTGTATAAAAAAGAGCTTTTAATGGACTCTCTAATAGTCCTTTCCAATAATTCTTCAGTCTCTTGCCTCGCAACTTTCGTCGCTTTAATGCCCCCTCGCTTCGCTCGGGGCCGAGGGAGATGTATGCCATGTATCAGCGAAGGATTAAGCAATGGTCGACCTGTGGCAAGTCTAATAGTAAGCCTATAAGCGGCAGATTACGGTACTGATTTTCGTGATATTTTCAAAACGCAAAAATCGCGAAATTTAGTACTCGAGAAAATTGGTGAGAATAGTGTGTTCTTTTTGCGGTTTTCCTCAGCAGGAGTATCTTTACGCAAGAACGTTTTGGCGCGTTTATTTCAAAAACGCTCGGCTATAATTGCCTCGTTGTCATGCCCAGGATAGGTTACATATGTGCTTAGCGTCCTAGCCTTGTTGTGTCGGTTGTCATAGAAGCGAACCACTCTTTGATCTCTGGCAGTAGGTCACACTGTAGTTTTTTTCTCTCGAAAAATCCACGGAAAAAAAACAAAGGAAAAATGTTTAATTCAGTTAACCAAGATAAGATATCATGATCTTATGGGAAAGGACCCAGTCTAGTAGTTTTCGGCATCGAGTTTTGTTCTCTTGGTAGCTTAGTTGTCCAGGGGACCATATGTCCCGCCAAAAGAACAAATGACAAAGTTTTCAATTCACAGGTCATCTGATGTGGCATATCAGGTACTTAGTTTAAACGAAGTGCTACTAAACGTAAGTACTCTACGCTTATTTCTCATTTAACTGTAATGGTCTGTTAAACCTTTAGCTAAAACAGTGTTAACTATCCACTTTAACACGCGAACCGTGAAAAGACGGAAACGTGTGCAGTGTTGTCCAGTATTTTGGCGATCTGGTTTAGCTTGGTTTCGAACACGTTCTTTTCACTATTATTGTTGATCGATTTTCAAAATCCGAATTACAACCTATTTTTTTGTTTGTTTTTTTTTTTTGTTGTTGTTGTTTGTTTGTTTTTGTTTTTGTTTTTGTTTGTTTTTTGTTTGTTTGTTTTTGCTGGTTAACTGACCTTCAAACAAAACAAAATCGCTTGAGGATTAAATCTGTAAATAATTGTGCGAAGAAAGTCTCTTTAAAATGGGACAGAAGTTATTTTTTCGTTGCCCTTCCGGCGCGATTTATATTTTGCCAGGGTACAGCGGTAAATAAAATTAAGGTTTATTTATCTTTTTTCCCAGGGGGTAAATTACGACTTCACTCGTCAACGGGGAGATGGTAGTGATGGATATAAATTATAGTGGCCAATGACTTAGAGAAAGATCACACTGAGAAATCTGCATTTTTTTTATTTTGTAAAATCTTTACAATGAACATAAGCGTATATCTAATACTTTATAAGGTAAATATGAGTCTTATTATAACTAGCATATTTCATTGTTAGAATATCAGTAAAGGATCGTTCTTAGTAAACGTTGTTGAAAGTTCTTTTCAGCTTTTCAAACTACAGAATCTTTGATGGGAATAGTTTGATCTGGGAAAGCCAACGGTTTTAATTTACGTGTGCTCAGTCCTTCTGAAATTGTTATTTCATGCACTTATATCATATTTAGGCAAATATTTGCTTTTGTAGGGAATTTTTAATTGGGACGGATACCGACTCATAATTATGCATCTGTAAAACGCATGGAAAACTTGATATATTTCCCAAGTATATTTATTTTCTGATATAAATGCATTGCCACTATTATTTGTAAGAAATCCTGGATTGAAGGAGACAATTAATTTATCGGAAAATCAAGAGTCAAGTGTCAAAAAAATGTCTAGAGGTGAATAATTAATATTTACATTCTCTATCGACACGAGAAAGTCACTCGACCGCGAGATTAGTTGCATAGCAACCAGACAGTTTATGCACACCGCTAGTCTCGCTGAACAACTCGTCTAATGTTACGCTGTTAGCCATTTTGGAACGAATGGTGTGACGAGAACGGCAACGCAAGCTTTTTCGAGGAGAAAACTACATCAAAATGGCTACGACTAACCTTCCAGCCATACCCCATCCTTTGTTGAGAATGGATGATCCTACAAATTTAAACGTGAGAGGTTTGTCTCGGGACGGATCTCGCGTGGCTTCACGGCAAAGTTTGACTTTCGCTCAAGATTTTGACCGAGGGAAACTCAACGCCTTACGACCGATAACAGCAGATCAAGTGCCTTGGAGGCTAACACGGTCTTCGAACGGTTTTGGAGGACAACACAGCCCGAGAAATAATGGATTTGTGGGTATTCCAGAAGGTGTGGAGGTGAAGCGAGCCGAAGACCCTAACAAACCGAGTATTCCAATTTTCGGTAAGTCTTCGATTCTTTGCCTTGTCAGTGAAATCTGTGATGCCTATATATTTTATCATGCTTACATTTCTTGAATTTCTCTAAGAGGCGACCAAGGACTTCAAAAGATAGTGTTATTTAACTAATTATGACCCTCCAACCCACAACTAAATAGAACGGAGCACTCCTATCGCTATTTTATGAACGTGAAAATTATATCGAAACGTGCTTGTCCTACAATAGAGATTTGTTACAAATGAATTTTTTCTGCTCCGGAAGAAAAAGGGCTAAATGTTGAGGGCTATGGTGATTTTTTTCAACGCGTTTTCTCCTTTGTGGTTTAATAACAGTTACTCCATATGCCAGTTGAAAGCAACATATAGGGATCGTTTTTAATGGTAGTTAATCATCGAGCCACATAAAGCGAATATCTCCTTTTGTTTGTAGCAACATCTGCTTCACTTCTAGTCGTAACACCTGTCAGTGTATGGCCATAATTGGAATTAGTATAAATATGCTTTCCATTTATTAACGTAAATGTCGTCGATCTGTTAGAAAATTCGTGCGGAAAGTCATTTGAAAATGTAAACAAATATAGCCCATGAGATAAATATTATTTATTTACCCGCTCGCAACCTTCTTCTATGTACACAATATTATGAGACATGGGACGGTTACATGTAAATGAACTAAAGAAAGTTGGTATTTAGGGTGTGACTTCTCAACTCGTTTTTACTCTTCTGAGTTGGTTTTTGTCTATATGTTTGTGGCAAATCAATGTTGATATCTGGACCGAGATATTGTTATAACAACAAGCCACTGATTAACCAGATCATTGGCCATTTTTACCACATTTATTTCTAAATTTATTATATAATCAGCTATTTGGATAAGCTGGCCTCCTCGTATTTTTCTCAGAAAATTGTACATGCTATTAGTCACATGTAGATATATAATAATTATTACGGTAATTTCTTATAAAAATTTTTCTGAAAAAAGTGCAATTAGTATTGCTTTGTGGGGTACTTAAAATGTTTGCTAGTATTTCTTGAATTTATATTATCCTTTGTTACATTAGGGAGCCGTGCTGACATGGCTAGTCGAGCAGAGAGCCGTCTGTCTCGACTAAACAGTGCGGCATCATCACTACAAGGTCCAGACAAAGCTTCAGTTGATGAGGTACGTCATGACTTGTTACTGGCAGTGAATGATAAATACTTAGAGATGGTAACACCATAATAGAGAGGACTAGCCTCAGACTCTCTTAGAGGGGGACATTGGGGGGGTTCTGAACACCGCAATACTACAAAAAAAAATTGGCAAATGGCGCAATAATGCAAAAAAAAAAAAAATTGCCAAATACCGCAGAACTTTAATACCAAGTCGAAACTCAATGTTATACTGAAAGCACTACTCTGTATGTCAAGTTTAGAACATTTATAACACAGAAATAACAATTAGGAATTTGTTAATGAATGTTAAGTCTGGTAATTCTTGATTTAGACAAAAAGTATACACAAAATAAGTAGCATCCATTGCCATGCTAGCTAATAATTAGCAAAAAATATCTTACCAACAGGAAAAGGCTCGGAAAATGTTAGAGGACTCGGAGGTTATTTTTTAATACCATCCAAAATTCTAAAAAATCACACTCTTCAGGCTCGGAGAATACCATAGTACCACAATTTGAGATTAAAATTACCTAAATACTGCAAGAAAAATCGTCCAATACAGCAAACCCCAATGTCCCACTCCTCTTAGCCTTACAAAAGAAATCAAGGACTGGATGTTTGAAGTTTTGAATCATATTTGAGCAGCTGTATCACTTGCTAAGGATGTTGATTTTTCTTTTCCATTGTGTAATGGAATTTATTTATTAAGTGTCAATGAATTATAATTAATACAAATTATTTTATGATGTTTACATATATGAATCAATCAATCAACTTTATATCATGTAATGTTATTTATGTAATAAATTATATCTGGTAACCCATTGTTTGTTTTATTTTGTCTCGGGTTACTTGTAGATTGAATATATATTAAGAGAGAAGATGAAAACTGGATATTACACAATCAAGAACACTTTCAAAGAATCTGATCCAGAAGCCAAAGGAATAGTTAGCAGGTACATGGATTACCAGTGCCATCTCCTTCGTGCCACGTGTAATTGTGTGTAATCCAACAAACAACAACAAAAGATATTTTTCCAGCAAACAGACCACGCCCATGGAAAAGTATCTTGGTTTAAATTCCACCTCCCTAAAAATTCTTGTTTTTAGCTGGAAGCCGCATACTTTTCTTAAAACCCACTGTCTTTTGAAACTTCTCTCCCTCTTGAAATATAGAACTAACGTACAAGTAAATTTCTACACTCAGGTAGACATGCCATGTAATGTAACATGCTTTGAACTATCACTTTTGTGCTGGACTGTTTTTTTTTTTGTTTTGTTTTGTTTTGTTTTTTTTTTTGAGGGGGTGCTGGGCAATTTCAAAAAAAGATCCTACACAGCAAAAATGGCTGAAAAAAAATTGTGCAAGGGGATCCACGGGGGTAAAAAAAAAATCAAGCAAGTGCTTTCTACTATCCTGGTCCTATTTTTGATGTAAAAAAAAATTATTGTGCAAGTTGGTGCCCACCCAAAGAAAATTATATACAACCTAAAAGTGAGAAAAAAATTCATGCCCCACAAAATTGCCCAACCCCCCCCCCCTCCCCCCACCCCCTGCTATCAAATAAACAATGGTCTGTCCCTAAGGTGATAGCCTGATTCTCAGATGGGCAGGTCACTCATGGCCACACACTCTCTCTTGATGCTTGGCCGCAAGCAACCTGGACCGTCTGAGAATCAGGCTACTAACTAAAGATTACAGTTCATAGCATGTTTACCAGTGCAGGAATTTACTTGTAAGCATTCATTCAAATACTGGATTGAAAAATCAATTCATTGAAAAATTGATTGGCTAAATAGACGTATAAGTGACTTCCATTGTTTTGAAAATTATTTTTGTCATGATTATTGTTCTTTCATCACACAGAGAAACTCTGGCAAGGATTTTACAGAACTTCTTATCACGGTCGATCAGTTTGAGCCAGTTTAACAAACTGATGGTTCGGTGAGTTCATTTTGAATTCTCTTGATTGACTTACACTGTACAACGATAAATGAAATGATTATTTAATGGTGAAACTCCTGGATAATGTTTTCATGAAAAAAAAACTGGATACATGTAGAACAGGTTATTGACCGTTAGTTAGTGATTGTATATCATACAATTATATTGTTACTGTTGGTAGTCATGTAGCTGACACCATTCGTGCCCTCACTGTTTAGTATTACTACAAATGCCATATGATAACTTTACCTTGATCTTTCTTGCAGATTAAGACTGGACCACAAAAAGATGATATCATATGATGAGTTTTATGCTTCCTTCAGGCCACCAAAGGTAAGAAGTACATGTAGGCTGTTGTTCACTCCTTTTTGTTTTCAAGTGACTACAGAGTAATCCCCCACAAAAGACTAAGACATACCCCTTTTTGGCATTACATGTAAAGGGCCTACCTACTTACTACCTAACACCTAAAGCCCTTCCTGGGGGGTTTGCGGAGAGTGTGGACAATCCATCTTTAACGTTTCTTTAAGATCTCAGCATCAGCAGTCAACTGGTTAGTTCTTTGCCACAAATCACTGTTGTTGATGGTGTTTGGCCAACGTATCCCGAGTATTCAAGCCCTGCACTTTTTATCTTTAAAAAAATAAATAAACAATAGCCTTCATTTGACGCGAAAACATGCTCGGATATTGTCCGGATATTTGTCCGCGAACATTATCTGTTCCGAGAAGCGAACAGTTTTCCGAGAGCGTAGCTCGTGGAAAACTGTGAGCTTTGAGGAGCAGACTATGTCCAAGGACAAATATCCGAGCATGTTTTCGAGCCAACTGGAGGCTATTGTGTTTATTATCCTTCAAATATTTTTCGCAACACGCGCGGTTTTGAAAATTGGGGAATATCACTGGGATATTCCCCAGTGTTCGCTGGGAAATATTCAGTCCCGTAACCCGTTTAGACCAATCGCGCGCGAGCAAAAATATTTGATGGACTATAATTGGTTTTATTATTTTGTAGTTGTTAAGGATGTGGTGCCTGTCATTTTTGATCTTTTTTTCTTTTTTTTTTTCTTTTTTCAACTAAAGCATGCGTACATTCGTGAAAAACAAATCAATCTCGTGAACTCATGGGCATGAAGTTTCTGTGACAATTCAATATCTGTAAGCCAGTCTTTTGAAGTCAACTTCTTGTGCTGAAGTCGTGAGCTGTTCAGAACTGCAAACTCTCTATTTTCTCGTATTTTTCTCCGATCGTTGAACGCGCTAACCCAAAGCCCGAATGGAAGCGGGGACGGGAGGGAGGAGGGGGGTGTTTATTTGCGGTGAAAAAACGGAGAGGCTGTGAACAATCTACTGAAGATGGGACTAATAGCATTGTCTTACTTTTTTATCCTTCTCTTTAGAAAGCGGATGAAGGTCCAGCTTGGCTGGAACTGGAGAAGCCAGACTTGAAATACATGTCCGCTGCACAAGTGCACGCGCACCTTAAGGAAAAAGCTAAACAGAGGTACATTCTGACTATTACCCTTAAGCCCCGGCCACACAACGGCGGAGAAACTTGAAAACGCATCAAATGTTTCCGTCCACACTACGTCGGAAAAAAAATTGAAAACGCAACAATCACACTGAGGCGGCAGAAATGCTTGGGTGCAACCTTTTGGGTTACGATTTGTCACTTATCGTGACGTCATCCTTTTCCAAAAGTTCCCTTTTCAAAATGTTTTCAGTCCACACTCTAACGCAAAGCCGGCGTTCTTAAATTCCTCCGGTTTGAAGATTGTTTTCGAAAAGCTTCGTGTTAGGGGGACAATTTCTCCGGATTAGTGTGGACGTTATCGGCCTAACCGAAGAAAAGAAGCTGCGATTTCAGGTTTCTCTGGCATAGTGTAGACAGAGTCTAATGACTGCGAAATACAAAAAATCGTCGATTCGCAAAAATTATCTCGCGCAAAAATTTATTGCCACACGGTAAAACCTTAAATCGAGTTCTAGTTTACGTACATGTTAAAGATATTGTTTGC
Organism: Orbicella faveolata; assembly: GCF_042242905.1. Classification (NCBI taxonomy): domain Eukaryota; kingdom Metazoa; phylum Cnidaria; class Anthozoa; order Scleractinia; family Merulinidae; genus Orbicella; species Orbicella faveolata. The sequence goes on along the minus strand of NW_028301576.1, from coordinate 17,811,037 downwards.
TAAGCTTACATGATGAATGAAAAACACTGCTGTTTTTACCATTAGGTTTTTGGACGTGGCCGATCTCATCCCGCAAATGAACCCGGGAGGTTCGGGACGAATCCTCAAACCCGAGCTGAGAAACGCCCTCAACAAAATGGGATTCTACATGGAGGATGAGGAGTTCGAAAAACTCTGGCTTAAATACGATACTGAGAACTACGGAACGATTCGTGCGGAGAGACTGATGAGCAAGCTTGGCATTGCCATGAGGGATACGGGCTCGAGAGAAGAATCAAGCTCTCCGAGGAAGCTTGAAGTGGAAAGGAAGCATTCTTTAGACGTGGAGAGGTGGTTGAAGAGGAAATTCAGAGAAGGTTTCTCCGACATGAAGCACGCTTTCATGGAGTTGGATTTAGACAGGATTGGGAAAGTGAGTCGTGATGAGTTCAGACGTGTCATGGAAGATTTTGGATTACGCTTGAGTACTGACAAGCAATTGGATGACTTTCTGGCGAGGTTTGTAAATAAAGCAAGTGATTTTAAGATTTGCTGACTTTTCCTACAGTGTGTAAATAAATGCATGTTGAAGGGGCATTGTTGACCTCGAAAAGTCGAACCCAAGATATGTATTTTTATTGATAGAAACCTGGTCTAGTTTTGCTAAAAATTACTATTTTCAAAAGTGAACTGAAGCGATGAAAAGAGGGATATTTGGTTACACACGCCCAAGGTTGTTATATCAAATTGAACAAGTCTGGCAGCTTGTTTTAAAGCCTGTCTTTCTTTCTTGAAAAAAAAAAACAATAGAAAACTGATATCAATTCACTTTTTCATCTTAGTTTCCTGTAACGGCGTTCTTCTCTCAACATTCGCGCGTGACAGTTCACTGGCGCGAAACGGGTTCATTGTGACATGTCATGTGACGCCGGAGTAGCCAAGAGAACGCGCGCACTATTGGGGTGAAAATTTCAGCTATATAACAGGACGGAGTTTCTGTCAAGTTGTTATGACAACCTTCCAAGTGTTTGTCCTGTTTTGTGATTGGCCAAAAAGAGTCGGAACTCATCGTACAAATCTACCATTTTGTGAGGCAGTTGATTAAAAAGTCGGAATTTCATGGATACCTCGTGGATATCACAATTCGGTTTTTTGATTTACGCGCCTTTTATAAAGAGTAGTAGGCATTCTTGGGACTATTATTCAAGTTGGAACAATATCATGTCTCAGTATTACTACGTGGCTCTGTCTCACAAGGACTGGGAACTACCAAATTCACGAATTTGATTGGCTGAAATCGATGTTGAAAGCGGTCTAGATTTTCTCATCTAGACCGGCATCTAGACCGGTAATGTTTTGCAGTGAAAAAGTTGCAAATTAAAATGCAAAATCAGTGACTATTTTCATCTAACAATATTTATTTATGGAAGTACCAAAAAGCCTGCTGAGAAAAAAAAAAAGTAAAGAGGACGAGCAAATTTTTTTGCAGAATTAAATTCAGCTCATCGCCGTTCGCAAGCAAAATGTCAGCTAGCACAAACCAGTTACAGTAAACGAATTAAATTGTTCTTGTTTGCGTCGAATAATAAACATCTTATTAATCGAGCTTAGTCGGTCTGTATGGGAGAATCTTGACCTCGGTCGTGTGTACAGACCTCACTGCGTTCGGTCTGCACTCACGACCTCGGTCAAGATTCTCCCATACAGACTTCCTGCTCGGTTAATAAGAACTAAGTAAAGGAAGAAATAAAGCTACGGTTGTTCATTATAATTGTGTTTGTCCTGGTCGTACGCGTGTTTTCTTAAACATCAAACATCCTTTTTTTCGTAGATGCGGTGTGGAAGCATCCAATGGCAAGATTTCTTACAAGGAGTTTCTTCGTCGCTTCCAGGATCGCAGTGAACAGGGAATGCCTCACAAGATTTTAGCTAATCCACTACACAGGTATTTTTATATCCATCAGAAATATGACAATGTTCTTTTTTTTTTTTTCTGTTCTCATGTTTTGTTTATCCCAATAAGGTTTTTTTTTACAACATTTCTGTTTGTTTCGGAACACTGTCGTCGACTGTCGTGAAAACCGCGCTCTGTAGCTGGGATGTAGCACTCTTTTGGTGAGATCTTTTCTCTCGTTTTTTTGTCTCAAAGATTTGCTAAAATGTTCCCACCAAACGAAGCATCTCTCCTGGGTAGGAGAGAATCAAGAATGTAGAATTTCCATTACTTTCACAACACTTATCGTAAGCTTCTTTTACCAGATACCATCACAGTGAAGTTGGAAGTAATTATTCAACAACTTCAGCGATAGAAGCTAGGATCATGGATTCATTTCAAAAGGACTTCTTGGCACTGTTGGGTACATTCCAGTAAGTATTATATGAAGTCTCTGTTGCACATTCATAGTCTCTCCCCAGCGTCAGTGATCTAGTGCCACGGATTTCGCTCCTTATCAGGTGTATGGGATTAAAAGTTCTTTCTATTGTGTAGGGTGTCGATTTTTGAGTAATCTCTGTCACAGGGAAGGAGAAGTTCATTACATATTTTGGTTTGAAATAGAGTAAGGACTTAAAAGAACTGAGTCCCAGACCCCCAGGAAAATGTTTAGAGAGCACCCCCCCCCCTTTTCTCTCTCTCACGGCCCCTGCTGCGTGGGATACTGCTTGGATGAATTTACAACATGTAACAAAAATCTTTCTTTTCAGTAACATTGATCGCAGAGATTCTGGACTTCTGACCCAGCAACAGTTCCGCGCGGCCATTGAAGGAAGATTTGAACTGAACATGACAGACCAGGAGTTTGACTTGTTTCTGAAAAAAGTTCCTATTGACAGTGACGGGATGGTGAAATATGTGGAGTTCATGTCCAAGTTTGATACGTTGTAAGTGTCATGGGCTTTCACACATTACTTGCGAAAAATTTCGGATGTTTTGTCGGACACTTTATTTCATTTCGGACAAATTTCGGACGCTGCTGAAACACAGCTAAAGTAAATTAACGGCTACAAAACACGTTTTAGACTGAAGCAACATCTGTGAAAATGATAGTTTTACCGCAGCCTAAAGGTTTTATAGATATACCGAAGAGACGAGCAGTAACACAATTTGAAGGGAACTAAGAGCTTTGGAGTTACTTAAAAGTTTTATACTGTACTGTAAATGTTTGGGACGCTTCAATCAATCAAAAAATTACAATTTCGGACGATTTTGTTGTAGGACACTTTTTCTATCAAAATTAAGATCGACCGAAATATTTTGCAAGTAATGTACCATTTGCGTGAGAGAGGTAACGGAATGAGCTTCTCATTTTTGCTTTTCATTTTTTGAATCAATAAAAAAGTTTGTTGAACGCAAAGCCAAGACTAGTTCACATAAAAGTGGAATAATTGTAGGTTTTCTCAGTGAAAATGGACCACAGCTGCTACTAAGGCTTGTAGAGTTTCGAAAAAGTTTTACCTTCTTGAACTAACAACTATAACTTTTCAGCCTTACCACTACCAGTTTCATTTACAGTTTTATTTATTGGCATTACAAGTTTCAAATCATAACTTACACTACCCGCGTTTAGCGAAGGCTAATCGAGGCAGGCATTGTAATAAATAAGAATACATTAAGTCACAATAAAAAGAAAGTAATTAATTAAATTAGCAAACACATAAGCCGGACTTTCTACTCTCCCGTTCAAATCAAACGGTCTTCCCTTGCTCATTCGACACGTATTTGTAAATTACATTACCATTTATCGTTTTCTAGAATAAACTACAAGGGTGTCAGCATAATAGTTTATCGATTATTTTTCGCCATTTTTAAAACAGTGAAACCAAAAGTCTGTTTGACCGCTCCAGTGTCGTGGACCGGAAAGAAAGTCTCCCTCCTCTACCGGAAATTGACAGCCCACCGATGTCACCGAAGAAACAACTTAGACCAATTAAAACCATGGATTCATATAACAGCCAAGAAGGGAGAAGTGTCGAGGAATTGAAAGCTCTTATCAAGAAAGTTCTACAGAACAATTACCAGGCTTTTGAAGAGGTAAGATTAACAATACTTATCAGCAGATTAAAAATTCTTATTGTAGACTAGGCCAGCGGTTGTATTTCGTAAGTTGCTAAGCAACAGTGATAATGAAGATGTATCTCGATGGCGCGATTACGGAGAGAGGTAAATTTCCATCTGGCCAATCACAGCACGTTTACTAACAAGATCAAACAATTAGAACTCTTAACAAGGTGCTGCACCCCGCGTCAGGCGCGGGAAAATGTTGCGTTACACTCGCTTTATAGCCAGTTTACGCTCTGTAGAATACTTTACACGTAGAATACTTATCATTTCTATTTTTAACCAATCATAAAGCGTGCGTGCTTGTGACGGTCACGAAAACATCATCCTAACACTTCTTTTCTTATTGTTTACAGGCCTTCTATGAACTGGACGAATTGAACAGCAAGAAAATGTCACAGAACGTGATGATTAAACTTCTAAAAAAGTGAGCAATGAGTCGTTTTACACGTCCTTGCTTCTACTTGAAGTATAATTTGACTCTTAGAACTTTTGTAGGCCTTGGAATTTTTTTATCGGATTTCGCATTTTCCACCGTAATTGCAACGGCCTTTGGAGCTGTCATTGCACCCCTTGTTATGTTGCTTTGTACACGCCGTTTAATTCACAACAGGCAAAAATTCGTCTCTACATGTATGAATTATTTTTTGTTTTATTCATATTTGCCGTGAGTGACCATTCAAATGAAAGGTATAGAGCGGTACTTTCATGCAATACTGTTTATTATTCTCTACAAGGTGGTTCTAACTTAAAAGTCTGCGGATGAAAATCTAATGTGTGATCATTCAAATGAAACCTTTTAAGCAGTACTTTCATGCTTTCTAAGCAGTACTTTCTCACTTGTGTCCGCTTCTCTCTGTTAGGTTTGGTCTTTCTATAAGCCGTAATGAGGTAAAGCGCCTCTGGGATACACTGATTACAGATCACAGAGGCTCTCTCGAGTATTGGCAGTTCGTGCGGACGTTTGGTTACTCACTGGATTCTGCAGGTAGCTTTATTTCGTTTTACAACAGTTATTAAATTCTGCGTGTGTTCCGAGAACGCTCTTTCAATTGACGTTCTTATAAACGTCATTGTGACAGGTGTAAAACCCATCACAGCAGAGATGCCATCTTTTGAGCCAATCAGATGCAAGAGAAACCAATCGTTGCATCTGTATGGGTTTCCTAGAGACGTTTCTGTCACATTTTTAGTCACTTTTAGTCGTTAAAAATCAGTTCTATGTTTTAAGCTAGTTTTCTGGTTTACAAGTTAGCCCTTAGAAGTGTTGTTTCGTTTAAGAAGAGCATGAAAAATTATGTCCGCGTTCACTTCCTCCGATGAAGAACTACAACTGTAACGCTCAAATATCGTCTTTTCTATTCGCCATGGTGGATAATTCCAGTAGCCTTAAACTTGCCCATCAATAGGTAAAACAGAGCTAATGGGCCCTGTTCTCTGTTCATCACTCTGTTTCAAGCCCCCCTGCGCTGGTTTCTATTACGCCCCTCTATTTTAGACCCCCTCAATAATGAGCCCTTGTCTCTGTTATTAAGTGCCCCCTCTGTAATAAACCCTTTCTTTATTGATTGTCCCATTTTTCCAAGATGCTAAATCAGAACAATTTATGAAAAGAGCGAAAACTATTTTGTGATAACTTTACGCTTTGAAAACTATTTATCCGCCGCAAAAGACATTACCAAGCTGAAATGAACTCCTGAAATTGAAAATAAGCCCTCCTCTCTATTACGTCTCTCTTATCTCTCCATCCCAGTGAAAAAGATTTTGAGATGAATTTAGCTTGCCCTATAGAGAGGAGTCAATAGCCATCAGTACCATTGATTAAGGACGTTCGCGCGAAAATTTTCCATCAGTGATTTTTTTCTGAGACTTTTACCACTGTAAGATGATGAGTTAGTTATGTCAGAAATGTAAAACAAATGGGGGATCACCGGCCTCGTTTTGGAGAGAACATGCCCGGAAGAACACCCTAAATCTGAAAAAATCGGGCTTCGTTAGCGTTAGTGTCTATAGGCGCAAAAATATTGCAATTAGATCTTTGAAGTGACATGTTCTCTGCCGAATATTGTTTTAAGTGGACCTATTGAATGAATTTAGTCAGGTTTCTTAAAGAACAAGTTCGCATTTGGCGACCATAGTTTCACACACCTTGCAGCCGCAAGATGGCAGGATTCGATGTCCCGTGGACAGAAATCTTGAATTTTTTTTTTTAATTTCCCATATTGATTTTTTGTTCGGTTTTGGACAATCTGGAGATAATTGTAAATGAAATCTGTTTCTGGAAAGAAAAGTAGGGGTCACCGAACGTCCAAGATCGTTAAATCCAGGCAAAACTATAGCAATGGCCATCTGCCCTATCATTAGAGAGCTTAAGCACGCGCGGTTTTGAGACGCGGACGGCAACAGGAAGAGAAGATTTCGCATGCTAGGACCGTATTGTCTCCCAGATTTTTTATACTACCCATCTCTAATGAAGAAAAGATACTTAGCAATGTGAATATGGTTGTGTGAGGACAAGTTAAAAGTGAAAGTTGCTCATTTCCGGTTACCGTCCGCGTCTCAAAAACGCGCGTGCTTAAGTTCCCTATTGTTCATTTTATTACTTAGCGCGCGCTCTCATGCATGACGTGGCGCGTGAATTTGCGTGCGCAGTAAGGATGCGCAGAAACAATTAGGGCGAACGTCCTTAAGACCTTGTTTTTGTGTCTCTTAGCTTTTCCTAATGCCAAAGTCTCGCCGCCCAAGAGAGGTGACAATGATTTCATGATGCGGTCCAACAAACTGAACAGTGACAAGCACTTACTGCATCATCTGCTAAAATCCAACATCGACTTCCATTGGGAGACACTCTGGAACGAGTTCACCGCCATTGACCGACAGGGCACTGGGACCGTGTCGAGAAAAGACTTCATGGTAAGTTGACCAAGTGAACCACCTAGTTTCCAGGCTTTATGGTCATTGTGGTGCAAGTGTCACCTAGATATCCGCTTAAGGGAGCTATGTCATGTCATGGTTTCCGCATCTTAAAAAGTTAAGCTTAAATTTTTCGAGTCCGTCGTTTGGAATCCGTGTTAATCTTCTCCATCCTTAACTATCCTTGTTCCTTTATGGTTTCTTATTTTCTCTTTGGTGTTTTTCTATCTTAGTTAACTACTATTTTCAGGTTTCCTTCAATTTAAAGATAATTTTGTGCGCGGCCAAAATAACTGAAATTCTGTGACTGAGCTCTTTTAAGTTTGATAGTCGACTTACAAGGATCCAATGAACGCTTGATTTACTGGTGATCGCAACTTTGAACGAAATAGTTAGACTGCCACCTGCTACCTCCTATCGTGTACTCGGAAAGCTTGTCAAAACACCTTTAAAAAAGCTATGTTAAAATACAGGGAAAGTTTCAGTGTCTCGTCATATTTCGTCTACAGTACCATATATTGCGCTATTAGTACACATAAATTTACCTTGTTAGCTGTCACACAATTTTCCATTGATTTTTGTAACGAACGAGATTGTGTGACAATCCAAATCAATGTAGCCCATTTAGGTCACGCTCTGATCTTTTAACAAACTTTCGTTCTTTACTTAGCTGAGACAAACTTCTTTTTGACTAAGAGGGAAAATCTTTCTTTTTTACAGAATATTTTGCAAGATATGTGTGTTGAACTAACGGACTACGAGAGTCAGATGTTGTGTGACAAGTTTGATCCCAAGAAGGAGGGAAGGTAGGTCACGCAGTACCGTTTTCTGAATACCCTCTGCATCTGTCACGTTTCAGGAGAGAGGATTACCACTGAGATTTGTTTTGAAGGACCTTTACATTGTTCCATAACGCTTTACTGACCTTAGCCACGGGCTGGATTCAGCGGCAGGGGATGAACAGAAAATTTGTAGCAGTTTCTCCAAACCTAAAAAAAGTCTTGTGATTGCTTTATAGGTATTAACTTTGCCGCATGCAATAAGCTTACGACTCAGTAACAACCGATTTATCTTACAACTTGCTTATGGTTGTGATGAACGACACCAAACATGTCTTATGATTTTAAAACAGGTTTTTAAAACCCCACGGCAATCGTAGCCTCAGTAAAACGTTAACCATTTAAGTTGAAAGAAGCCACTAAAGCCACTAAAAACTAGACCGACTTTAATGCAGAGGAACTCGCCATGTTTAAAGCCTGGTTTCCACTAGCGACGCAAGCACAAGCGCAAGCACAAGCGCAAGCACAAGCGCAAGCACAAGCGCAAGCACAAGCGCAAGCACAAGCGCAAGCACAAGCGCAAGTACAAGCGCAAACACAACGGCCTTGACGCATGCATAAACACAAGCGTAAGCACAAACACAAGGATCAAAATTTTTCCTTTTTCTTGTACTTGCGCTTGTGCTTGCGTTTGCGCTGCAACAAGTGAAAACGAAATACCGCCCAGGGCACATAATTCATGGTAGGACACATTTAGTCGCCTAATAAGCAAACACATATAAATGCTTAATATAAATACATATAAATGCTTAATAAAGTGTATTATTTAAGTGTATTAAGTGTATTATTAAAGTGTAAAGGGCACAAACAACTGGTTTCCTTTCTATTCGACTTAGACCACCAAAACAGTATGATGGTGGGTTTTTTTTTGTTTTACTTTTTTTTTTTGTGCTACCCCAAAATATATTTTGACAGTTAGAAGTCCTAAAGGGTTTGGAGTTTCGTCCTGAGCACTCTAAGTGAGACCCAAGTTTCTGATTTGCACCTGTTTTACTTCCACAGAGTAAACTATATCAAGTTTTTAGAACCGTATTCCAAACAACGAAGGGCACACCGCCATGGACACAATATGCAAGCTGTTATGAAGCATCCACAGGCTGAACTGGTAATTGGTTCTTGGTTAATTTCTTAACTCTCATAACCCTTTTTAAAACAGATTTAAGAGCCGAGTTAAGGAGAATGACGGAGCTGATCATCTCTTGATGTAGAATCAAATTCTCCCAAGGAGAATTATAAGGGATATATGAACAACCACTGGGGAGAATTTTTATGTTTTATGTTATAAGGACTAAAATGATAAAAAGTTACGGTCGTCAAGCGCTTGTCCCGCGGTTGCGTGAGGTCTGTTTTTTCCAGTCCAGTCGGCTTACCTCTATGTTTTCTGGTATGAAGCGACTGGGATCTGGTTGATCAATATCCTCCTCCTTCCCTCCCCTTCCCGATTCCCTTGCCCCGTATATATCTCAAGTTTCCCTCTTTTACTGTGTGGCGAGAGGCACTGAGATTTAAGCGTCTTGCTCGAGACGTCAACGCGATGACCTTGGCCAGGGCTCCGACAAGGAAAAGAGACCTTCGAGAACTCGAGTAATCGTGCCAAAAGTCTACAACTGCTATATACGAGGTTAGATACGGGGTCATTCAATGCACGTTGCTATGGAACAGCAGCTTGCATCTAATAATGCGAGGAAACGCTCTGAGAATAATTTTGTTTCTTTCTCTTTCTTTTCGTAGCCAATGGATGATGTTGTTCAAAAACCAAATAAGGGATTGTCGACTATCACAGCTAAACTCAGGGACAAGGTATTAACTGGTTTTCTTATCCATATGTAAGTTGTTATAGTGCTGCGAAATATTCCAACCAAGAGATCTTTTACGAGTAAAGAACTCTCTGGTTTCTGTAGACCGTGATAGTGCCACAGGGATACGAGCAGCCAAGAGACTATGATCTAAGAGAATCTAATTTTAGCGCGTGGTCGAACTGAGAGGATATTTAAAGAAAGAGACCAGGTTGGTCAATTTAATGACGTAATAGTAGTAAAGGTTTGGTTTTACTACGTTCACCAAGATGAAAGAAAAAACTTCATAAGGAAGGGGGATTAAATATTCTAACCAAAGGGATTTTTTTCGCTTTAATCATTGGGCGTGTACGGGGATGTGTTCTCTTAGATCATAGTCTCTTCCAGCAGCGGTATCTTAAACTTGAGTCAAACCAAAAGAGAAACAGGGAGTAACTATGTTACGATGGGAGTAATTATGTAACGATATTTGTAGGAGTAGTTGTTGTTGCTGTCCCGAGACAACCTCTGTGGAAAGTGACACCCAGTCCGACTGTATCTTACGAACACCTGGTAAAACCTAATCTTTGGCTCGTCACGCTTCTCCTCGCTAGTCACGCAACGCTTGTCCCCACTAACTGCTCAAATAACCTGCGGGACTTTGTAAAGTCATGTTTCTTATCACTCAAACAAAGAAAAAACTCAAAATCACGGCAAGCATGGTACATTGCATTGTCTTACCTTCTGTTTCGTTTTTTATCTTTCAGTTGTCAGGAAAATGGATAAATCTTATGCGAGCTTTCAAAAAACTCGATAAGGACAACAAAGATTTTCTCACGCTTCAAGAATTCCGTCACGTGTTAGAGCTGTGCAACGTGGTGTTGGATGAGGAAGATATTTATCACATTTTAACAGAGTTTGACGAAAAGGACGGCGATCAGATAAGATACACAAAGTTCTTAGACAAGATTAAGTGACATGTCACTACTAGCGTGCCACACTTGTGTGTACTATCAGCAAATAATTATTTGTACAGTTTTAAAAGTAGAACTTGTTACAAGATTGTATAAATGTGAAACGTCGGCTAAAGAGAGCAAGAAATACTGTGGTCCATATTCATATTCTCGACTGGAACTACAACGGACGTCAAGAGTGTTGAGACACTTGGCAGTGAAATTCGATTTCCGTGCGTCTTGGACAAATTTTCTCCCCTTCTCCCAGAAACAATGTTGATTTTTCTATTTCTTAGACTGCACAGACCACAGCGCCTACACAACATTGAATTTGGGGATCGAGGGTATCAGAGAATTAACGCTAAATGCAAATAAAATAGAATAAGTGCTTAAATATCGAAAAGCGTCATTTCCTAAGAGTGTCTCAACTGCTTTTGTCGCCCATTGTAGCTTGCAATAGAGGCTCATGCGGGGAAATATCATTAAAAAGAGATTAATGTCATTTGAATTTGAAGAGACTCCACGCATTAACCTCAGTTGCATGCTAGTTCCAGTCCAACACCGAGAATACGAAAATGGTCTACACTGTATTATCAGACCTTATCCCAAGGGAAAAATTATTGCTTTTGGCGCTGGAGTCCTGCAATTTCATGTGAAAGTTTTCGTGTTGTAATTGTGACACGAAACAAAACAGGTTTCGCCAAGAATTACTGGTTGTGACTTGTTTTCTGCAGCTGTGAAGCGTTAGATATTGTTCGACAACTGTGAACGATAAGAGTAGTTTACATGGTCCGAAACTACAAGAAGGCAGTTTCGGCGCTACTACTCTTAAACCACTCCAGGTCACTCAAAAAAGCATGCGCATTCGCGAAGAAACTTTTTAACTATTTAAACAGATCTCTTATGAATCATAATTTTGGTTACCCCTTATAGAATCAAACAAATAGTAGTTCTAATGAAAACTTGAAAAAATCCTTTACGGTAAATAGGAAGCAATAAATCGAAATGATCTCGCGCCTATGCCTTGAATTAGTTCCATTCATCACTACCTTTATAGAAAACTATTTCAAAGCAGGACGTTTCACTTTCAATCTAACCGTGTCATTTACATTTATTAAATTCATTGTTAACGTTTATATTAAAATTCCATTTTAGTTGCACAGTGTATAAAATTTTTTTTGCCTTATAGATTTTTTTAAATTTCCCTGTACAAGCTCGTAAACGATATCTGAGCCCAGACTGTATCCATCAGACAATGAGCCTTATTATTACAGCTGTATTGTGAGGGCGTGGCTTCGAATCTTGTCCGGCGAAGTATCGGAGTTTTCCTGAGCGTTTTTTTGTCACGGAAAGAGTGTTTTTCGTGACTACGGAAAGTTACAGAAGAGTCCAGTCTTCATAGTTTTCGTGACTGAATACTGATCACTCACTAACTATAGAGAGGGTCTGAATGGGGTTAACCGACTAGCGACAAAGGGCGAAAAATATTACTGACTGCCGACAAAACCAGGAAAAAATTACCGACTAGCAACTAAACAATTAACTGAGATTTATCGACAACCGTCAAAGGTCGAAAATTTTAGCCGAGAACCGACAAAGTAATGAAATTTTAACCGACATTCGACATGTGGACCCCCACCCCCCATTCAGACCCTCAACTACGACTACTACGCCTGCAAGATGTAAAGAAAATTCATCGAGCCCGAGGTCAACCGAAGTATCCCGAAGGATCTCGTCGGTTCGGCTGCATCTGTCCTCGTTTTGCTGGTGAAGTATTTGGAGGTCGGTTTTGTTTTGGAGGTGAAGCAGGACCTTTATTTCTAGTTCACTCTTATCATTCAGGTTCATGGCCTAAAACCTGATAACACACAATTTTGGCCTTTATTGCTTTTCACGCGGCTTTAATCCGCTAAACGTTTCTCAGCGCTTTCTACTTTCTTTAACTTTTGCCGCCCTTTCCACCTGTTGCAAGTTTTACCGCCCTTTCCACCTGTCGCAAGTTTTGCCGCCCTTTCCATCTGTTGCAAGTTTTCCCGCCTTTTTTACGACTCTTATCTGGTTGAAGTTTTCCGCGCTTTCTACCGCTACAAGTTTTTCTCGTTTTTCACCCACTACGAGCATTCTACTGGCTACGAGTTTTCCTGCACTTTCCACCTGCTGCAAGCCGTTCCAGCTCTTTCTACGTACCTGCTAGACGTCTTTTCGCCTTTTCGGAGGCCACACCTTTGTTTTTCGTTTTTCATTTACGATTTTCCCTGCCATCCCTGCTATGGCTCATTCTTTAGTCTTTAAATTTTGCGGTCGTGTTTCATTTTGGACCGCCAAGTCCATGGCTTACCCTCTTGAAAAATAATTTTTTTATGATTTTTTTGACCCAGCGTTGTGAGCATGGCTTCATAGACATCATATTCTCTTGCATGGTATCCTACAGAATCCTGCTTAATTAAGGACGTTCGCGCTAACTGTTTCTGCGCATCCTTACTGCGCACGCAAATTCACACTCCACGTCCTGCATTGATGCGCGCGCTGCAGATGGCCATTGCTATAGCTTTGCCTGGATTTAACGATCTTGGACGTTCGGTGATCCCTGTTTATCCTTTTGATGGATCATTTTCTCTACCGATTTTCTGCGTTTAGCGAAAAAATGAAGACAGTTTATTGAAATACATTATCGAATTCCGCTTCGTTTATTTTTGCGGCGGTTTCAAATGCTACAAGTTTTTCTCGTTTTTCACCCACTACGAGCATTCTACTGGCTACGAGTTTTCCTGCACTTTCCACCTGCTGCAAGCCGTTCCAGCTCTTTCTACGTACCTGCTAGACGCCTCTGGGTTAAGTTTTGTGAAAACGTTGGTAGCAAGTGGATTTATTTACGCCACAGACCCACTTCTACAAAATATGAGTAAGATCGTTTGCCTCCGTTGACTCACCTTCGATATTTCTTAACAATAATCCCCAGTAGACCATGCTGAATTACGTGCACCAATTTTTTGCAAAATCAGGGTAGTTTTCCACGTGCTTTATTTCTGAAACAAAGTCGGTGACCCAAATTTTTTTTTGCATTTCTGACACAAGTAACTCATTATCTGACTGCAATAAAAATTTAAAACAATCTATCGACAGGAAAATTTTCGCGGGAACGTCCTTAAAACGTCAACCTTGATAAATCAACTCTGGCCCACTTTGAATAAAGCATGGTCAATAATTGTTGTAAAGAATGTATCGATAAATGCGATATAACGAGTGTTAGAATTATGTCGACAATAATCTGATTGAATTTTGTTCATTCTTTATGTTTCCCCACCAAGAGAAAACATTATTCCCGTAGAAAATTGGGAAAAAAAACAATAACTCAACATTGGCCTTAGCCAAGAGATTCTGATCATTATAGTCTGCGACTTGGCTAAGAGTTTTTGTTTCAGCATTATTCTCGGAGATAATCACATTAAAGCGAATGTTGTTAATGGCAATCTCAAGTTGACTTGTCATATTAGTTTCCTTTGTAAACACCTTTTCGGTTCAATTTAAAAGATTTTAAAGTTTGAGCAGCTGAGTAAGCATGTGATACGAAAGTTAAGTGAAGCACAGCTAGCTGAAGTATGTTGAGTGCCTGTCGGACAATGACACTAAAGACTGAATAAATAGAATTAGTTTTTCATCGGAAATGTTCAGTGTGTGATTCGGACGTCATTTTTTACTGTTTATTGAATTTTTATGAAATAGTATAAGCGTTGACGAAGAAACATCAAAAAAATAGGGAGAAAATTGATAAACCAAAACAAATGGAGTAACTAGGTCACACACGTGATTCAGTCTGATTTTAGTGTTCACCTCTATATATTTTTACAATTCTAAGTTGCCTTCATCTTCTCCATATCTTGTCCCATCCCTTCAATTCGGCTCTCTCGAATACATCTTACATTATAAGACATGTTTATATTGCTTAAAGCGTATGGGATCCTCCGCTGTACGTGTATGACGGTTTTTTGTAGATTGTAAGCCTGAAAAAGATATGGCTGAGTTTTTCTTTCGGGGGTGGAGAGGCAGGGGCGGCTGTAACACAGCCATGGAAGAATAAGGCACTACGCGCGCGGTAGAGTTTCCATATCGTGTTCAAACGTTTCTCTATATCTTGCTCGTGGTGGATGCTCGAAAGATTTCACATGATTGATTATGCTTCAAAGGCCGCACTATTTTCATTATCCTCACTGAAATTACTCAGGATGATATGATGATTTTACCCAAAGTTAAATTTCAGGGATAATTTTCATAAACTGTTTTGGTTTTTATGTGTCCCTGCCGAGAAACCCCCAAAAATGGACTTCCATTTAACCGTAGTGGTACGAACTCCTAAAGCATTTAAGGACGTTCGCGCGAAAATTTTCCAACATTGACTTTTTTTCTGAGACTTTTACCACTGTAAGATAATGAGTTAGTTACGTCAGAAATGTAAAAAAATGGGGGGTCACTGACTTCGTTTTGGACAGAACATGCCCGGAAGAACACTCTAAATCTGAAAAAAAAATCGGGCTTCGTTAGCGAATAAGGCCACAGTGTCTGTAAGCCCAAAAATATTGCAATTAGATCTTTGAAGTGAAATGTTCTCTGCCAAATATTGTTTAAATGGACCTATTAAGTGAATTTAGTCAACTGGTGAGGTTCCTTAAAGAACAAGTTCGCATTTAGCGAAGTTTCACGCACGTTGCAGCCGCAAGATGGCAGGATACGATGTCCCGTGGGCCGAAATCTTGAAAAATTTTTAACTTCCCACATTGGTTTTTTGTTCATTTTTGGACAATGTGGAGATAATTGTAAATAAAATCTGTTTCTGGAAAGAAAAGTAAGGGTCGCCGAACGTCCAAGATCATTAAATCCAGGTAAAGCTATAGCAATGGCCATCTGCCCTATTATTGATTTTATTACTTAGCGCGCGCTCTCATGCATGACGTGGCGTTGTGAGTTTGCGTGCGCAGTAAGGATGCGCAGAGGCAATTAGCACGAACGTCATTAAAATCCATCAGAAGCGAGATATGCCGACACAATGCGGTCATCATTAGATCATCATTGCCAGTGAACGAGGCTAGAAATCTAGGTCAGCTGTGGATCCGCACATTTATAAATGAAGCGGAAGTCAACAGGGAAGAGCTTAGACCCCACTGAACAGTTTTAATGAGATTTGCGGTCTTTCTTGTTCACTTCCCCGACTTTGTTCCACGCAGTTTCGTGAAACTCCACCACACGAAATATCAGTATGAAACCGCCAGTACTTTGGCTACCCTGCAAGCTTGTCAGTCGAGTCAGACTTGACCTTCCTGTTTTCTGGGCCACCCAAGCAAAAATCGCTGATGGCGGCTAATTTTGGAGCGTGTATAAAATCCGTGTTTATGTTACTTATGTTACAGAGCGAGTGAGAGAGTAATAACATGGAATTTCCTGTCGAAGTCCCGTGACACTGCGTAATGAATTGCTGATTGAGTTCTCTGTCATCTGTTGGCATTTAAACTTGACCAAGAAGGACTTCTAACAGTCAGGTACCAATTGCAAACATTAACAAATCAAAGTACCGTGTGATAAATTTAAGAAGCAATGAAATTGAAATGAAAACTACGTTTCTCTCCCTTTGATTAACTAATACTTTGTAGGAGAAATTCGCAGTTTAAAGGCAAACGTGTTTTCAACACTTGCACTAAGACAGTTGTTATAAAACGGAAAACCGTACATCCTGTAATTGAGCTCAACCATATTTTGTCTTGTCAGGAAAACCTTCCCTGCTTTTGCCCTGCTCAACTTGCAAAGGCCACATTTTTCCACCAGCTTCACAGCAAGCCTGCTCACACTGGAAAAGCATACTTAACGTATTTGGCTAAACCATTTGTAAAGATTACGGGTTGTCTCGAAGTGCTTCGAAGTCCCCTTAGTTCTTTTTTCCACTCTTCGCACTCGGGTTTTGAGCGTCGCGAACAATTTTTGCCCTCCGAGCTCGGTTTTCGTGAGTAAGTCTCAGATAAAGATTCAAGCTTTGACATCGTCAGTTTCTTCGTGCCCATGCTGTTTATAACTTCAACAGGCTTTCCTCACTCCCCCATCAAATTTAAGTGGCAGAGCGTTCCTAGGACGGCGGCGATATAAGCATAAGCCTATGCATTTGCGCTCTTCTTATGCTTATGCTTATGCCTATGCTTGTGTCGGTGTTATGTATACTTATGCCATCCATGTCCCTGCTGGACATCACTGCGACATGAGCATAAACATAAGAAGAACGCAGGCTTTTAATATTCTTATTCTTATGCTTATGTTGGGCCGTCGCCACAAGGGCATAAGCTTCTTTTATGGTTATGCTTACTAGTCGCTAGTGAGGACCGGGTTTTATAACAAGGACAGTCATTTTGAAAAACCTGTGGGAGAGAAACATTGAGTGATGAACTTATTGGAGTATTCTGTTCTTTCTATTGGGGTCAGAATTTGTCTTGTTTTGTTCATCCGACCCGTTGCTAAGAGACACAGCTGGGATTGCACGCGGAGACCTTTTTGGTACACTTCTCATCACTGTGCCTTAAGTATTCGAGGGCCGAGGAGTCAAGTCTTTCCATTATTCTAGGGCTTTTTTTCCAAAATCTCTCTGGTTTCTAATTCTGTTGTTTCGATCATTTTTCTTCTTTTTTCCCCTTCTCACAGCCAAAAAAAATCAACACTTAAGTAAGAAGCCAAAGAATTAACGAAAACTCCGGGCGCGACTACACCAAAAATATGTTATTAACAAAACATGACACCGGTTATCTTTTTTATCTTTATTGTTACACTAGAGTCATTTACCTTTAAGAGCTGGTGCTAGTTTTGGAGGCCGCAAGACTTTGCACATTTTAATTAAAGTTTCTATCTATCAGTATCTATGGACGTACAGCTTCGACGGACGACGAGAATTGGCTACCGCTAGTGCTTGCCAAAACGGGCAGTTGTTTCCCGACTTATAACATATCTGTTGTTCTGGAAAAAAAAATGACATTGCAAAATAGAAGATCAATAAAGGGCGTGGTCCAATAGCTAGTCTACAGCTGCTAAATCGAAATCGTTGTCAACAGAATCTCTTTACCTCTTGGCTTTGGTTCTACATAAGGAATGCGAATTCCCAAAACTCTACAACTTAAAATTTATTATATCCGAAAGCTAAAATGCAGGAATGAATCTCAAAATCTTCCACGTGACCCAACAGTAGTTTTCTATTACTATTAGCTTCTTATCGGTTTACCACTGTAGATTTACAGGTAAGCACAGAAAAAAACTCCTATCTGCGCATGTCCGCACGAGGGTGATTATGACAGCGCATATGACCACTGCAGTAGCCCATGACCACCCTGTATAGTGCAGGCTCTGAAAGTGGATAGGACGTAACTATTTTTACAGCAACCTCGTATTGTAACAATCATGATTGAGTCGGTTGAATGGTGTAGTTTTAATGTATAACCAAACCATTTCAGGGAAGGAAACAGAACTCTTGGATTTCACTGCGATTTGACTATAAAAGCATGTAATCCCTTTCTCACAAAAGTAATCTCATTATATTTGAACAGGAACACAATGGCCTGAATTAACCCCAGGCAACAGCAAGAAAGAGCAAGATTGTTCAGTGAGAGAAAGCGAGTAAACTCAGCGAAATAATGCACTTTGTTCAGTGCACTCACTGTTGCATTAAACGTTTTTCTTCCTTTACAGTTGAGTACTTTACAGTTAAAGCTTTTAGCTTTAATTATTATCGTGTTTAAATAAAGTTTATCTATCTATCTATCTAGTCGTATTCCGTAGAATTGTTGGATCTTGTTAGGCCCAAGCTAATTTTGGACCAATTATTTTAGTTTTGTTTCATTGAGCTTTGATCTCAGTTCAGACCTGACCTTGGTAATGTGTGTCTTTTCACGACCTCTTTCAACACCTCACTCTGTGTTGCCCATCAACACTCGGAATCAACTGACGTGTTACGTAACTCGTGTGAGTTGCACTGAGTTCTTGTCTAGTGACTCTTCTCTTTTGCTCTAATGTCCGACATTGACATGTTTCTCTATAAACAAACTCAATAAACAGGTTAGACCTCGCAACTCCCCGTCACTGAAAAATTCAAAGTTCAGATTGGAGAATAGCTGATTTAAAGACTAACATAGCTCCAAAACCATTCCTTTTCGTTGTATATATTCATATATTTTTTTGTATTTATATCGATATAGGAATTACATCCACCGGTGAATTTGGTTTTTATATTATATTTCTTAAATTGTGTCCGAGTATAAGCCTGAAAGCAATGTAACAAGGAGAAACCTGTTACTAAATTGAATGAAAATCTTCCCTTGTTGATAACACCTGTCAAATACGCGTGTGACAATTCTCTTCAGGAAATTAAAAAACTTTAAAAGCGACAAGCGATTATGCAGTGTGAAGCTCACGCAGTTGAGGATAAGACAATGACATAAATGAACTAGTTCACCAGAGTTGAGAAGCCATTCAACCTGAGCGAATGGTGTGGACGAAATTTAGGGCAAACAAGTGGAGAAATTATCTGGACGGAAGCAATTTATTATTGGTTCTGTTTCCTACACTTTTTAACTTCCTGAAGAAAAAATTGAAAGTGTCCAACTCATAACTAAGGGCACCATAGGAACAATGGAAGAATTTGTCACTTAAATGCTATTTATTTTTGTCTTTTCGGCTAAAGTTACAATCCAAAGACTGAGCGGTTTCAGTCCTTAAAGTAGGGCGGAGTGTCACAGAGCCATTGGTAGTCATTGACCAGTACATGTAAACTCTATCCCTTTGAGTCGCTTTTTAATTGCAAGTAATTTTAGTTATGTTAAGATGGAGAGTACGGTTGGACATCCATTCTGTCCAAAGCGATAGCAGTTTACAATCTTCTTAGCGTTGAGGAATTAGGGCAAAGATAAAGAGCATCATCGGATGGTAGACATGGTACTGATGTCTGTTTAGAAGTCGAAAGATTTAGGAGTCGGAAAAAATTCAGTCGTTCTAGTGAAATCAGTTCTACATTTCGCGAATAAATGATCAATCGGTAGTCACTGTTTCAAAGTCGCGGCCTGACTTGCAGTTTCATGCTTTCAAACTGAATATTAAGTGTAACAAAAGCTTAAAACACTAAGTTAATTCTCCTTTTGTCAGCAATTGATAAACTGACAACCAACCGCTGCGACTGAGTATGTTCGAAGACTACAACTACAAAATTTTGATTCTTCCGAATACATCATGGGTGAAATTATTTCCTAATTGGAAAAGTCAAAGTTTCGTATTTCTTGCGTCCCCTGCAAGCACGCCTTATCACTTACATGCACGTGAGTTTTTAGTCATTCGGATTTTTCGCAGTTCTACGAATGCCCATGACGGTGGCAATGTCCATAACCTTACTAATTTAGCCACATGCAACAGAGCCGGAAAGTCCTTTGTTTAATTTATTGATTAAAGCCACTGAAAATTAGCTGTAAATAACTTATAAAGTGTGGGCACCGAGTTTATGGACTTTATTTTATCGTTTATAAATGCCGGCAGAACATCAAGTTTGTTTCGCGAAGCGAGAAATTTGTTTCGCAACGTTCCACTGATTGTGAAAACTTGCTCGTAACGCTCTCCTTACTCGCAATTAAGAATTTGATTAGATTTTTATAGTCATCAGAAACTTGATGCTCGCCTTAATGGGTTAAGTGGCTCGAATCATTTGGTATAGACGAGAAAATGTGATTTTTCTCCCTTGTCATTTTTGTCGTATCGTTGTTCCAGTACGAAAAGCAATTGAAAAAACACTGGGAAAAAATGTACTGGTTCATTGATCACCAGAAAGGTTACATTCTCTAGGATTATTTCGCGTTAATCGTAATTTTTAAAGCCACTTTTAATTAATCGCAAACTTGAGATGTTTGCTCGTTTAAAACACATTAATTGGCAGTAAAAATAATTAATGTTCTGTTATTTCAGTGCGTTTGTTTGTGATAAAAAACGCTGCTCTTGTTCACAAAACTTTTGCTTCAGCTTCTTTGTGCTTCTATGAACTGCACTTTCGTACGAGCTAAACTACTCCAATTTCACAAAATTTAATCTACTCTTGTGGGCGGGTGTAAATCATTCAACACCTGTCTTTTTTGGTCAAAGGGCACATCACATACACTGCACACATGCCCGAGCGTATCACCAGCAGAAATAGAACGTTCATCGACCTCCATGTTGTTTCAGCGTTTGTAGACAATGTTCGACTTTCTGAAAGGAAATGAGTTGAGGAGGGCAAGCTTTAAGCTCTAATTTCACGGAAGTTGTGCGGTTTTATGGGAAACCCTAATTTGTCACGTCTAATATATGACTTCACAGTTATCACGAGTTGCTTCGAACACGTTTGAACGCGAAAACTGAAGGTCATCGCAAAATAATAGTGGCTGAACCCGTAGGTCTCAAGATTTTAAGAAGAATAAACAATAGTGGGACGAAATGCGGTGTTAGCTGAAAGAAAACAACGTTTGTTTGTTCTTCGTGGCTTGAAAAATCTTGCCCTCCACGCGCACCAGATTGCCTCTGTGAATCTCGAAGCTTAACACGCTGACCAAATATTTCTAAGCCTCAGTAAACTAGGCGAATTCAAACAGTCGCCGGTTAACACTCATTGCGTTGGACCCGCGCGCAATCTTTCGAACAAACAAATAAAAATAGCCTGTGTAATAACAAAATTACATTACATTTAGTTTATAAAGAGATCTGCGTCGCCATTGGTTGGCTGTTGATGGGGTCGCACACTGCCTGTCAGCTCTCACGTGACGGGAGTCGTATTTAGCCAGAGCGCTTGCGTATATCAACCAGTTCTTTGCTCCACGTGATGACGATAAACCAGCTCGCTACTCGGAGCTCTCGACAGATGGGAGAAGAAATGGCGACCAAGCTCGAAGAGGGCTCCGATAGAGGCACAGATGGGGTTGCCGGAACTCCCAAAGAAGCGGCTCTGCGAGAGCTGATGGAGAGAACGAAATACCCGATACGGCAGTTTAATGGACAACGGAGATATGGGCCTCCACCGAGCTGGGACGCGCCTCCTCCTCCACGTGGATGTGAAGTTTTCGTAGGCAAAGTTCCTCGAGATTTGTATGAGGACGAATTGGTCCCTGTATTTGAGTCGTTAGGCGAAATCTACGAAGTTCGGCTAATGATGGATTTCAACGGACAAAATCGCGGCTACGCGTTCGTTGTTTACACAAATAAGGAAGACGCCAAAAAGAGTGTCAAGACACTGAACAATTACGAAATTCGTAAGGGAAAATGTATCGGCGTTTGTAGTTCGGTCGATAACTGCCGCCTGTTTGTAGGAGGCATTCCCAAGAAAGTTAAGAAGGACGAAATCATGAATGAGATGATCAAAGTCACAGACAACGTTGTGGATGTAATTGTTTACCCTTCGGCGCAGGACAAGACGAAGAACCGAGGCTTTGCGTTCGTGGAGTACAGCTCACATCGCGACGCTGCGATGGCTAGAAGAAAACTCATGACGGGTAAAATACAGCTATGGGGACATCAGATCGCTGTTGACTGGGCTGAACCGGAGCAAGAAGTGGATGAAGAAATAATGGATCAGGTTTGGAATTTTTTTTTATTTACAACGAAGTTACATCGTTACCCAATGTTGCCCCTCCCCCAATCTTCGCTTCTCGAAGGGTGCTGCGATATCTCCGCTCTTGAGGTTTCGTTTCTAGCGATTAATTTTAGTTTATAAACTCAGCATTTGTTTAGAGTTAAATACTGCAGTAGTTTAGACTAAAACAGTCGGTGCTTTTTTATGCTTGGTTTGAGCGCTGTAGAGAAGTTTATTTGTTGATGTCGTGTTAGCCTTGTGCCTTTGTTCAACGGGGCTTGTCTTTGTCGTTGTTAAGTATTAGGTTTTTATTGAAGTAATTAGTTACTCTGTGTAGTCTTTTGTCGTTTTCACGGCGATTATGTCGGGAACACGATTCGATGCAAAGCCATAAGCGGCCGGGATACATCAATGGAACCGCAAGCTATCGATTTAATTCTTTTCCACTTTCGCTTTGTTTTTAAGGTGAAAGTTCTCTACGCCCGAAATCTGTTATTAAGCACCTCGGAAGAAACGATAGAACAAGTCTTCAGCAAATTTGGGGAGGTAGAAAGAGTGAAGAAGATCAAAGATTACAGCTTCATCCACTTTCGAACGAAAGAACAAGCCAGGGCAGCCCTAGAGGCCATGAATGGTAATAAAACTTTCATGTTTATGTTTTGTGAATCGATAACTTTTCCAACAGGTACGGGGAGGGTTTGTTGAAGCCTGTCAATGCATTCCCCGTGGTCGGTCAACGTAAACCCGCTTCCTTTCTGTGTACCAGAATCAATTGTTTTCTATTTTCCATTGTTAGGTTTAATGGCAAATTTCACACTTGATTTGCCAACTTTTGTTTCGCGGGTGCTGTGAAAAAATTTCCCGGGGGATCGATTTGTGAAGCGGCTTCCAGTGTTTTGTTTCGAACAAGCCGTGATCTCTCAGTCGCTTCCTGTAACATTTCTCAGAAAGAAAACATGTTCAAGGGTATCTTATTGAGATTTTAAATGTCAGACTGAAACCTCTCACTTATCTGTTAGCAGTTTGAAGTTTTTTTTTTTAAGTTCTCGTGTATTTTTTCTTCGTAACAGTTACCGTAGTGATTTGAAATCGAACCCTCTAGAGTCGAGCGTGCCTGTGTTTATATTTTTGCGTCATTTGATACAAATGTTATTTCTAACTGGAGGTCCAAAATTTCGATCTTTCCGCGCCGTGTTACCGCTTCGGAGAAAAGTGTAATCCAGATTTGTTAGTTTACACCTCTCCCAACGTGCGAAAACGCGTTGCTAAAGCGAAGTAACGTTAAGATTCTTTTGCCGACTTCAAGACTTCCACCGGCTTTCCGCGGGATCTCAGTGCATTTTATAATTTCTTTTTATAATGAAACGCCATCAAAGAAAACTTGTTATAGTTGTCACGTTTATCATATGTCTTTTTTGGACTCGGAATGTTTCCATTTGTTTCTTGGCCACAGCACTGAGCTTTAAAATTTAAGCTCAACTCAAACTTAAAATTACCGGAAGCGTGTTAGTCACAAGAGCTTCTACGTAACTATATCTGAGCAGCTATTAATAGCTCCCTTGTCGTTGTCGCGCACAGTTCTTTTAATTGACGCTCATATTTTTGCCATATTTAGCCTTGTCGTTTAGAACATTAGGTTTTACTGTTAGGAGTTCTCATCCCACTCCTTGCTGTGTAACTTTTCTCGTGATTTCCTGGACACAGTGTTAAAATTGTGTTTTTTTTTTAAAAAGAAAGATCGCATCATACCCTTTTAAAATAAGTGGAAAATGTTGAACATTTCTTATGGTGGGTTGCACTGCAAGAGTTCAAATTTTAACCACATCCCTAAAGGAGCAAAACTAATTTATAACGTTTAGTTATTTTTCTGGTACCAGATATTCTGTTAGTAACCATTTTTTATGAGCATTTTTACACTGGCCTTTTTAAGCATTCACAAAATTTGCAGTGCTTGGCTTCAAGAAGACCAATTTTGTGAAAAACTGTTTGCAGATGAATACCATTAACCTTGAAAATTTTTAAACTCTGGAGTATTTACTGTTTTAGACTGCCAGTGATTTGCAAAAAGGAAATTACTCTTTGTATTGTTCATGAAGCCTATTTTAGTTCCAGACTCAAAACGTGCAGTTCCAGAAAATATCCATACCTCTCCACAGAAGGCATCTAGAAATTCCAATTATTAAGCTTCGGACATTTCTTTAAATTTTTTGGTCTTACAGAATTACCCCTCCCCCCCACTCCCCAGGAAATTCCAATTCCTTCTGTTGGAGAGTATGGAAATTTTCTGGAAAGTCCGTACATAGAAATTCTCCCTATTACCATCAATATATTTCTTTATATTAATTGTGAAAATATAGTGGTACGTTAACTCAGTATGTTTTAGTTGATCATTATAGTTATTCTTGTCACCTTTAAATTGGCAAAAGTGCAAAAGTGCAAAGAAGTTATGACTCTTGATAATTTTTTATTTTTTGAATAACTCCATTTTGTCAAGCAGAAAATTAACTCGGCATTTTATAAGATATGGCTTTTATATACTTCCATCATTTACTCTAGACCAGACTTAAAGAGTCATCGATGATTTTTTTTCCAGTTAAAATGTACTGGTGATCGGTAGATTGTTGTTTCTTTCGCTCAGGGGTGTAGCCAAGGAAAGGGTTAAGTTTTTGACTTGCAGTCCCCTCCGTCTAGTAGGGAAAAATGGTTTCTGCTGGATAATTTGGACAAACTGAGAAAATTACAGTTAGTATGATGCAATGAAGTAAAGGGTGATCATTCGGGGCTCTCACTAAGGGGCGTAACCCGTAACTCCTGTTACGGCTGAGTATGCATGATTTTCCCTTGATGCGACAGGTGAAATTGCCTGTTGTTGAAAGAATTCAACCACAAAGTAACTAGTATGCTACGGGTGTGGAGAGCGAGACTACAGGTGACTCAATGACAGCCATGGCACTAATGTTATTGCTTTATCCTAGAGTTTGGTTTGGGCTTTTGAACCACTTTACTTGGACACACATGGCGAAGGGCAATTTCAATCATGTTTGGTTACCAAACTGGTGGTGTTGTTTTAAGGTTTACCAACTTTTATGGAATCTGGTTTTGTTCATGACAAGGGTGCAGTCCCCCTGGGGTGCTCATGAGTTGAACAGGAAGAGCACACTCAAATGATGTACTTTTTTGATCTGGAGTTGTGCTAAAGGGAAGGGATTTCATGAACTGAAATGTTGGAAAGGGTAGTTAAAACTGCCATTCAGTTATTCAAATGGCTCTTTCAAAAAATCTTGAACAAACTCACCTTATAGCTGAGTCATCAAGGTATTTTGAGGGGTTTCTCATTGCATTGTGCATACTGTAGATATGTGAAAGGCTACCTTTTCTGGCCAAAATTGTATAGAATTTAGGTTAATGGTTTGGATCTTGAGGCTTAGAGCCTCCCTAAGTAAAACAAGGTCAGGTACCTGCAGATACTCTAGTTATATCTCAGTTTTAACTTTGAGACAGTGTTAGAATATTGCAGAAAAGTAGATTTGAACACAAATGTGTTGAAAATGAATTTATTTGGTCAGGGAAAGTTTATTATTTTGTGGAAAAGTGAGGGAAGGTGGAAGCGACATCTATGGCAACCACAGGAATGCAGGCCACAAAAATTATGAAAAGTTCTAATCAATCAGGGGAAATTGTTTGATATTAAAACAAATTCTCCCTACCGGTACTACAAGGAATGTATAAAGACTATTAAGGAGAACATACTTAGTGGTTGACAGTTGATGCATCATCAAATTATTCCAACTGGTACTTTGAGACATGTCTGAAGACCAACAAAGAGAACTATGGCAATGCAAGGTTTTTTTGGTTCATAAAAGTTTTCCTAAACAAAACACTTCTCTTTCCATCAGTGCTTATTTTGTGAGAGTAGTGCCAACATCTATGGCTTTCTGTACAATGTTATCTGTATGGAGTGATAAAATAGTGTTTGGGAATAAACAGAATATGGTATGAACCATGAAAAAGGAACAGCCTAGACATGATTAATGCTAGGCCAATTTTGATTTTTCTGCAAGTTAAGAATGATATGTCAAGAAAATAAGAAAAATACTGGAATGTTTGCTGAAAAAAGTTCACAATATACACAGTGATTTCTTTCCGAGCTTGTTAAAGTTGTTAAGCTATGTTAGACTGGAAAAGGCTCCAAGTCTTAGTAGAAAACATCAGAATGTTGGAGATATAACGGTCAGAAGGCCTCGGTATTCCCGGTATGTTATGTATGTCTTTAATGCATTGTATGCCAGCTCTAATCAAGTCTTATTCAATTTCTGTGGGGTTATTCTCCACCACCTATAAACTTCAAGTAACTAATCATCTTTGGAAAAGTATTTTGAAGCTTACCAAATGCACTTAAGAACTATGTCTGGGTATTTTCTGTTTGATTGACTTTTTTCTGATGTATAGAGTGACCTTCAAATCAATGAACCCTCAATATGTAAGATAACTAAAGTAAACAACAACAGCAAAAACCCTGTGTCTAAACATGATTTGTTTTAGAGCAACAGGTTTGCTTGTGAGGTTGTGTATCTAGCGAAAAGTTTAAGAAAAACAGAAATATGTACAGTAATGATGATAATCATGTTATGTATTCATTCACATTAATAAAACTTTAAAATATATGTATAGTAAAAACAATGAAAAAGCACTTAAAAGTAGCAAAGGCAACTAAGAATGGAAAAGATTGAGACAGATGACAAACTAAAAAAAACTAAGGCCAATCAAGATGCCTTATTCACACTATAGTCCTAAGCCAAGTGTCAGAAAATACATGAAACATGGCAGAAGACTTTCCGGTTACTTAGAGCCCTGTGTCTAAAAGCCTTCTTACAACTCCAATCAACCTTTTTCCAGGCAAAGAAGTTGACGGCAATGAAATTGAAGTAACTCTTGCCAAGCCTGTGGACAAAGACCACCGCCAAGCCAAAGCGGCAGCCAAAGCTGTGATGGGTGCGACGACATACCCCAGCTTCACACCATACGAGTACCCCTCAAACACTGCTACTTATGGCTTCCCAACATACAGCAGTCAGTACTTCATGTATGGTGCTCCAATGACTGCTGGAATGGGGTGAGAATTCCAAGAGAAATTTTTGTTTATGTTTGCTAGAGCTCTATTTTTAATATTATTGTTGACTACTGCTTGAGGAAAGGAGCCTATGCTAATCTATAGATCAAGTCTGGGTTAAGGCCCTCATGGGGACATTGCGTTGCATTCTTAGGCAAGACACTACTCTCACAGTGCCTCATAATGTGGGGGGGGGGGGGTTAACCCTGCAATGGACTAGCATCCCATCCAGGGGGGAGTAGAAATACTCCTAGTTGTTTCATGCTAAAGAAACCAGAAATAAGTGCCAACCTGATGGGCCACTTGGCTTGTATGTAGACTTTACTTTTAATTACCTTTACAGTGGAATCCTGATTTCTCGAACCCTGATTTTTTCGAAACTCCTGATAACTCGAACCAAAAGTGATGTCCCCTCCTCAGTCGTACACTTAATTTTACCCTTGATTTCTAAAACTAACTGATCTTTCGAACCAATTTTCATTTCCCCAGTAGGTTCGAAAAATCGGGACTCCACTGTATATTCTTATGTTTGTGAATATTTTTTGTCAGAGGTGTGAGGCCTCCTTTTGGAATGGTGCGTACAAGAGGGCGAGGACGGTCTGCTGCTGGGAGCAGGGCAGCAGGAAATAAGGGAATGTATTTACCTGCACCAGGTGGTTATCCTTTCAATGGCTTCAGAGGCTACTACCCTGCAGTGCGAGCTGGCTGGTATGGAGATGGGTATGGCAAGAGAGGAGGCAGACAGGAGGTATGCTAGCTATTAAATCATTAACATCACTGCCAGGCAGTTGGGTGAGAGGGTAAACATAATAATAATAATATTATAGGTGACTCCTGCGGGGCTTTAAAAAAGTGCTGTCCGGTTGTCCTGGACTAGTAGATTCTCCTTCTGGGCAATTAAATTTCACTCTCACTTACCGTCACTTGCCCGTTAGGCAAGGGACCAGGCAAGTCATGTGCCAACTAAATGATTAAAAGAGCAAACCAAGACTTGCCCAGGGCAAGCAAAATTGTAGAGCTGCTTATCCCAAGAGCAAGCTGGGAGTTGTTTTTTTTAGTCTTGCTCGTGGTATCTAAGCTTCACCCATCAATAAGAGAGTTTTGTTTAGTCTCACTGTTGAAAAATTGTGTAGAACTAATTGCTTATTTTGTTGAAATACACTGGTCTAACCCTTGGTAATTTTTCCTAGATAGGGCAAAATAGCCGGCACTCTGTAACTCGTACAAGTTAAAGGAAACATCTTGCGAGATACAATACTGAAAAACATTTTGAAGAAAGCAATGCGAAGTTTTTCTGTCAATTAGTGTAATTATTTTCCTTGCTTTTCTACCTGAAATGTATGTCACAGTTTTTTGGCATCCATAGATCAATGATCTTGCAAAAACAGGCTTAAGTAAGGTTACTGTTGACCTTCATGGGTGAAGTTTGTCAGTGTGGAATGTCTGTAATTAACATGGCAAGAGCTCTCTACCAAGGTCATTTAGTGGAAAGTTATCTGATTCTTGGAAAAACTATTTAATTTTTTTATACAAAATGTGTATGAACTCTGGTGCTCCAACTAAAACTGTTAAAAGGCTCGAAACTGAACACCAGAGGAGGTACTTTACTGGAATTGTCTCCCTGTAACAGTTTTTTTTATTTTGTTGTATAATATTCACTCGTAGTAGCATTTGTTGTTGCACAATGATAGCTCAGCTCCGTAATCTTAAAGAATGTTCTGTTCTGGGTACTTGATATAACATCTGGCTGTAGTTCGTTGTTCTGTTCCTCTGATGCAGGCAAACTTTCTTTTGCAAGTCATGTTGAGTGTTTACAATTTCCATTGCACAGAATTTTGCAGTAGGCCATAATGCAGAATTTGAACTGAAAAGAAATGACTGGCAGTGAAATGGATTTTTTTGACAGCATTTACTAGAAATCTTTTAACTTTTTTTACTGAACAACTTCAGAGGAATTTTTGCACAATTTCTTACTGTACTGATGTATCCAATCTCTCGTCTCAAATTACACCCCTCTCCTAAATTTCAACTGGTTCATTTTTAAGATTGCACCAGTTTCCTTGTCAAAGGTCTACAGTAACCTTGAATAAAGAAAAGGAACAACAAGTGCAGCAAGTTTAAACTAGCTTCAGGTTTAAAATTAGTCTTTTGATTTCGCTTGTTACCATAGGAACGCATGTTTGATCTGGTGCCGGGAATGGAGTTGACACCCACTAATCCCATGACTTTGAAGCCACATGCCCTCAAATCACCAGCACAGGTGGGATTGCTATCCTTCTTTTTTGTTTTTGACTTCTGCAGTGCATCCAAATGAAAAGAATAGGGAGAAAAGAAATGGCGAGCGCAGTTTGGGGACGTGAAAGTACTTTTTTGAAGGGCGAAAATTGAGAGTAGAAGTTTATTTTAAGGCTTTTAGTAGTATTGTCTTTGCTAGTGAACAGTGAGACATCTACACACAATCCACTCATCCTTCGTCATTTGTAAACAAAGGTACACAAACAAGTAACAGCCTTTCAGTCACATTACATTTATTTCAATGCCGTTGCATGATCAGAATGGATTTTTTTGGGTCAAATCTAAGTCATGTAGACATGGAAGAGAGATCCATTTTATTTTTTGCACTCAGAGATAGTGAATTAATTTTGATGGTGCTGGCTCACTGGGTGAATAACCTTGGAAAGTGTACAAACTTTTAAGGGCCCTAGTCAGCCTCCGCCATTTTCGATGCCATCAAAATTATTGATATTGCACGGTGAAGCGTAGTCTTATTGCTTTACTGTAAGTTGTGTTCCTGAAAGTATGTTAAGTTATCTTAAGTAGTTTCACAGTGATTTCCTTTGTTTCGACATGCTCCAAATATAATAGCCAAACTCTCGCATGTAAACAAAAACAAAGGTGTGGCTGACTAGAGTCCTTTAAGTGCTCAAGGGGATCAAGACTTGCCTTGGCAAGTTGGCATGTGTGAGTGTTATTTCCATTCCTGGGCTGAACAAACAGAACCTGTGAAGGTAAACAGTAACCTTCGATAAATATAGCAAGCTCCCACAAGACTCTATCCAGTTTTCAATTGTCACTACACTGTAAGTGCTTAATAGTGTCAATTTATTGTGTACCAACTTAGGTTCTAGAGGATGTCTGCCAAAAGAACCAGTGGGGTAGTCCAGTTTACACACTGCACAGTACGGTGGGCCCTCAGGATATTCAGCTGTTTCTTCACAAGGTTAGAAAACGTTTTGTGTTGGGAATAGTACAGTACCTCACCAAAGCTAGTTACCAATCAACATTACCTTTGAATTTGCATGTAACAGCTAAAACGTGTATGACATGTGGGCAGATGCATGTAAATAATGCAATAGGGATCTGTAAAATCAGAATGTATGTTTCAGTTTGCCAAAAGTAGATTGTAAACTGAGACAAAATAGTGTCTACCTAGATAATTGTTAGTGATTATTTTAATTTTCAAACACAAGCAAAACAACTTTTGTCATGTTGATTCAAATGATCTCAAGTGATGGAAATCCTTTGTTGATTTCTTTTCAAGGTATCCATTCCTGGACTAGCCACCCAGTACCAGCCTCCCAAACTTTGTCGCACCGTGGATGAAGCCAAGAGTTATGCTGCAGAATACACACTTCAGCAGCTTGGTGTGCCAATAGAGGGTACGTCTAGGTAATAAATACAAGATTCCCAGCCAATCAAAATTGAGAGCTCCTGTGCTAATTTTTACGACATTGTGTTTCAGTGGTGACTACAACAGCAGCAACGGATATGCCCCCAACTACTGGCACGCCGGTCCCGTCTACGGCAACCTATGCAGCCCGCCCTTTACCCCCAGGTTTGTACCTAATTAAGTGTTTATGTCCTTTGCTGTCTAAAACATGCGAGTTCTGGGCAATTGCCAGTGAACAGTCTGTTCACTTTAGAAAGAGGCTGAGGTAACTTAGAACCCAATACAGGTAATAGACATTTGATGATTTGTTTTTATGGCACAAACAAATGTACAAATGCAAATGCATACAAGAATGGTTTGACAGAAGTTATTTAGAATAATTATTATGGCTGGCATCTATGCTGCAGTTAACATGAATTAGAAAACAGTCTTAAGAAAATATGTGCACTGATTGGTTAAAAATCATGTTTCTATAACTGGATACAAACACAGAACTAGCATGAGCTGTTGACGTAATGATGGCACGAGCAAAGAGAATGTACATTTTGATTATCAAAGTTAACAAGTTGTTTTCCTTTTTTTTGTTGCGCTGTGTACTAAAAGAAATAGAAAACATGTTCTCCATGTTTCTATTGAGTTATAGAAACACTCATGAAAGTTTGGGAGAACTCGAAAAAACTGTGGAAACACTCGCCTACAGCTCGTGTTCCCACAGCAGTTCTCGTTCTCCCAAACTTTCACTCGTCTGAAATCATGGCAGGTTACCCTCAATTTTAGTTCCTGCGAGGAGAGAAGCACTGTGGAGTGCCTTGACCCCAGCCAGCAGTTGAACTCAAACTCCTTAATCTGGAGCTAGCATGCCTTATCATTTGGTAACTCTGTCTTTTACTGTCTTGGCCATTGGTCTTGTATTATTGTTAATAAAGCAATACTGGGAATATATTAGAGTACACCCTGGTCTTGACAGCAAGGCAAGTCAGTTCATGAATGAAAGCTCACTAAGATTTAACGTTTTTTCCTTTTTTTAACAGGGGCCTACAGCCTACCGAATTCTGGCCGTCCAATCAGTAGTGGAGATGCTGGCTCTTACCCGTCTGGCTATGTACCTATCAGCAATGCTCCTAGCAGTGTAGCGCCTGCCGCAGTGGTGGCCAAACTGCAAGGTTCGTGGCCAGGAGGGGTACCACCCAATCAAGATGGAGGAATGTACGGCAATTATGATGGCTACCCTGCCAGTGAGCAGGCAGGTTATCCACAGAACATGTATCAGCAGTATTAGGTGCTTAAAAAATTCTAAAGACAAATAATCACAGATATGTTGTTGGCAGGCAAGGCAAGCAGATGCCTTCTTAAGAGAGATATTTAGAAAAAAAAGTGATGACAGCATTGCTTAATGTTTTGTCCTTCTCGCACCATGGGTAGAACGTTTGGCAAAGGTTATTTTTTAGTTGTTGGTGGATCTCAGAAGTGTCGTCCTGTGTTTTCCTTGTGACCCAGACATACTTTGTGTTTTGTCTTAAATTGAATGGGATTGGGGTGGTGGCAGATTATTGTTCTGTGAACAATGTGTATGTTTTAATGTCTCATTATCCTCTAGAGTAGTAGAATTTTAAGAAAGGGTTGTGTTCTAAGTATGTCATTTTTTTTGTGCTGGTTGATCTGATCTTTTTTTTTTTGCTGGTGAATTACTACATGTATGTCTGAATCAAATTGACGCTGTGTGTTACAAGCAGCCGCAGCTTTGGTATCCCTTCCTTGATTGTGTTAAGACCAGCTTGATAATCTGTTTTTAAAAGAAAATGATTTTTTTGCCAGTGCTTTAATCGTAATGGTTTTACAGGAATTTGAGAAGAATTTCTAAGGGTCAAACAAAACATATTTCAATATTATAAATTTATTCATACTTGCATCCTTTTCGCTATTTTATTGTCTTTATTTCCATATCCATTTTAAGTCGCCCAGAACAGAGAGAGAGAGAAAGAGAAACCAGAGTTTTAGTTTATATTTTTGTTAGAGAAACTCAGATATTTATAGACAAACAAGGCTCGTTGTTGGTCTTATGTTATATGGAACTGAAAATGCTTAAGAACTGGACAGGTGTAAATACTAAAAATATACTGCCCTTGAGGTGTTTTAAACACAATCGTGTTTCATACTGCAAGGTTTTGTGCAAGCGTTCTTGTCCAAATAAATCCAGTTTAGCCTTCATTGAAGAAGAAGTGAGGTGTTTGATGTAATTGTTGGAAATCACCGAGCAGTGAGAATTTGATTTGAATTACAATGGCGGACAGCACTCTTGCACAATTCTGTGCAATTATTTCACAGCGCGTCGTTCATCCGAGCACTTTGTATATTTTCATTGCAGGAAGTCCCTTGCAATTGTCATTTCGTGTACAGTTCAAAGCTCTTTAAAAAATATGAAATAGTTCTTTTATAAAATTGCTTGGAGTTTGTTTGATTCTGAGCAAGGGGCTTTAAGGACGGCTCTGGAATAATACTCTTTTCGTTAAGTGTTTGGATGCCAGTGAATTGGAGAAAATAAAAAACTCGTCTCTCGTTGCTTATAACAGAAAGATTATCAGAGCAGTAAGAACTTGAAAATCAAATCTCTACTAAAATATTTCGTCAAGCCGTTCTTTAAGCCCCTTGTCAAACGAGACAGTAAGGTTCCTTTCTGGTGTCAATTCACTTTTTTTATAGGTTGTTCAGTCTAATACCACTGTAAACCATGACAAACCAAATCCCCGGGGAGACACGCATATAAAAAGCACGGAGGCGCTCGTTGGAAATTTTGAAAAGGACCCCTAAGAAGTACCAAGATCCTGTTTTGTGGGTGTGGCTTGAAATTATTTTCACCAATTCTAAAGTAACACATCTCCTGTCATATTTTTTTCAGCTCAATATCCTAACAGTACCGAAAAAGCCTCCACTGTGGACCTTTTGAGGCTGAACACTCTAAAAGAGATAACAAAACTACTTTTTTACCCCTGAAAAGTACGACGAGCACCCCCCGTGCTTTTTATCAGGGAGTCCACCCTGGACCAAATCACCAGATCGAAAACGGAGTGAGTCGGGAAATCTTTAAAATCTCCATTTCACGCGCCGAATTTGAGTTCCATTGAAAATGCCAACACAGAGAGACAAGTCTATTTACAATTTACCAAGAAACAAACGGTGCCAATTCACAGAGCCTGATTTTAGAGGAACATAGCGTAGGACAGTCAAATGTGCGTTTATTACATGAATTAGGTGATATAATGGTTAATTGTTATGAGTTACTGTTAGAAAATCGAGAGGGATAGAGAGAAGCGTACCTGAAGGGACGGAGCCGAAACTTGCCAACTTTTTCCAGACAATTTTTTCGGGCGTTTTATGTTTTCTTTTTCAGTGGCTTTTGTTTTTCAAACTTCAGGGTGTTTTTTTTTTTTAAACGTGAAGGAATTTTTAGGCTAAAATATCCTTTGTTCTTTATCAAATTAAGAATACATGTAAAGCTGCCTTGTTGTCAAGTTACAATGCGCGAGTTTTCGCTCTGCCTTGATGAGTACGAATTTAAGGGGGGAATTACAAGGAGAATGGTCAGATAACAAATGAAAGCGACATTGAGACGGTTGCATGGCTTAAGCCCTAACCATTTGTTGTCTGTTCACGGGGTTGGTAAGGTGAATAAATAAACAAATAAATATAAATTTAGTGTAATCATCATGAAGCAAATATCGGTACAATGAGCCACCAATAAAATCCCACAATGGTACCGGCTTTGGGCTATATGTCATGATAAACTATCATTGCGTGACGTTTTAAGAACGCTCTTGGGACTCGTCACGCAATCTTCTTCCCCGCGAGCCCTAAGAGCGTCTACGCACGAGACTACCCTTGTCCCAGAGGTTTTCTTTCTTCTTTCTGCTCTCGAGACGTCGTTTTCTTGCTCGTCGTTTCGTGTGTCGCCTTTTGCGGCTCACATTTGATCGAGGAATAGAGAAGAAAGGAGTTTTGGAAGCAGGGTACACGACGGCAAAATTTACTATGGA
The DNA here is from genome assembly GCF_042242905.1 of Orbicella faveolata. Classification (NCBI taxonomy): domain Eukaryota; kingdom Metazoa; phylum Cnidaria; class Anthozoa; order Scleractinia; family Merulinidae; genus Orbicella; species Orbicella faveolata. The sequence goes on along the minus strand of NW_028301576.1, from coordinate 17,776,111 downwards.
AAAAACATCCGGGTTCTCAAATTTGCAACGAGTTTATTTCCGGCACGGTAGTAGCTGTAGACACAGATGAGTAGATCAGAGTTAAAAACATAATTCGTCACCAGCTAAGAAAGTTGGAAAATACCTTTGTTTAGTTGGACGAGTATGAAAGACTAACAAAGTCCTGAGCGCGCGGAAGAGACGGGTTAAAAGTTCTGTACGGCTCCTATTTGTTGCGTAAACTTTGTACCGTGGTGCTAGTACAAACGTTATCTTTTAGTTCTCTCACCTTAGCTGAAAGGAAATTTCTGTGTCTGGTCTCTCCAGTGGAATTTTGCTTTTCACCATTCCATTTAGCTCTGTTACCAAGTACATTTTAAGGGAGCTGTTATTTACAAGCTTCACATTCCGACAGCCATTTTGAACTAAACTGGTGCGCGCGCTCGTGCTGGTGTGACGTCATCATAAGTGCGAGCGTGACTGCAGGCGTGACCTGTGGCTCGCGTGCACCGCTCACCTGTGTAGCGTTTTCCTTTGCGTTCTTCCCCACGGAACTTGTTTCGAGCAAGAAAGCGACTGCTTGCAGTCTAATTTCGTTCCAAACCTTTTCCCGCCGTATTTATCCTGATTTTCGACAGGAAAACGGACAGGTTGTCCCAAACTTTACCTGGGACTAGCTTTCTCCACAAGGAACGATTAGATAATGTTCTCTGTCTCATTAAGAAAATACTGCGAGCAAAATAGAATTGAATCATTCTTTGTTTATTACGATTAAAAAACGTGAGTAATAAATACATATTCTCTCTCATTCTGTTTATATTCAACACTAAAGAAAAAAGAATGGGGGAGGACATTAGGACAAGATCAATACTTAACAAATTTTCGCGCTTGCTTGAAAACAGTTTTCTATTACGACATTTTAGAGAGCGTTTAACTCAAGTAGTTGACACTATCCGCAGTCTGCATCCTCGATAAAATCACCAATGTAGCTTTGAAAACATACAAAGGTAACCAAGAATTAATCATAGAAAGGAAAACATTTCTGGAATTTAAGTTATCAAATTGAAGAAGTTTAATCCCCGTCTCTGGGTCTTCTCTGTGTCGTGTTCAAATTTAGCGGCTCGTCTTAAGCGACTGCTATTCGAGGACGAAAGAAATCCTCATCTCTGGATTTGGATGTTGCAAGCTAAGAGCTTGGAAACGAGTTTGAAACTGCGATGAATTATGGCCGACACGTACGCAAAAACTGTCGACCTTTGGTAAACTCAAAGTATCATCAAGACACTATAGAACTTGCATAGGCCTTCTTCGAATTCTTTTGAAGTCATTCGACCAACATCCACGTTTGAAATTTTGGCTTCATCTTCCGTTCAGTTAGGTCGAGGAATCCTTGATTTTGCTTTCCATCAGTCTTTATTGCAGTAGCAACTGTAAATGAGTTAGAAGAAGGAACGTGAGAGATTTATTGAGTACTCACAATCATTGTTATTATATTAAGTGGGTTCAATGAGTGTTAACAATAACTGGATCATCGGATAATGTAATTCAAGAGTTTTTATTGAAAATGAGATGATTATAGCCAACTTCAATTCTAATTTGGTTAGTCGGAAAGCAGTGCAAAAGTGAGGGGAGCGAAAAATAGGGCAAGGGTCTAGGAGGCTTCTCCACCCCTCCCCTACTTTTTCTCCTGCCGCTTTTCGTACTACTTCCAAAGCTAAGTGCAACATGCTATGGGCAGAGAATACATCACCGATGTAACAAAAAAACCCGCTGTTACAGTTGATATCTGCGCCGCCTTTTTAAAGAAAAGCACAAATTTTCTCTAAAACTTTCTTTTTCGCCATAGATCGGTCCAATTGACCATTCTTAGTCTCTAACGAGCAAAATTTGGCTCGATGAAGGATTTCATACATTTTTGGTTAAAGTGATATTTTCATTCGCTCTTGTTAATCTGTTCGTTCTTTTTTTCGGGGGCATTGTGTTCTTTATTCATTGCTTCGTTTGGCGAATTAAAAGAGCCTTGAAGAGGGTAGAGGTCGCCCCCGCTGTTAATCATAAAGCAAAAAAAAACTATCATTTATATTTCCCAGTGAATCAAGGCTATCCCTGAAATTTCAGGTCCCTTGCCGGATATCTGGATTAATCGAACTAATCGACGGCTATGTTTCGTATGTCTCCTATTCTCTATTATAGCCCACTTACACCCACCCACCCTCTCCTTGACATTTGCATCGTCTACCCATAATTCTTTATTCACCTGTTGGTGCAGTGTGTCTTCGATGCGCATGTCTTTCCGTAAGTTCTGCTTGTTCCTTGAGAGACGTAGCATTCCGCTTACACAACGTGGTTATTAGAGCTTCCTTTACCTGATGAGAAGAGTGAAAAGAAGCTCATTGCTGTATACGAGGCGCGTTATCTTGATTTTTGAGTTTTGAATGTTAGGAAAAAATCCCAATAATAAACCTCAACTTAAGTCACTTTTGACGCAACCTCGTGCGAAGATAGACAGGTCTTGGAAAGACTATGCGAATAAGGTTGTTCTGGCGGAGATTGGAAAAATCCATCCTTTTGTCGAATACGATGTTCCCCATGTTTACCTGTAATTCGGGCGTCACGCAGTGCGCACGCTCTTAACCAGAACGAGGCGTAAACGCGGTCGCAAGTTGAACTCAGGTGCACACTTGCGGTTGGGTGCATAGCCCAGACATACTCGCAAGATTTCTCCCAAATGGGCGTGACCGTGCACAAAAGGTGCAAAAGACCTGTTTCACGTCCACGATTTAGTCCCACACGGTCATGTTCGGTGGGCAAAGCCACAAACTCGCACTGATTTGGGTGCAAGTTTGTTTCCTACCAAAGTGAATACCCAAGCTTCTTGCGACCTTGTTTAGCAGGCCTAATTCTCCAAAAGAATCGTTCCATGACGACTTGAGTGACAGCCAGACTGAGACACCGCGTTTAAAGGACTACCTTCCTTGTGGTTCTTGTCACAACTTAATACTGATTTTTCTTCTCTCTTGCCTTTGTAGTTTAAATTTTACAAATTGTCCAGAATAGGTAGCCCCCACCCCACGCTGGTTGTATTTCCACGGGGAGAATCGTAATCGTGAGCCAGGCCAATTTTTCCTTCGAATCTTCCTAGCATCAAAATTTTATAATCTATAATCCCTTTAAGGAGAACCCGAGGTTCCAAACACAAAAGCGTTTACAACGACGAAACTGATCAAAGTCTGACAACTTACCCTATCGTCGAGAATGCAAAAGGTGAGGAATATAAAAAATCCTTGTAAGCTGTTTAAGATGGTAAAAAGGTAATGAAACACTTCAGTGGATGAAACGAACGTGAGGAAGCCAAAAGACCACGTGATACCCAACACTGGCAACAGCATTGCAGAGCGTCTGATCCAGGCCCTCACCTGATTAGCCCGTACCATGTTGACTTCTCTGAATTTTGTAACTCTGCCGATGCGACGCAGCAAGAAAATAAACAAAACAGAGTTGATCTGGAAAGAAGAGAAAAGTAGTAAAGCATGATGATCATCGTGGCTATGTACACAATTTAAACAGTACCAGTTGTGAAAATAAAGCCCGAAAAAACATAAATATAGGCTTGAACGCGATTCGAACCCATGTGTCAGGCGTGATATCGGAGTATACTTACAAGGACAACTAATGCGACTGGAGCGACAAACGTCCAGTAAATGATCCCATGTTCTACTGTTAGCCAGCAGTTGTCCGCTGCACGAGGTTTGGTACCAGTTAGTGTTACTGTTAATGAAGCAGCCACTATTGGCAGAGGGAAACCTGAAACGAACGAAATTTAAAAAGTGAGGTAACGGATCACGTTGGTTGAAGGCCAGCTTGAGTATTCGAGGATGCAACGCAGAAACGTTGTCTTACCCCACCCTAAAGCGTAAAACCATTTCATCTGTGGCTGGAGTTTTGCTCTCAGTTCAGCCTTTATGATCAGAAAGTAGAAGATGGCGGCGTGACAGAGCATCCAGGCAAATACACACAATAAGAAATAATGCAGTAAGGTGGCAGTGACGGTACACAATACCTACAGGAAAAGAACACTTGTTGCATTACATAGAAGATCAATGAGGCAGTGACCTTACAGAATACCTAGATCACTGCGGCAGTGACCTGATTTTTTTTTTTTTTTTTCTGTAAAATGGCGTTGTAATAATACAGTTGAACCTCCACTAACGGACACCTCTGTACAAAAGCCACTTGTTTTTTTGTCCCGGCGGACGCTTCATACATTCAATCTTATTTTAACCTCTCTAAACGGCCACCTCTCCACAACGGCAACGGCAACTAAAGCGCGTCCCCAAACTACAGAACCAACCTCTCCACAAGGGAGAGTTAGCCAACGACTGACGAGTGGTTTTACCATACCAGGAGCCCATCTCCTGACCATACCCCGTGTTATATTGGAACTTGACCCGTACCGCGCGTCGTTGGTCTCTGTTTCTGTTTGGTTTCTGTTTTATTGATATATTTTGATTTTGTTCGGTATTTCTGTGCTACAGTAAGCACTTTTTAAATATGAAATTTTTCAATTACCGTTGGCTTTTGTGCGTAATCAGCGAGAATGATCAAAACACAAGACGCAGCAATTGCAGTACACAAGTTCAGTAACACAGTTACTCGAACACTCTTCACTTGCTTCCAACACAGCGCGGTCACAACAAAAGTCAGTAGAAGGAACAACAAGGAGCATACGCAGCCTATGATGGAAATGTACTTGAGGTACGGCTGACTGGGATCAGGAGCTTCTCCCTAAAAAGGAATATATATGGAGAAGAAACCTGTTAAGACTTGAAAAATCATAGAGTTAGCCCGCAGTGCAGGCGTTACTTTGGAACGGAACGCTAGATAATAAATCGGGTTTTCGATGCCGCCATCTTGGATGCTTGACCGGTAGAGGATTGGTGCAGAGGCGGGGTGGGGAAGGGGATGGGGTACTTGAAATACATTGCAGGCAGCTACTTCATTAGTCAGAGGTTCTTATGGCTAGTCACGCGCATCACGCACTCTTTCGCTGGAAAATTATGACACTCGTGAAAGCAAAGTCTAAGTGGATACAGAAAAGTTGAGAAAAGCAGTCATAAGCTAGTGCATAATGTGTGGATGCAGTATAACATTCTCACAACGTATATTGACAGGAAACTAGAGCAACTAGTAAAGAGAATAGATTTTTGGAGCAAAGAGGAACTGAAAGATTGCAACGTTTACGAAGCATATTCTTACCGGCTTATTGTTGAACAAAACTGCGAAGATCGTCAAGTGGTCACACTGGCACGTGGTCACGCGCGCGTTCGATTCACTTTCTACCCGCTCGCAGCCACTTGTGTTCCACGTCCGTTGTGATAGTCCAATTTCCCAGAACACGCACTCTCCAACAGAATCACCGCTCTGTAATTAAAAGGAATGCAGAAATACATTGTTAATTTGAGTTTGGAAAAATTAATTTAAAAATAAATTTGTTTAAGTCCAGAGAAAATGTTGAATGATCACCGGATAGAAAACATTTCCGTATTATAAGTAATGGTCACAAATAATACAACAAATTGTGGGGGAGCCACCAGCAATCAAGGGTATTCACAAGGAATTAAAGTGAGACACGCTAAATCCGGGTTGCAAGAGAGGGAGAAGCAGTGAAAACTTAATCATTCCGTAAAAAGGCAGAGACTACACATGAAGATATTAGAGGAAAAATAGCGTCGAGCAAACTGGTCGGTTTGACTGACTGACTAGTTGACTGATTGGCTGACTGACTGACTGACTGATTGACTGACTGACTGACTAACTGGCTGACTGACTGGTTAACAAGAGAAAATGAGGTGAGATCATGGTCTTTTGCTGGCTAACTGACTGACTGACTGACGGACGGACGGACGGACTGACTGACTGCTTGACTGACTGATTAACTGACTGACTGATTAACTGACTGACTGACTGACTGACTTACTGACTGACTGACTGACTGACTAACTGACTGACTGATTGGCTAACTGACTGACTGACTGACTGACTGGTTGTCTGACTGACCGACTAAGTGATTGGTCGACTGACTGAGTTACTCACTGATTGACCGGCTGACTGACTGAATGACTAAATGACCGCCTGTCGGATCGTCTGACTGTCTGACTGACCGACTAACTGACTGAGTTATTGACTGACTGACTAACGGATTGACAGAGTGAATTACTGACTGAGTGACTGATTGATTGACTGACTGAGTCACTGACTGACGCTCTACTGTATTTACCATTACAACACCATGGAAAAGGAACGTACTAATGTGAAAACAAAAAGGACATCTACTGCCCAGAGATTGTTTTTTGACCATGCCCTAATCAGTTCCTGGAACTGACTGACTGGCTGAGGAAAAAAGTTACCATGAGAGTGTTTAGTGGATTATTAACGAAACTAACAAAAACGTGAATTGTGTTCCATGCTAATCGTGAAAGCGCGCAAAAGGATAAACTTCTTAATTCTTAAATACCATTTATTAGATGGCTGGTATGGCGAGTGTGTAAGGTGGGCAAATCCTGGGCTGTGATTGGCGCAGGCCCGATAGAGCTATCACGCGGTATTGCCTGATGCGCCCGTAAGAATATGCACGTATTCTAATGCCATGTAATAAATCCTTTACTGACCAAGCTTGTTCGGGAGAGATGGCTGAATACTGGTCTCGTCCTGTTTTTGCGTTTTTTTATGAACATTGCGAGAAAAAGGGTCTTAAACTCACATGTACCATTAAATTAAAAGCTTAAGTGCGACCTAAAGCTACTAATACTTAATGACCAGTACCTGCTTAGTGTGATTAAAAACAAGTTTGATTCCTTTTCTCAGTGGATTCTTGGGGCGAGGTAAGATTGTGGCAGAAATGATGTTTGAACCACTCGTATCGTTACCAGATTCCTCGTTCCGAAGTCTGAGAACTTTGTGAAGTGTTCTGTATACAATGGCCGATACTCGACTTGACTTCGTGCCAGAGAACACTGCATCAGGAACAGACAGTGACGTGCCATAAGGGGACAAGTCAATGTTGAGCTGCGAATTGAAATGAAATTGATTTCCTCAACGAAACCAGACGTTTAATTAGGCACCTTAAGATATCAGGACGGGACGAGCTAGGACGGCTACCGGAAGTAAATTAACTCAACCGGGCATGCGCGCGAGAAATCTCGACTCATCTCTCTGCCGTCCCCATCTCGTCGAGGACGCCATTTCGCCCGACTAGCCGTCGTATTGAAAACGTGAGTATTTTGCACTTGTTTTGCCCCGATAACTGTTCCAGTCGACTTTATTTTCAGTTATATTGATAGGAGTGTTAATAAGGTTCACATTTTTCGTGATTGTAGTGTAGAATACTATGCTGAGATACGAAAATGTGAATAAAACTATTCCTCGTCTGTTCGTTTGTGTTTCAGTCACTGTTAATTCAGTCGCTGCCACGAGTGTGCAAGATCAAAACGAAATACAAACTGTATGCATTAAGAATACATCAGTGTAAGTACAGTCGATAAAATGTTGTAAGAATGAATGCCATGGAGCATCTATCGAGCAAATAAAGTACACATTTTCAAACTGATGTTTAGTTGTTTTTGTTTTACTACCCGGAACTTGATGCAACGTTTGTTTTGTTTTTATAATGCTTGTTACAATTACAGATGGAAATTGAAACGTTCACCAAAAGTCAGGAATCTTCGGCGAGAGAATTCTCAAACGCTCTGGTGGTAAAAAGCCATCTGAAGCAGGTCGATCAGATTCTGGATTCTCTATTAAAATATTGACAGATGTTTGCTTCGCTTAATTGTAAAGATAAAGAAATTCAGCATCGCTGTTCACTATCGTTTAAGCCTAATAGAATAAGATTTCTACCATCTCTTTTATAGTCTAATGGATGTCATTGCTTCTGTGAATAGCTTGTGCGAGGTTCGAATTATTGACGTCGCTGTCCTTTGCGAAAATGCACGTCTTAAGCATTTTGTTTTTGGCGACACGACGGGACCCGCCAAAGTTTCCCGCGTACACTGCCGTTGCCGTCCTTGCCTTCCCGTCCTCGTATCTTAAGGTCCCTATTGCCAAATAGAAGACGGTGTTCCATGCTCTCTTTGACAAGTAGATTCCACGTTGCCGTGCGTCTGTTCAGAAATAGATCACAGATGACGTCAGAATGGTCTAAGAACACAAAAGTGGCACAGGAACCGTTAGCTGAGTGTGTCACTGATGTTCTTACCACATTTTGACATCCTCTATGATCTATTACTGACCAGACACGTAGTAACAGGAATCCAATTGTCAGTGTAAAATAAAGAAAATCAAAAATTGTAAGTAACATCATCTATACGTCTGTCCTCCTACAGATCATAAGTAACAATCAATCAAAATACGAGAATAATTCGACATTTTATATAAGAAACTGATGCACGCCTGAGGTCTAGAAAAACTGCTCGTGGACGCAGGGGCGAGACCAGATTGCGTCTAGACCTCAAAAGTACATAATTTTAGAAAACGTAGCAACATCATCTTCTGGATTAGAACATAGCATGAAAAAAAAAAAATGAAAATATTTACGCTTGAGAAGTTGCATGCAGTGATTGCGCCGGCAACACGACATCCGGGACATGCGAACTCTATAATTTCCAACCGTGCTAGAAAAAACATTAATGCACGCTCAGCTCCAAAAGCAGGTATGCGCCAGTTGTCTTCTAAAGCGTGACTAACTTCTGAGAAATCGAATTCGTTGAAAAAAGTAATCAGCCCAGTAAACTCCAACTCCTGACAGAAAATAATTAATAAAGGTCTGTTACCAGCGATAAACTAGAAAAGACCCACCGTTTTTCTGGAAGTGACACGATCAACTCTGAAAGCGATGTTCTTTGAGAAAATGACCAATGGTGCTGAGGTAACTGAACCGTCAAGCTGACTGCTAACTTGAGAACCAAAGTCATCCATTGCCTTTAGAAGATCATCAGCGGCGTTTGCCCGACTCTATAGTTTAAGTAAAGATTGATATGAGTACTGACATGGCGACGAGTGAAATAAAGAAATAATTTCACACGCGTTCTGTGAAATTCTAATAAATTTGCGAGCCTTTAGTCAAGGGAAATTATTAGAATTTTGACAAAACGCAAGTGAAATGATCTCTTAATTTCACGAGTATACCATTTGATTACCTTTTAATATCATGGGTGACAAATTACGCTTACAGTCGTAGGTTTTTGACTTGTTTATTGTATCGAGAAATTTCGCGCCAACGTTGCGTTGGAAATTTTGTAATTTCACAAGTGAAATTGTAAATTAACGCTGAAATCTCGAGCGAAAATTAAGGAGTAATTTGTCAACCCATGATGTTACTATCAAAATTAGCAACTCACAAACGTACGCGGAAGAGAAATACCCCTCTCTTTAATCAAAGGATATATGGTTCTCACTGTATTTAAGTCATATTTTTATCGATCTGTAAATTTTGAAAATCTGAAACTTTTTTTAAAATGACAGCGACTTGTAAAAGAAGTAGATGTAAACATGGAGCAAAGAATAAAATCGAGGACTTTGTCATGTCCTTGTATCACAAAAAGAAACGTCAAAGGAACCCGCCAATTAAGTGAATAGATCAAGAAAAAAGAAACAAAACAAAGAGAAAATAAAAAAAATTAAAGGAGAAAGAAAAAATAGTAAATAAGTAAACAACAATCAGACAAACAATTAAGTGAATGAATGATTAAATGAATGAATGAATGGATGAATGAATGGAAGACTGAATGAACGAGCACTCGCTTTAAAATGTGTTACACTTCAAAGTCATTAGAAGAGCTTTACGGTTACCGTGCATAATGGCTACGCTGTGAATGCGCATGTTTTCACAAAAATAGCAGCAGTGCAGATGAACTGATGGGATGGGAACGCGGTTTTCTTGTGCATGCAGCATCTGATTGGTCTTATAAGAAAAGGTAATTGAATTTCGCGCCAGTTTTCCTTAACCTTTTGAATACCAAACTTTCGCCAAAAAATACCGTTTTTAACCGTTTAGTCAGGTTTTTTAGCTGCCATGACGCTAAATAAGCCTAAATTTTGCTAAGAAAGCTTTTTTTTTTTATTAAAAGGAGAGATTTTTCGAGGATTAGGTCCAAAATTGAGCAAAATTTCAATTCCGGGCATGCGCATAAGTCAATTTTTTTTTTTTTTTTTGCCATTAACCGTTCAGTCAATTTTGTTTGTTGTCCCTTTCCTTTCTGTTTTTCTCAGCCGTTTTACACTGGCTACCTTTTGCGTTGTATGTTTTTTCTGGCTGCCGTGAAAAGTTGGATGTTTATTACGGGCGAAGCCTAGAAATGGACCTTGATCAATCATAGGCATAGTGGACCATTTTACCACCGTTTTTGCACCAAAACTGATAACGTTGTTTTTCGATTTGCGACGTCGGAATGTCGTCGATATCTAAACCTGACCATTGTATGGAAAGGCCTAGCCTAATACTACTATCTGCTCATCAAGAATATCTGATGACATTTAAATTGATGACGTCACAAGTGGTACAAAGAGCACGACCATTAATCACACATACATGCGTAGTTGGTATTCAAAGGGTTAAGATGATTTCGTTAAACTGCACTGCGCATTCTTTCTGCACATAATTTTTTGCGTCCTATCAGCGTGAACGAGCCGTGCACGCATGCAACACGATATCCTTGAAGCTACTTTCGACAGAAAAATTATGATAATCGTTTTCACCTTAACCAGTAAGGTGACTCTCCCTTTGAATGTATAAATTCAAATTGGATACATGTACTCTTGGGATACATGTATGGATGCATGTTTTTGTGATACTCAGGAGCGCGGGCTCCTTTCCCGAACAGCGGCTGGTAATCGAGCCTAACTGACAACGTAATTACTAAGTGTCGATAAGTGGATCAAGTTTTAGAATACTTTAATACTCATTTTATCGATAGAGTCGCCTCAAGTTTACACATTCCCTCAAGTCAGGACAAGAATTATAACATAATAAACGAGATTTGAACCAAAAGCTCTTAATAATATCGAGTAAAGATATTGTTTCCACACTCTGCAGAAGACAATAAGAAAGAAGATGCCGAAGCCGAGTCAATGTTTTAGCGATCACAAGCTTTCGACGCTGTCGCAGCTTCTTTCTCAAGTGAATATGACGGGAATCTATTTGTCACGTGAGCTTGGGTGAGCCAAGTCAGGTGCCAAAACATTTCCGTATAGGGCCGGAAGTTCAAATCTACGGTCTCGATTGAATCTCGGGGACTAGCACAGAATTTAAAAAAAGACGTTCTATTAAACGTTTATGCAAGAGTAAAATGGCAATACCTTCTGAAGTTGTAGCCATGTATTAGAATTAACTTCCTCCAATAAATTACTCGCTACTTGTATGATGTTCCGTTGGTCGGCAGATGTGTTAATAACACTGTTGTTCAGCTCAGAGTTGAACGTCACTAGCAGAGCAAGTGCGTCCAGGGAGGTAGACAGTTCTTGCGTGTCTAGCCTCAGCTCGTTACCAGGCCTTGTCAAGTTGACGAGTGTTGAAATGACCGTGCTAACGTTGGTGGATTGGTTGCCGTTCCACAGAGCTACAACCTGGGTACGAATTTTATTAGAGCTTAGCTTTATTATTGCAAACAGGATTTTAACAGAGGTTTTACTATACGTTGTTAATGTACACCGTTGTCAAAGAGGGTAGGGTGCGCCTCTGGGCAAGCAAAGAAACAAAGTGTAGGAGCTTCCTTTTGAACTGTTTTCAACATTGTTTTGTTTCTTTATACATTCAACCTCCCGTCTTTCAAACTTGCTCCTTTGGTTCTAATCATAGTCCGTACAAGTGAACCGCAGGGGAATAGAGATGGCGCAGTGATGAGAGCGCTCGCCTCCCATCAATGTTGCCCGAGTTCGATTCCGGCCCGGTGACATATGTGGGTTAAGTTTGTTGTTGGTTCTCGCCTTGCTCCCTGGGTTTTTCTCCGGGTGTTCCGGTTTTCCTCCCTGCTGAAAAACCAACATCTCCAAATTCCAATTCAGCTTGGATAGAAGACTCACATGAAAACTAGATAAGGCTGAGGTGGCTTCCACTTCCAATCACACCACTTCCCTCAATTAACTATGATCTCACGCAAAGAAAATAAAAGATCGATAAGATTAAATTAGTCATAATTCATACCTGTTCCCGTAGATCAGAAATCCTGTTTGAAGTTGACGAGAGCATGTTTGTTGATGTTGGCTGTTTTTCTGTTGGTTTCGGTGAATACGAAAAGTTTGTTTGATTAACGTGTAATTGACGACTGGCTAATGTAACGGTATTCGTTAGTACGCTGCTCGGTGTTGCGTTACTTAGCGTTATGCTAGTGTTCGTAATGCTGCCAAGAATCACGGTGCTCGTTGTAATCCTGGTTGAAGTAATGCTATTCTTTGTAATGCTGGTTGAAGTAACGCCACTCGTTATAGCGCTGGTTAAAGTAAGGCTGCTCGTTGTAATCCTTGTTGATGTAACGCTATTCGTTGTAATCCTGGTTGAAGTAACGCCACTCGTTATAATGCTGGTTGGTGTAACGCTGCTCGTCGTAATCCTGGTTGAAGTAACGCCACTCGTTATAATACTGGTTGGTGTAACGCCACTCGTTATAATGCTGGTTGGTGTAACGCTGCTCGTTGAAATCCTGTTTGAAGTAACGCCACTCGTTATAATGCTGTTTGATGTAACGCTGCTCGTTGTGAAGCTGGCTGGAGTAACATCACTCGTCGTAACTGCCTCCATTGTAAAACTGCTTAATGTCCCGCTGTTTGGTGGATCCCTCCCTGTTTGAAAACAAATCAGATCAAAGGCGCATGAAGAGTGACCACATCGAACAAGGCAAATCTGAATTGAAATGTGCATTCACAGGATGCTATTGAGTTAGAAAGGTTAAAAGGAAGGACTCGTATCCAGCTTTCGCGCCGTTATTTTAAGTTGAGTAGCTTGACTTAGAATTTGTTATTAATTAATAGAGTGCACCTTATATTTTGTAAAATTCATCAACACCGTGGAATTCCGATTTCTCAAACCCACGATTTTTCGAACTTCCGATAACTCGAACGTTACCAAAAGTAGTTTTCCCTGAGGGGAACTGCCATAAAGAACGGGGGGGGGGGGGGGGGGAGGTGCTGGTCGTACCTTTTAGGGGTTAAAAAAGCAGTTCCTTTTATGGTGTTAAGGTTCAAAAGGTCCAAATAATGTGTTGTTTTAGAACTAATACCCCTTAGGGGTGAAACAAATTTCAAGTCACCCCCACTAAACAGGATCTTGATACCTATTAGGGTTTTTTTTTTTTGCAAAATTAACTACCAAAATAACCTCTCCACAACGGCCAGTTAATCGCCTATAATGGGACACCCACATGATCACGCGCCGATTACATGACAAAAAGGCGCCCGGAGAACCAATCACAATCGAGGATTTTGTTATAGATACGATTACGTTAATAAAACTGTTACTAACAGTATAAGCTCACCGTTGATGTAAAGCCTCGTGGTGTTTGTGCTTAAAAAGCCGTCCGCTGTAACAGTGCAGGTGTATTCACCATCGTCTATTTTACGTATTTGCTGGAGTGATAAGGTGCCATTGGCTACCGTGTTCAATCGCGGATCACTATACGGTATTGACACATCGTCTTTGACCCATGTTATACTCACTTGGCCTTGAAGCGTTCGTAAATCTCTGTCAGTACACCACAGGACAATACTGGCTCCATTATTAACAAATAATGATCGGCGGGTGTCGAGGATAACTCCTCCGAAAACTGTGGAGATAAAGTGAGTTAGATCGATCCGTCTCTCGGTCAGTCAGTCACTCGGTCAGTCAGTCAATCAGTCAGTCACTCAGTTAGTCAGACAGTCAGCCAGTCAAGAAGTCAGTCAGTCGGTCAGTCAATCGGTCAGTCAGTCAATCAGTCGGTCAGTCAGCCAGTCAGTCAGTCAGTTAGTCAGACAGTCAAGCAGTCAGTCAGTTAGTCAGACAGTCAGTCAGTCAGTCAGTCAGTCAGTCAGACAGTCAGTCAGTCAATCAGTCAGTCGGTTAGTCGGTCAATCTGTCGTTCAACATGCTCTTTTTCCCACCTCCTTCCCCCGCCCGCCTCGCCCCCTGAACGAGAAGTCCAAGATAACGTGACCTTCCGCCATATTAGATGGCTGTTACCCTCCTGTTTCGTTGGGTGTAGAGAGAAAGAGTCGCATGTCTAAGCCGGTACTAATAGCACGGCTTTGAGGTAGGACTTAATCGATGACTTGTCGTTAAAATACATGGCAAAGCTAGAAAAGCCAAAAAAATAAAAACAGCAACAAAACAGGCAACAAGAACAACAACAAAAAATCCAAGCAAGGCAGCAGCCAGCATGACGTAATTACAGTTATTTAACACTAATGAAAACAAAACTACAACAAAAGAAAACGAACAATTATCCTTGTCACAAGGTCTGAAAAACTTTTGTAAACGAAGCTTTCGACTGTATCGCACAGTCTTCATCAGCGATTAAAGTGAGCTCACATTGTCACGTGAATGCAAATTGTTTAATCACGTGACAACAGATGGTCAAAAATGGCGGGGAGATCATAGCCCCCGTCTCTGTTCAGTGTTGGGCGTTGACGTCTGATATGGATGGCCTCCTTGATTTTCCTTTTGATATCTACCGACTCTTTATCAAGAATCTTGACTGCTTCCCAGTCGATCTCGTGGTTGGCCTGAGACTGGTGTTCCCGGATTGTAGATGTTGTTTGTTTCTGATGTTCACTCAGTCGCTTCTCCAGAGTTCTCGCTGTCTCGCCAATGTAATGCTCTCCGCAATCGTTGCATGCGATGTCGTACACCACGCCCGTCTTCTTTTCGGTTGGTGTCTTGTCTTTTGGATGGACTAAGATGGACCTCAGCGTGTTGTAAGGCTTGTGGTATGTGCGGATGTCTTGTGCCCTAAAGACTCTACTAAGATGTTCTGAGAGTCCAGACACATAAGGCAGGCTTACGGAGGTTGTTCTAGGTGTCTCCGAGGTGCTGTTCTCTTGACTTGTGGGGCTGGGTCGAGAAGGGACTTAAAACATCCAGCGTTTGTAACCATTTGCGAGTAGAGCATTCTGGATGTGCCGTACTTCCTTTGCCTTATCTTCCTCCTCGCTAACAAGGTGTTCTGCTCTGTGTAGGAGGGTCCTCACAACTGAACGTTTATGATGTAGATGATGGTTGGAGGTGAAATTGAGATATTGACCATCTGTTGTCACGTGATTAAACAATTTGCATTCACGTGACAACGTCAGCCCACTTATATCGCTGATGAAGACTGTGCGATACAGTCGAAAGCTTCGTTTACAAAATTTTTCAGACCTTGTGACAAGAATAATTGTTCGTTTATTTATACACCTAGGTCAAGAATGAGCGTACATAGTCATACAACAAAAGAACTCAAAACATTCCAAGTCTGAATTTACGGGTGCAGGAAGACGAAGATAAGTAAGGCCCGGTTCAAAACTTCAAACGTTGTGAAAACTAAACGATAGCGCGGCTTTTGAACAAGGCCTAGGACATTTATACTTCAGGAAAAATGACACACTTGCATAAACTGTAGAAATAACTCTAAGTCCTCTCTAAACGAAATACTTGACTGGACAGACCACCGACGCTCTCCATTTTCATTATCATAAACCAAACGATAAGCTGCTTGATGTATTTGGTACACAATGAGCCTCACAAAGCGTCATGCCGTGACCCCAGGCAGGTGAAAATAAATTGATCATTACACTCTTTTTTTATATATAAGAATACATTTTATAAGAATATTGAGGCTGAAATTTGCGAAATGTTAAGAATATTTTAAGAATAAACACAACGCTGAGATTTTAAAAAGAATATAAATTTGTGTGTGTGGTTGAAAATTTGGAAATAGAAATACGATACAAATGTATGTTTTTAACTAAGTCTTATAAAACTCTTCCTTTAATTTCTTTACCTAGCCAAGAAACAACGAAAACAGCACTAGCCGTATGTTCAATGCTAATAATATTTCTGCAAGAGGTAATGTATATCATCTTGGGCTTTACTGCCTGCAGTCTGGGCCAAGATTTACTTCATCACCATCGAAGTCAATAAAACGGAAATGTCACACGCTGAAATCTAAGAATACTCACAAGAATTTTCAGCCTAAAATTGGCAGAAAATAAGAATATTCAGCCTCGGCCGGAAAACAATATTCTTAGACATAAAAAGAGTGTATGTCAATGTGTCATATATCAAATCCAGCTAAGTGACTAATTCGAATAAATGCTTTAAAATTTGCATGTTCGAAGGATTTCGAAGAAGTCCATTACTGAACACGCAAGAGCGGTATTATGGGAGAATTCGTGTAATGCTTTATTTTCGTTGCCGGCGAATTTCTGTACATAGATTTTTGTTCGCTCCGGCTAAAATTGCGCGAGACTCTTCTGTCTTTCACACGTAATAAAAGTCTAAATATAAAATGTCTGTTTCAATTAGTTCACTTCCGTTGCGTCAGTCAATTGCGCTTCAGGTGAAAATATCAACACCTTAAAAGCAATTTCAGTATATGCTAAATTGCATGTGTATCTCAAGTGCTCAAATAATTAACGGCACAGTAAGACGATCTCCTAGAGTGAAAAGCAGTCACTGTAGCGAACAGTGGCGGATCCAGACTTTGAGCTAATGGAGGGCCCGGTTTTGTTTTACTTGCCCTGCCGGCTTTTCTTTCTTCAGTCATTTCTTCTTTTTTCACCCAAAATAAGGAGGTGGGTGGGTGGGGGGGCTCTCCCCTAGATCCGCCACTGGTGAACATCGATCTTTTGATCACTGACTTTCTACAAAAGCTAGACTGGATCTGAATTCTTTACGGTTCTTTGGGTCATTACCGTTTTTGTACATTATGCTTTTATTTCAATGTTAAAATGCATTTATTCCAGTAGTGATCTTAATCCTGACTTTGCTCAGAGAATTGCAAATGCGCAGCTGAAATTGACGAAGCTGCTTCAACTGGTTTCTTACTTTACCGTTCACACTGCAAACTGGAGTAAAACGAATTCTTCTTCTGAGTGCATTAGTCAGTTGCATTGCATGAATTTCGCGGTTGCCATTTTCTCTAAAAAAGCTTACTTTAAAGCTTGTTGAAAACTGTTCAGAGAATCACAGTCATAAATGATGTTAGCTGGTATTATTCTAACGATCAAGCATGTTGCTTCACTGGAATGAACGCCAGACAATAGCAAGAAAGCAGGAACAGAGGTCTTCTGAGGATAAAATATAAATGGTGAAATGAAAAAATACCGTTCAGTTTTCCCTTCGAAGAATACAGTGAGGCAACCAAAAGCCGGCAACATTTTATTCTTTGGTGAGAAAAGGATTTTCGTATCTTCATTCGAAAAGTATATGTAAGCATATTTCGCCCGTACATTTACGTTTATTTTTGAGGAGACGACAGGCTGAGGGAATTTAGACGTAAATACCACGTTTTACAGATATAGACAGGTCGTCATGTCTTCTTAATCTGGAATTACGAAAAAAAGAGGGGCCATGCTATTGAGAAGGTTATCCTGTGGGCTGAATTACACGACACTAAAAAGACAGGCTTTTCTATACGCTGTAATATTACATGGCTAAGATATGAACTGTGGGTAATTTGAATCCAGTAATGTTGAAGCGAACTTTTTCATTATCATTAGTCTTAAAAAGCTATTATCTTTTACACCCTGTGAGGTACTGCTTATGTAATAGTCTAATAGCGGAGGACCGGGGAGGGGGGGAGAGACTTCTTCCGAAGGGGTAGAGGTAAAACTCACTGATTTGTTTAAAAGGACCTTTCAAAATATCTCGAACAGTTGCTCGTAACGGCAAATTCATCTAAGAGTTTTAAAGGGTTTTAATTGAGGGTTTTAAAGGGGATGTGAAAAGGTTATCATATATATTCTTTGGAAGGTATGTTTAAGAGTCAGTTTTTTTCTGTTAAAAATCTTATGTAAAAATGGACCTCTGCGAAGCCTCCCGGTATAAAGTAACTTTGCTCAATCCCTACCCCCTGGATTTTTAATGATTACTTTTGATCGATGATAAAATCTGAGATATTCAT
Organism: Orbicella faveolata; assembly: GCF_042242905.1. Lineage (NCBI taxonomy): Eukaryota > Metazoa > Cnidaria > Anthozoa > Scleractinia > Merulinidae > Orbicella > Orbicella faveolata. Next base: position 17,758,004 of record NW_028301576.1, on the reverse strand, counting down.
CCTTGTCAACCGACGAAGATCATTGTCCCTCAACTTCGCCGGTTTGCGAAGGCAAGCGAGGTTGTTTAGAAAGAAATTAAAAGAAACAAAAAGGAAAAGAAAAGACTCATTTTATAACAAACACATTAATGTGACGTACACCAACTCCATAAAATATCATTTACAACCTAAGCTAGCGTATTTTTTTAGTTTAGACAGTGCCAACTTGATTCATCACCTAGGCGTGAAACGCAATTGAGTGCCAGCGAAGTATTAAGAATTTTAAAAGAAACTACGCAAACCCTGATGAAGTCAGAACTTATCTAAACACTCAAGTATATGAGCAGACATTTTCAGCAGGAAATTAACCTTTCTCATTAAAATGCTGATCATGATTATGTAACTTTTTATAAAAACAGCCGAATGTTCGAATCGAAAGATGGAAGAAAATTCACTGGAACTAAAGTATAAGGAAAACACTTTTGTCTGAACCGAGTTTCACAAATTTCAGTGGTTTTGCGCTTTCTTGCTCAGGCTCATTATCTCCATTTGCTTATAGCTCATGCCTTAATAAACACATTTGTAATCTTTATTAACCAAGTGCATTGATGCTGTATTCACAGTGCTTACCTTCGCGCTGTATAGTGCATGTCAAAATCAACACCACCAAAACCCTCATTGTATATAGGGAAGACACAAGGTCGGACAGGCAAGCTCTGGATAATTATTTGCTTGAGTTGGTTTTTCGGTCAACCGATCGACAGGTCGTCTTGCGAAGAGACAAATTTCTGTGTTAGGTCGTTAGGAACCTTGCGCCGAATGAATGCACATTACAGGTGTACGGTGAGGTGGCCGATATTGTATAATTAAGGGAGGCATCGTTTAAATATTGGACCCTTGGTTGTGACACGAAAGGGAAACGAAAAAAAATTGCTGATTACACAACTCGTAGCAGTTGTCGAGATCACGAACCTAGTGTTATCATCACAGAACAAACCAAACGAAGCAGCAACGAATACGAGCCTGTATTACAACTAGTTTACGGCTCCTGGGGAATATGGATTACATAAATGATGATGACGATGATGATACTTGTAATTATGATGAACGGCGTGAAATATTATAGAAATAACCCTCCCCCGCGTGAATAATGCATGGGCATTACCTTAGTAATTTTTTTGAAGTGTCGCGGGTTACCCTCTTGAAGTTTACAAACAATATTTTTATTTTTGACAGCCTTTGTTTGAGTGTGATTCCATTTTAGGACTGAACCCGAGAGAACGCAATAAAAACTGTACCTATATACAACTATGAGACTGCACTTAGATTCTGAACAGTGTATTATACATATAGTTATTTATAGATGGGTGCTGGTGCTCTACTGCTTAGTCTCTGCGTATAAACCTTGTTATTGATAAATTATTTCGTCAAGGATTACACGCTAGGAAACGGGAAAAAAAAGTTATTTTTCCTGTATTGGAACAGTAATCTGGAGTAACAGATCCAAAAAGTCTTGATAAAACCAGACAAAGAACTGTTTTTAAAATATGAGAAACCACTTTCAGTTTGTAACAAGAAATGTTTCAATCGTTCTACGATCATTATTTAGTTGCATGTGAGTTCTTGTCCAGTTGTGATTTGAATTTGTGTCATCGATCTGATCTCTGAAACAGTATTTTTACGTGTCTCGCGCATTGGAATATAAAGATAATTTGGAATAGTATTTCTTCATGTTCTTCCAATTTGATAGAAAACTCTAAAATAACTCATAAAGAATATAATTCGTAACCTTACACTGGGTAAACTATCATTCAAGGATGACTGCGTTGCAGTCTGTAAAGCCCATTACCGAAGTGTTTCAAGAAGTTTGCGAATATAACTATAACCTTGTCTTCATTCTCGCATCTTGTCATCCAGTCAATCAATTTTTCCTTACTTTTCTTGTGTTCTTTATTTGTTTTTGTTACGCGAGGCTATACTCGCGTTGGTAGCTTTTTTGTATTTTTGTTTTGTATCCATCTGTATACTTTCTTCCTTGTAACTTCCCGCATCGGCGAATATTAACTGTTGCTATTTCAGGCATTTGCGACATTTGAGGGTGGTAATGTTATTTTGTTTATACGTAGTTACTTCTTTTTTTTTTTCCTTGTGATATTTTATAGCTTGCTAGTACATCCTCCTCTTATCACTACCGGCCGGTTTGACGTTCAGTTGTCAAAATATATATATTTTGTTGTTGTTGTAGAACACTTTCGTGGGTTGTCTACGTGAATTCGTATTGGGAACGAGGCATCAATATTACCAACTACCCCGGTTTGGCCGACACAGTACTCCGAGTGCTGTGTCGGCCAAACTTGTCCGGGCAATATATATGGAGAACTAAGAAACTTTGAACGAGTGGACCTATGCGTGACTGATAATCAACGAAGGATGTTGGATAGCTTGATTGATTTCTTATAAGACTGCATGCGTTTTTAAGTATTTTGAAACATTCATTTGTTTCTTTATTATATAAAACAATCAGATTCCACGTTGCCGTGCGTCTGTTCAGTAATAGATCACAGAAGACGTCAAAATGTGGTAAGAACATCACTGACAGTCTCGCCTGACGGCTCGTGTGCCACTGTTTTGTTGTTACCACATTCTGACATCATCTGTGATCTATTAAGCAATTAGATTATAAGCTCGAGATTTCTATCGCGTGATAGTTGACAGGGCGCAGCCCGAGTCAACTATCACGCATAGAAATCGCGAGCGAATAATCCAATTGTCTTAGTATAAATCTACTAGTCGTTCAAAACTTTAACTAAACCCTGTTCACAGACACTTCGAAAATGCCAAAAAGCGGTCGTCATTTAGTTAACAAGCACAGACTGCGACGCTACTCACTATCTATCACGGAATAGATAATGAGTAGCGTAGCCAATCCGAGAACGGCATTCGTGATAGAACACTAGTAGATTTATCCTAACACTGAACAGACGCACGACAACATGGAATCTATTTATTTGATGATGAATTCTGATGTAATGTGAAGCTTGGTACTTGAGAACGCGTTCCTATCCTGCGAAGAAACGAATTTTGTCGTCTCGATCAAATTAATGTTCTCGCTCTGTAGGTAGCAAGACACCATAAGCCTGACACTGTACTGAGCGACTTTTGTTGTTCATATTAGTATTTCAACACCATGCCAAGCACTGGTTATGGAATTAATCCAGAATTAGGCCATTTCCGAGATGCCTTATACCTCCGTGTCCAAATCGGAATCTACATGCGAAACCAGTCATATGAAACTGTGTCCCCTCCCCCACCCTACAAGTTCATTTTCATGCAAATCAAACTCATCTCCCTTTGAAAGGCTTTGCCCGAAGACTCGTTTTGAAACAGAGGCAAAATGCAACTCGGAAGTCACCTGTTGCAACCCATAAGACAATCAGTATCACAGGAAATTAGCTCAGAAAACAATCGCAAAACACCTCGGGGATAAGGCGGGGCACCGCTGAGTCCTTCAAACTCTGACTAAAAAAAGCAATCAACGTGCAAGAACATTAATTATCATTTTTTAACATACACGCGTAACGGATCAACTGTCAGAGAACAATTCAGACAAAAGGCATTTTAATGACTAATTACACTGTAATTATAATAATAATTATAGTAATCAATGTACACGAAGCAACAATTTTTTCATATGCGGATGGTGAGCAACTTTCCTTCATGACATAACATCCTTATTAAAACTATATTTCATTCACAGGTCCTTCTTAAGGAAACAATCACCTACAACTCGAGTCAGCTAAGCCGTACCGGTATTCGCTTTTTGTGAGACACTCCAAAACATTACGATCAGGGGGCTGGGTGGGAAAGTCTTGGCTTGCCCTTCCCCACTCATGACAGATCATTACAGATGATCCTTGGGACACAGAACAACTGGGATTTTTGTGTGATGGATGACGTAATTACTGACACTTCCAAGAACTGTGCGCCTTATGAGCCCGGAGCCACGGCTGCTCAACACAATCAGCATGGCTTTCTCTCTCAGAGCCGCTTCACATATCTTCTCTCCTGGCTTGCCTTCCTCGACCCTGAACTTCACTGGAATCTGCAAACGAGAGAGTGTAGCAGTTGTTAGAAGACCCTTGAAGCGGTTTTCATTTGAGTGTCAAAAAGTAATTGTTTTTGCATTACGATGCTACATGCTTGGCCTGTGGGGAGGTACTCCCTCATATGGGCTATATAGGTGTGAGCCGTTTTGGTCATAAATAGGGTATCGATTTTAGCTGATTTTGGCCATTTTGGTCATAAATAATAGGTATGGTGTTTGCAGTCTAGCCTTGATTTGTGTGTTTTAAAGAAGAAGCCACTTTTTCATCATTATCGAAAAGAAAGTCAACAAAAGCCCTTCACAAATCATGTTTACAGTAATTTAACATTGGTCTGAACTAGGGAACTAATCATAACGCAGGTCTGAAACAGGGTTTTGATTTAAGGGTCAAGTCATAAATAGGGTTTCGAATTTTTGATCTGGTCATAAATAGGGTAGGGAATATCGCAGATTTTGGTCAAAATAAGGTAAGGGTTTTGGGAAGCGGGCTGCACACCTCCACCCAATTTTTCTGGGAGTACCCCCCTGAGGTCTGGGACGCCTTTGCTCAAACAAGTTAAGACACTGTTTTGCGAATCTACAGTAGACATAATAAGAAACAATACACCGACGCAAAGTCAATGTTTTGGGACTTAAGGGATCACAAGCTTTCGACGCTGTCAAAGTGACAACGTCGTTCCCAGTCTCTCATCTTCCCACCCTCCCTCCTGGGTCTCTCCTCTCAAGCTCCGGGAGGGCGAAAAGACGAGAGACCCTGGGAACGAGGTTACAGCCACAGCATCAGAGCATCTTTCTCGAGTGATTATGGCGGGAATCTATTTGTCACGTGAGCTTGGGTGGACTGAGTCACGTGTCAAAACATCCTCGTATAGGGCTGTAAATTTAAATCCAGTGTCGATTGAAGGTCGGCTGCTAGGGCCTCAAATTCTCCTTCTAAATTTGCTTTCCTTTCTAGCTATGACAGGCTTTTTTTTGACAGCCACCTTACTCTCTTTCAACTTGTGGTCTGTGTCCCTAAGTTGTGACGATGTAGCATTGTTAGAATGTTCCTTTGACCAGATGTTAAAGGGTCGGGTGTCATCTACAAATTAGAGTGTGCTGATTGCGAAAAAGATCTACATTGAAGAAACCGCCCGCCCCTTTATTACTGAATTTAATACTTGCAATAGCTGTCATCACGCCCGATGACTATTACAACACTCCCAACACATTTTTATCTTTTCACTCAACTATGGTGGTATAATCAGAGAGTTCATTTGTTTTAAATAACAACAACCTTTTTTGGATAATATGTAATTTATAAGCTGCACCCCGTGTTACGCAAAGAGAAAGATCAACTTTTGTTCAACAAGATCGCCTCCATGAAAGACCACCCACTTCAAGATTTGTTGCTGCCAAACTGGTCAAGAACCCAAGCAGACTCCCATATAAAAACAACAGGAGTGCTTGTCGGAAATTTTAATAAGAACCCCTGCAAGGTACCAAGATCTTGTATTGTGGGCATGGCTTGAATTTTTTTCTACCCCTAAGAGGTACATATCCTAAAACAAAACATTACCTCCTATCATTTTTTTTTTTTTGGCTCAGTATCCTAAAAGGTACTGCAAAAGCTCCTGCTGGGGACCTTTTGAGAGCACCGTAACAGGCACTAAAACTGCCTTTTTAACCCCTAAAAGGTACGATAAGCACTCCTGTCCTTTTCATACAGGAGTTCCACCCACCCCCCCCCCCCCCACCCCGATACCAAGGGGCATGAATAGCTGTTATTGCATTTATCAGCGGCTTGACACACACAAACAAGTCAAAAGGGTCAATTCTGCATTGTATTGACCCTTTCGCTTTGTTTGCATGCCTTTTAAAACAAAAGAATATTTGACCGCAGACTCAACTGCAATAACAGCTATTCCAACTCCCTCAGGTAAGAACTGAGAGATACAAAAACTCGTCTATGAACAGATGCCTTTTTAAACTTGTGTAGATTTTAAACTGTATTCATCCTATTGTTATACACAGATTTGAAATTGCAGATTTTAAATTATGTAGATTTTAAATTGTATTCATCTTGCTTTCATTCAGGATTTAAGTGAGATTTGACTGTAAAGGATTTGATTGTTATGACTCACATCTGCTGAGTCTAACATTTTTCACGTAAGAAATAAAGACCTCATTCATTTATTGAAAATTTTCCTCAATTAGTACATTATCTGGAACTCAATTCCATTTCCTGCCCAAGAAACAAATGGACCAATAACTTGATAGTATCATATTCCCTTTATTACAGACCTGTGGCCTGACTTAATTGCTTAAATTTAGAAATTCCTTTATTATTGCTTGTCCTCCTTCACAATTTAGAAGGCTTTAGGAAATAAGACGAAAAACCCATTGACATGACCAATCGACCTGTATCACTTGACACACAAAATTAAAAATAAACTACTGACAACAAAAAAACAAGTTCCATCACAGACCGTGATTACTAATTTTATTACTCTCTTGGGGGAGATGACAATTATTACTCTCTTTGGGGAGGTGACAATAATTATTACTCTCTTGGGGGAGGTGACAGTATATTACATTTCCATCGTATGTGCTTTTTTAGGGTGGCCCTGAACCCCATGTACAGAATATTTTGAAACTTGGCCAAATTAGTTGCATCTGATCCTGCTTATCAAAATCTGATAATAATTATTAAAGGTTTTTGCCATGCCGTTTTCGAAATATAAGTACTTAAGGTAAGAATTAAGAGTGTTTTTAGCGACTCATGCCGTTGCTATGGTAACATATAGTGTCACAAAAATGATAACAATGCGTTCACCAATGATTGAGCAGTTTTTTGATACCATGATTGTAGCATCAACTGATAAAAAGTGGTTATAAGGATCAATCATAATCTACGTCTTGAAAAGTGCTGGCAACTGTTTTGAGTGACCTTAAAATACTTCAATATATAAATTGCATACCTTGAAATCCTTGCACCTGTCCATGTATTTCTTTTCAAAAGCTTTCAACTTGTCTTCTATTTTTTGGACCTCGTGTTTCCATTCCTCGAGGACCATCGCATCTGAAAATGTACCCAAGTGTTAAACATTAAGGACACACTGTTATGTTCCATTACATTATTACAGCTAGTCTGTAAGGTCACTACATTTTTGGAATTAAGGTACAGACGTGAAAGGATATCAGCTTTGAAATGAAATGAAATGATATGGAAATGGAAAAAATGGAACAAAGTGAAATCAAATGAAATCAAATGAAAATCAAATCAAGTCAAATCAAATCAAATGAAACCTAATGAAAATAAAATGAAATCAAATCAAATCAAGTATGATCAAATGAAATCCAAGGAAATCAAATGAAATCCAATGAAATCAAATGACAGATTTTCCAAGGCAGTGTGTAGAAAAGTTGCTTGGTACCTGTATCTGATCCTTCTTTCACCAAGTATTTTTGCAGTTCAAGGCTTTAATACCCAGTGTCCCAGGGGTGGGAAGAGGAGGGGGTTGAGGGGGAAGGGAACTTCCATTTGCATGGGACACGGATGTTTGTCATCACTTTCAGGGGTGCATACTACAAATTTTGGTATTGCTTATGGTGTCCAGGACAAAATGCTAACGTTTCTCTCGTCAAGGAATCTTTTAGAGTCGCACACATAAAATTAGAAAATGCAGTCATACTGTGTTATAAAGCAATTTTTGTTGGCATCATTGTTTACATTTTGCCCCATAAGCATATGACTTTAATTTGCATAGAAAAGACATCATGTTAGATATGAATTGACTCCAAACAGATTAAGATCTAGTAAAACTTGGTACAAAGTGAAATTTTTTGTTCTTTGGATGTAATATTGAAGGAGATATTGTAAAATATTTAACTTTCAAAATATCTGAATGGCAAAAGCACTTACGAGCCCATACTTTCTTTGTAAAATTTTGAGCTTTTAAACCCGTGTATTTGCACAAAAATTATTCAACGTGTACATCAGGCTCAATTTCTTGGGACAGTTAGCCCTGCTAGGACCTTACAATATTCTGCTTGACGTATTTTTGTAGCTCAGTCAGAAACTAATTTTGGATGCTTAAAAATTTTGGATGGTTTAAATTTATTTTCCAACACTTCTTGTGTCCAAAATTAAAAGCACTTAATGAAGTGATGAAGCATGCTGGTGAGCCTGGAAAGTGCTAATGATGAAGAGCAACACAAAGATCTCAACTCAATTTTACCAAAGTCTCGGCAAGTTTTCATCATTCTTGGCAAGATGTAGGCAATCTTGCCAAGATCTTGCCGAGATTTTGAAATTCACAAACATCACGCTGAGATCTTGATGAAATCTTGGCAATCTCAGCAAAAATGTTGTACGGGGCCTGTGAACTGACATGGTGTGCCCGTATTACAGTGGAACAATGACTGCTGATTGTCACAGTGTACCAGCCCTTTTAATAATGTTATTGGAAATGAAACTGGGAGATGCCAAAATTACTACAAATATAATTGGCAAAAAATTTCTATCACTTTGTTGATCAGCACCTGCATTAAGCTATGATAAGGTGTTCTTTATTGTGGTGGTACTTCTGCCTGGGGGAGGGGGAAGGGGAGGGGATTCCCTTACAAAAAATAAAATGGGTGCTTATTGTTACTTCTTGGGTGTTTAAATCTAAAATGAACACAGTAATCACACTACCTTTCAGGGTAAAGCTAAAATTTATATTGCCAGTGTCAGTTAATTGGTAATTAATTAGCAGCAAAAATAAACTTAAGTCACATTTACAAATTCTGGTTCTCTTACAAGTAAAAGGTTCGAACAAGACCAGCCTTATTTCTATAGCTTGATTCCAGAAAATATCAAACCCCCTGCAGGGTTTTTTTTGTCTAGTTTGACCCACCACCCTTAAGTATTTTCTGTTCCAAGGGGTTTTACATTACTCCCCCCAGCCCCTAGAATTTCCATTGTTTTTTCTTCTTGGGCTCCCCTACCCCTGGATAATTCACTTGGAATTTACCTCTTTCAAACCCCTCTAACTCCCTGGAATTTCTGTGACCCTCTGTGGGGTGGAAATAGATATTTTCTGGAACCAAACTGTGATGGGGGAGACCCCCTCCTCCCTGGGACTTCAACTGCCTTTTTCCATTTGGAGAGAAGAGCATCTGTAGTTGCGGGTCACAACTACAATTGTGGAGAAAAGTCCTTGGAACACTTACGTAATTTAACTAATTATCTGTGTTTTACTGCCGAAGTTTGAAAAAAAGCGCTGCCTTCCTCTTAAAAATGCATTGCCCTTCCCCCTCCCCACCCAATACAATGTTGAAAATCAGTTAGTAGTTTTCAACATTGTTTGGGGGGTGGGGGGTGAGGTTAGGCAGCTGAAGTTGTATTTGTGTCTGGCGTGTGCCCAAAAGCACCAAAAGTGCAAATTTGTCCCAAGACTTTTGTCCATAATTGTACATTATGAGACACTTGACTACAGCTATTGTTTTCATACCAGCTAGAAATGGAAGATGCAGTTGTTCCACTACATGTATTAAAATGATTTTGTCTTCTTCATGGTAGATATTCTCCATAAACCCTGTAGAGGTAAATAAACCAATAATTATTGTGTAAAATTAGTAAAAAAGAATAAATAATAAAATAATTCAGTAAGGCTCACATCAGCTTGGACTACAAGGGGTACTCACCAAAATTTGGCTGGAGGATGGCGCTTGAAATCATTAATCTATTTGAGACCTAAAAAGCGATTTTCTCTATGTATTTCCAGAGATGATCAAAATATGGACCCTATTTCAGTTTGTGATCAAGAAAAGGAACAAAAAGACAAACCCTGTGCAATGCACACATGTGGCTTTCAACTTACTTTTTTTTTTTTTTGACTAGTTTCCTAATTTACAATATTTCATTTTTTAAATTTAATCTTATCTATTTACTCCACCAAAATGTCCTTGCAAAAATCTGTTACAAAAATCTGTTGTTTTCCAAAGTCCTTGGAACACAAATTCAAACCCTCAAAAGGGCTTTGCCAGGGGGAATACTTCCATGTATATGTTATACATGTATGAGCCGCTGTGTTGGGTGTGGTTTTCAGGCAGTTTAGTCTGGGACAGGGTAGAGAAATCAGACATTTTTGGTATAGAATAGGGTATAATTCACCAGGAAAGTGGCCAGTGTATATCAATAATTAAGTCCTGAACAGAGGTCTTCACCCAGGGTTTTAGAATAGAAATTGAAACTCCGAAGTGAGTTTGTAAGATATTGGTTTAGTTAGCAGATGTTGGACAATTGTAGTGATAAAGTTTCTGCATGGAAAATAGCTGAGACGATGGTCTGAGACAGGGAAGGGTTATTTGGTGTCTAGTCTAGAATAGGGTTGCAAAATCAAGTTGATCATGGTCTAGTATAAGACAAGGGTTTCAGCATACCAGCAGCACACCCCAACCCAAAGGAAGGGGGCAGGGTGCTTGTACCTACCTATGATGAATAGTACTGTGCCCTCCCCTACCCTGACTCCATGCTCCCTTCCCTCCCACACTCCAGCAGCCCCAAACATGTCTTCTTGATGTGTATGCATGGACAGGAATACTACGTACATATTCTCTCCCTTCAAACATTCTACATTTTTTCTCCAGTTCAATAAAATCATACCCAATGACTACAGAAAAAAATACAAAATAAAATGCGAAATAAGATTTTTTTTAAGTAAAACATAAGCTCATTGGCAGCACAAAAAGCTTGAAGCTCGGCATATGGGCAGTGTTCCTAAGTTTGTTAGCTTTGTTTACGGTCTTTGCAATATTAGCGTAAATTACTAGAATTCTGACCAAAACAACGACAGAGATGAAGACTACCTTACCACCTAATTTAAGCTTACAGTGAGCTTAAGGTTAGACTTAAACGGAATATAAGCAATTTTTATGTACACGTGGCCTTATTTGCTCGCACTATGCTAAAATGAAGGTGTGAACGAAACTTGTGTGCCCTGCGGGAAATCGTCTATCAATTAAGTCGACCGACATTTTCAATATTTGGTCCACAAAAATTCAAAAGGAAACTCTAACATAAGGGTCCATAAGCCCATCAAAGCAAAAAGGTTCGTCTTTTTGTATAAACCTTTCGTTCGCAATTAGCAGCAGATTTTATACGCACACCAGCGGCATGGAAGGATAAATAACCTTTATACTCACATTCAAAAGCTTGTTCGCTCCATTCACTGTGATCCACTGCCACAGCAATAATTCTCGCACACTTTTCCGATGCATCAGCCATGCTGTTAGTGTACAGAGTTGATTTAACTTTGGCTAAGTCTTCCGAGGCCTTGCTTAGACAAGCTTGTGTAGTGTTTGCTTTAGGCAGGAAATGCTGAGAGAGACTGGGACACTGAAATTCCTTGCAAAACAGTTTAATAAAACTTCCAAGATCAACGCATTTGCTATGAAACTTCTCTCGAAAAAGAATGATTAGAGCAGATTTTAATGTGCTCTAATTATTACCAATTAAAATTGGTAAAAACCCGTGACGGTCAAAAGTGGTAAAACACGCACGCGATGGTTCCGTGACGGACCCGTGACGTACACGAGACGGAAAAACACTCAAGGGATCCGTCTTCATTTTCCATCAAACCAGTGCTGCAGATTTTAAGCTTGACTCGCCTTGTTCCCGCGTAACTTTGGCTACTCTTGTCAGTTTTGGCATTTTTATGACAGTGACTAGTCACTAAAATATTTGTTCCGTGACGGGCTATAAAAAGATTTCACTTCTTTGTGTACCCGTACAGTCACGCAGGGCATCCCGAAAATCACGCGAAGTCATTCTTGCGCGGGATCAATAATTACTTTTAATTGCCTTATATATAATCATAACAATTTGAACTCTTGATTTAATTATTTTCTAGAGGCCCTATGCAACTCCGTTCTCCAAAAGTCTCTTTTCACTTTTAGTTGGAACTTTAAACACTGAGCTCGTTAAAAGTCTGCTAATACCTTCAAAAAACTAGTTCAAACTTGTAGGAAGCTTATTTCAAAGTTCGCACTTTTGGTAAGTTTTAAAGTGCGAATTTCTAAGGAGTGTTTAAAGTTCATCATAATGATCGAACTTTATTGGCAAATCGACAAAATTGCATAAGTTGCATTTGGTCTGTCCAGATTCACTTTTTCGTTTTCTCAGCTCATATTTGTTCTCAACTTCGTCCTGTTCTAGGCAAGGTGCGCTATTAATTAAACAAGGTTAACAAACCCGCTATTGTAAATTGAAGCAGGTGACGTTTTGAGCATTAGTCACTCGAGCTTATATGCGCAGAGGCTAGTTTAATTTATTAACACTACTTGAAACCAGTTTTCAGTCTGTTCTACGAGACGCCACCGGCTCAGCTCTGTTGCACGGAACTAAAACACTGTTTTTCACTTTTTGTTTGTTGATAATGAAGAATGTGTTAATATACCCCTGCTGTTATCTACAGAGAGTGATTTGCTTTATCTTTTCTCGACATAACAATATGCGCTATACAAGACCCTATGCGATACGACACGAAAAAAATAAATACAAAGGGGGAGTAATAACGTTTAACAACATAAACGCCGCGCGACACAAGACAACAACACGTAGCACAACGCAGCGTAACACAACGCAAAAACCAGGCACGCGATGTAAAACTCGACGAACGCCCTAGCGCGCGCCGATGACCAATCTGCGCCCTCAAAGGAAAACGTCAGTATTTTTCGATATGTAGTCAGTCCAGAATGACCGCAAATGAGAGTGGAAAGAGGCTTAAGAGACAATTTACAAGACATCAAAGGAGGTTATGAAGGGAGACAAAAATTCTAAACTGGGGGCCCTATCTCGTATTCGACAAATCGAGATAGAATATTTTGCGATTAAAAGATAGAAATGGGATTTTTTGTTTTTGAAAGCAGTGGGTCTCAAACCAATTACTGTATAATGGATAAGGTAAGGTCCGTATCCTATGTTGTTGCGAATTTTTTTTGACAATCATTGTTTTGGGTGTAGCTACAATTGCAAATCAGCTTTCAAAATATGACAATAGCGCGCGGTACGTGAAAAATAATTACCCTACAACACCTTACTACGTCTGCGCTGGTAAAAAAAAAAACCCAGAATGTTACACATGTTAACTGGATTTGGAAAACAACTTTTGTACCCGTGAATGAACAGAGAAACTGGAACCCGAAAAGGAAGACGCTATACTCAATTATAATGGTGCAGGATGTCAATGTTCTTCTTCTGTTGAAACTTCGTATAAACAACAACAACAACAACAACAACAATCACAACGAAATCGACACCAACAACAAAGAAGGAGGAGGAGGAGGACAGAAGACCCATTGCCTCGCTAACATCCTTGAAATCGCTTCTTAAAATAAAGGCTTTCTATTCTATTCTATTCTATTCTGTTCTATTCTTACATCTCTGTCGTTGTTTTGGTCAGAATTTTAGTAATTTACGCTAATATTGCAAAGACCGTAAACAAAGCTAACAAACTTAGATAACTGACTAAACGCCTGTGTTTTTGTTACACGAAAACTAGAAATGTCGTGCGCATTGCTCATTGTGCTTTCATTAATTAGTTTATTGTTGTTCTTAAATTAATTTTCCGCCCAATGATGAAAAGGTGAGATATTTTAGCTGCTATTAATGCTAATTAAGACGCTAAGCCTTTTCAAATCCATTTTCATTTTTAGACAAAAGGGTTTTAACTCCTCCTCCTTAAAAAACATATAAAAGCATGAAGAGAATCACGATGAGTTAAAATACAAATACAATCAGTTGGTACGTGTTCATGAAACCCCGAGAGAAAAACATGTTAAGTTTGAAGAGTTTGGACGATAAACCACTCGCTACTAATCATGCTGATGTCAGACGAAAGCTCAATTTTGATGGGTTAGTCATCAAAAAGCCATTGGAAGACGAACCTGATCGATTTCAAAACGGAGGGCACAGCATTGCCCGCCATCGACTCTTCTTCGGCGAAACTGAGCCCTTAGTTCTACTCAGCTGGTGTCCTGGTAAGTGAAAATGTCTGATTAGTTTTAGAATCCATTTTACACTGAGTTTTCGCTGACAAGGAACTTGCGCAAAAACTAAGGAAAGTGTTCCAACCTTTTTCTCCAATCACAAGGCAGCCAAGCCCAGAGACCACATCTTTTAAAACACTAAAAATTCACGTACAGGCTCATATCTTTCGCCAGAGCAAATACAATGACACCTTCGGCTGAATCGAAAGAGGGCCAAATGAATAAAAGTTTGCTCAGCACGAAGCTGAAGCATAGTAAATGTTCGCGCCAGTACGATGATTATGATTGACTTAGATTTCGATCCCGCAGTTCTTGTAACAAAGCTCTTCTGTGAGAGTTTTTTTTAAGTGCTTGTTGTCTTGTTTTCGTTTAGATGTTCTTCCCAGCCGGTGTGATCCTAATATGTCATCGCCAAGCAAAGAATCTTTTCGTGTCGAGAGAACTTGCTTTACCTTTAAACAGAAGACAAAGTTGGAGGAACTGTTCCACAGGAAGAAATTCCTAAACATGAAGGAGAAAGCAAAACTGGCGACAAACCTCGGAGTAACCAAGCTGGAAATAAAGGTATCTGAAGTTTTATTTTTTCCTTTCTTTAAATAATTGATACTATTTTTGATAAAATCTCATAGTTGTTAGCAAATCCTGAAAGAAGTGACCCCTCTCTGAAAGTGACGACCTCAAACGTAATTTGACTTGTTATGACAAACAGTGAAAGTAGCAGATGTCGGCAACACAAAGAGCCTCATATTTGTTTGAAATGATCTTAGTTGGAAAGGCATATCACTACCCTGTTGGTATAACAAATTCTTTTCAACAAGATTTATCCCTTTCTCTCTCGCTCTCTCTCTCTCTCTCTCTCTCTCTCTCTCTCTCTCTCTCTCTATATATATATATATATATACAGAACATTTTTATTTATTAAGAAGGATAGCCCTAAATGTGTTTATAGGCGGAAGGCTGCTAAAGAAGCGCTCCTGCTCTCGGAACTTAATTCACTTACTTACGGTCTCAGACTACAGTATAATTCATTTCTTCAGGTCCTACAGCCTTTGCTTGTTCGAGTATTTTGTGATTTGTTATACTGAATTCATGTTTAATACCATTTTAGAAGTCTTCAATGTAACGAAAGGCATTATTTTCTGGTTGTCGCTACTTATACTTTCGTGTTTAAAACAAAAGTGAAAACTTTTGAAATACCCCAAGAAAAATACAATTGAAAGTTATAACTGGTTCCGGAAGGTCGGAGGATACCGGGGGAAGGGGTGGGTTCTTTCGGAACGATGCCGTTGTTTTGAAAGAGTCATGCTTAAAAACTGAAAAACTTAGAAGTGTTAATGACGACTTTATTTGTAAATTTATTCACTTTTGTATTTTTATTTTGATAGATAGGCTTTTATCTTGAAAATAATTATAATGTCTAAAAATTTAATTTGTACATAGTCCTGATAATTGTAACTCGTTTTAGGTTCCCCCAATTAGCAGTATTTTAAACGTGACACTTTTCTATTTTTAGATTTGGTTCGAAATGAGACGTCAACAATGGAAGAAGGAACATAAGAGTGGTCAAGTTGAACACTCAAGCATGTTTACACTGCTGGCAAATCCACTGACACCGTTCCCGCGACCATTCAAAAATTTTATCCTTCTCTGCGATCCAACAACATCCTCGGACGGCCAGGACTCGTTGCCAAGCATTGCACCCAGTTGCCGAGGAGACCTGAACCTAAATAGTGAAAAGCATCTTGACAATTCGTCAGAATGTCACCTGTTAGAGCGAGAAACTTGTAAAACAGAGCAGGAACAGTTTTTATTTAGGTTTTCTAACCGTTAATTTCCATATATGACTTTGAGGTAGTTTTATGCCAGTAAAAAAAGTAGAAAAATTATTCGTACAGTATCTCTGTTTGTATATAAGATCTGTTATCAATGTAGCCAATCTTTACTTAATAGCATAAGAATAAAATTGCAAAAATGTTGAAATGTCTCACACAGTACAGTATAGTGACAATTTAGATTGCATTTTTAAAGTCATATTCCCGCCCTTACTGTCACCTCTTTTCTCCGCTCTTTGTCTTGCAGTCACGCCCGCCTTTTCTGTCCTCTCTTTGTCCAGTGGTCACGTTTCCCTTTCCCCTCTCTATGTCAAGTGGTCACGCTCCCCTTTTCTCTTTTCCGAGTTCAACTCCTCGGTCATGCTTGTAAATAGCCAACTGGTCTTCCTCCCGCCAGTTGGGATTTTTAACCATGTTATGTTCATTTGAATTATTTGTTTCATCATTTGGTTTCATTGGCCCTGAAAAGCCTTATTGGGGGAGTGGTCAATTAAGATATTTATTTATTTATTTATTTCTCGTCTCTAGCTCTTGTGGTCACACTCACCTTTTCTCCTCTATGTCTAGTGGCCGCGCTCCCCTTTTCTCCTCTCTATGTCTAGTGGCCACGCTCCACTTTTCTCCTCTCTATGTCTAGTGGCCACGCTCCCCTTTTCTCCTCTCTATGTCTAGTGGCCGCGCTCCCCTTTTCTCCTCTCTATGTCTAGTGGCCCCGCTCCCCTTTTCTCCTCTCTATGTCTAGTGGCCACGCTCCCCTTTTCTCCTCTGTATGTCTAGTGGCCACGCTCCCCTTTTCTCCTCTCTATGTCTAGTGGCCACGCTCCCCTTTTCTCCTCTCTATGTCTAGTGGCCGCGCTCCCCTTTTCTCCTGTCTATGTCTAGTGGCCACGCTCCCCTTTTCTCCTCTCTATGTCTAGTGGCCGCGCTCCCCTTTTCTCCTGTCTATGTCTAGTGGCCGCGCTCCCCTTTTCTCCTGTCTATGTCTAGTGGCCACGCTCCCCTTTTCTCCTCTCTATGTCTAGTGGCCGCGCTCCCCTTTTCTCCTGTCTATGTCTAGTGGCCGCGCTCCCCTTTTCTCCTCTCTATGTCTAGTGGCCACGCTCCCCTTTTCTCCTCTCTATGTCTAGTGGCCACGCTCCCCTTTTCTCCTCTCTATGTCTAGTGGCCACGCTCCCCTTTTCTCCTCTCTATGTCTAGTGGCCGCGCTCCCCTTTTCTCCTCTCTATGTCTAGTGGCCACGCTCCCCTTTTCTCCTCTCTATGTCTAGTGGCCGCGCTCCCCTTTTCTCCTCTCTATGTCTAGTGGCCACGCTCCCCTTTTCTCCTCTCTATGTCTAGTGGCCACGCTCCCCTTTTCTCCTGTCTATGTCTAGTGGCCGCGCTCCCCTTTTCTCCTCTCTATGTCTAGTGGCCACGCTCCCCTTTTCTCCTCTCTATGTCTAGTGGCCACGCTCCCCTTTTCTCCTCTCTATGTCTAGTGGCCACGCTCCCCTTTTCTCCTCTCTATGTCTAGTGGCCACGCTCCCCTTTTCTCCTCTCTATGTCTAGTGGCCGCGCTCCCCTTTTCTCCTCTCTATGTCTAGTGGCCGCGCTCCCCTTTTCTCCTCTCTATGTCTAGTGGCCGCGCTCCACTTTTCTCCTCTCTATGTCTAGTGGCCACGCTCCCCTTTTCTCCTGTCTATGTCTAGTGGCCGCGCTCCCCTTTTCTCCTGTCTATGTCTAGTGGCCGCGCTCCCCTTTTCTCCTGTCTATGTCTAGTGGCCGCGCTCCCCTTTTCTCCTCTCTATGTCTAGTGGCCACGCTCCCCTTTTCTCCTCTGTATGTCTAGTGACCGCGCTCCCCTTTTCTCCTCTCTATGTCTGGTGGTCACGCTCCCTTTTTCTCCTTTCTGTGTCTAGTGGTTACGTTGCCCTTCTCTCTCTATGTCCAGTGGTCACGCTCCTCTTATCTCCTCTCTATGTCCGGTGGCTACGCTCCTCTTGTCTCCTTTCTACGTCCAGTGCTCACGCTTAACTTTTGTCCCCTCTATGTCTAGTAGTCACCCTACCCATCATGATCGTAAAGGGAGGCTTTAATATTATGTTTTACAAATAACAAAATATGATTGTATGAAAATCAAGGCCTGGAATCATTTCCTGACATATTAAAAAGACAAGCTATTGAGAGTGTAAATGCAACAATCCAACCTACATTGAAACCTGTATTAAGCGGGCCCCCTCTAATAATAATAATAATAATAATAATAATAATAATAATAATAATAATAATAATGATAAGAAAGGTTTATTAGCATTCCACTGGGCGTGGCTCTCCTATGCTGAGACCTATGTACAGTAACAAAGAAAATTGAATCCAACTATCTCTAAACTTGAATAAAGAAAAGGAAAACAAGCCTCAGAATTACTCAAATTCGGCTTTCGCAGAGGAAAAATAAACGCTTTTACGTGCATTTCCGCAGGAGTGTCTCAGGGTCAGTGGTGTTTTTAATGTCCTTAGGCAAACTGTTAAAAAAGCGGGCTGCGGAGTCCTGAAACGTGCCAGGGAACTGAAGCACTACCAAATTAAGTTCTGACGAAGATCTTAAGATGCGTGTCGGTGTTCGGACGTCTAATCTGAGATAGGATGGCCATTCCTCGTTATAAAGTGCCTTACATATAATTCTTGAAGACATGATTGATCATCGCAGTTATATACACAACTTAAGCAGTTATGATCAATCATGTCATCATAACTTTCTCCGCAGTTCAAATATGTGATCTTTCATATATTCACTTGCATATAATTCTTGATAGACTGAGATCTCTATGGTACTTAACAGGCAGCCAGCCAAGTTTTAGCACATCAGGTATACTAGAGAAACGGTTTAAGACGAAACCGGCTGGCAGCCGCGAGCTGTACACGCTGCACGCGATGGGTGAAGTGATGATATATTATATCGTTATAGTTCAATCCAGATAGCACGAGACATTATACTAACTGTTTTCTAATGTGGAACGGTGCAAAGTTCTTGACTTTCCTGATCACGGAGAGAGTGCTGTAACAGCTTGCCACCTTAGAAAGGACATCATTATTCCATTTAAGGTTTTGATGAAACTCCGTCCCAAGTAACGTACATGTAGAGGCCGATTTCACCCTGTCCAAGATTGTGTCATTGGCTCTATACAAGAGGCAAATTAAAGATAACTTTTGGAGCCTCCAAGCAAAAATTAAAGCTAAACTAAAGTAACTTAAATGTACCTTTAAGGCAATTTAGAGGATCTTACTAGAGCCTATGAAATGAGCCTATAGGGTAACTTTAATTTCAGCTTAATGTGCTCATGAAATGGTTTATTAGAAGACTTTACTTAACACATGAAAGTTCAATTAAATGTTTATTTCAGGAATTTCGTAAATGAATTAAATTGTTTAAATGCCTCCAATGTAGGCCTTTAAGTTAGCTTTAAAACCAATTAATTGAGTTACTTCACCCCGTGTAAGTTTCAAGGAATATTCGTCTAGACCATGTGCACGAGCGAGCTGCTGGGTAGAGAACAGCATCACTTTCGTCTTGGTGGGATTCAAGCAAAGGTTGTTGTCAGCTGACCAGGTGGAGAGGCTGTCAATCGCTCAGGTTGGAGCGACTCTCTAGTGGACACTAGCTTGAGTCCCTAAATTTTCTGCCCACATCTACTGTAAAATTAACCTGCATTCAGCGGACACCTCTGTGAAGCGGACGCGGACACCAATATCAAGCCAATTCGTTTCACAAAACGTGCAATAAATAAGCGGACACTTCAAGGGCTTTTTACTTCTGAAAGCTCAGCTCAGACTCTTTTAACATTGTTCAGCGATGTCGTTTTAAAGCTAAGCAGATTATTCTAGATTGATGCATTGACTAACTGGACACTGTGCCATGAGCTGTCTTTGATCTTACACTGTGTTACACAATTGGCATTATCATCGTCCTCGTCATCAAATTCGGACGTTTTAATTATCCAGGGGAGGGTCATGGAATTTTAGGACAGGTTCCAGGGAAGGGTCGGGACATTTTCATCCTTTACCTTGGAAGGGTCATTTTATTTTCATCGCTTAACCGAAAATCTCAACCCCTCCTGCAAATTCTGACAAGTTTTCTTGATCTCCGATCTTTTTACTTGAAGCAGTTGTTTTGTTGCGCTCCCCAGGCACCCCTGGACGATCTATTACAACAGCCTCGATTGGATGCTCAATCCGGTAGTGGTTTTGCGAAGAGTTTAGTTCAAACGAAGTGCGGTATCTTTTTTGGAAGTTTTCTCCCGAAATCAACTGCTCTAGAAAGGTATGTTGTAAATAATTACTACCTACGAGCTTTTATGCTCAATCAGATGTTTCTGTTGTATTGTATATTTCAACGTCTCTGCTTTGATTTCGCTTTGTTGTGGACGCCGACCAGTTCGTTACGGTCTCCAAAAGCGAACTTTAGAACGCTACTTTTTAAAAGTCAGAACTGTTATTGAAAGGACTAACCACAAACCAAGCGCCACTTAAGCTAATATAGCCCAGCACTAATTACTTTTGGAGTGATTACTGCTGAAATCAAGTACCACACAGTTAGATATAGTCCTGAGGTCACACAAACTTGACCTCTTTGTTTTAACAATTCTTTTGTCTTGAACATTACGAACTCCATCGGTTTAGTCACGCTGACAAAGAAATCTTTGTAGAGAGGTGTCTGAAACCTTTAAGATAAGGGGGAAACATATACATGGGAAGCTTACTTTCAAGAATGTGTTAATGTATGAAAGTTTTTTTAAGAGCAGTTTTGATCGATGTACGCGTAACACGTGGCATTTGAATGCTTGTTCAAATATAAGTTTCTTGTTTTGTTTTTCAGTAAGCATAAACACATTCTTATGTTTGTTGGGATCTTTAATACCAGTCGAAAATTGAAGGATCATTATATCACGTTACAATTTTCCCCTCCTCACAGACCCAAGGGCAGTTAGTTGGGGGCCCTGGGTCTTAAAGGGTGCTATTTTCCACTTGAACAAAAAGATCGAGAATATAATGAAATTCCTATGAAAACAGGAATAAAAAAAAAAAGAATTTAATAAAATCAGTTCGAAAGGCTTACCTTTACCTGAAATATGTTCTAAACAATTTTTTGAATGAAAACAAAGGATTTCAAGTGAAAGATAACAGCCTGGAAATATCAAGTAAATTTTTTAATTGAAAACATTGCTTTCACATGTACAGGATACAAGAAATACAAACCACAGGCATCCCAAACTTGTGACTTGAGGAACTGATCAAATATTAATGATTTATGTATGTGTATCGAGTGGGATGTGACCACCTAAAGTGCACGGTGTCGTGTTACACTTTATGCTGTTGAGAATTTGAGTGCTCCAAAAGGCATTGGATGGAGTTTTAACATAATGAAGGATAAAATCGCTTAATGAAATAAAATGTTACTCTTTTTAAATAAATTAAAGAAAATGTACTCATCTTGCCTGGTTTCTGTTGTCCATTGGGCCTATTTCATCATTTTTGGGGGGTTTTGAGGTGTTTGTCACAGCTTTTTATAGATGAAGTCAAGGCTGAACAGAGCTGTTTCGAAAGCCCTGTACTGCTAGGCTGTTTTCTCACTGAGAATTGAACCGCTGCTCGAATTTCCCCTCCAATGCAAAGGGTGGTCCATTTGTCCCCTTTTCTGGTCAGCTTGGAAAAGTCTTCCTCCTTTCCTCTCCAATTCAAACGATTTTTGTCTCACTACTGGAGCTTTCAACTTTCTGCTGCACCTTGTAACCATCCTTTTGACTACGGCACAGTTGGAAATCGTCTTTAGCTACCGCTCCAGCATGACAACTGCTACTTACCAGATGGGTGCACAGTCAAACGTTTTCATTAAAATATATCACCCTCTCCCGACATCTGCAGGGGAGTAGTTTGACGCCTCATTGTAATGTAAGACCACTAGCAGCGGATTCGAATTTCGGTGAGAAAAAGACCTTGTGAAACAGGGCTTTCGAAACAGCTCTGTCCAGCCTTGACTTCATCTATAGAAAACTGCGTCAACCACCTCAAAACCCCCCAAAACAATGAAATGGGCCAAATGGACAAAAGAAACCAGGCAAGATGAGTATATTTTCTTTATTTTATTCAAAAAAGAGTAACATTTTATTTCACTGCACAATTTTATCCTTCATTATTTTAAACTCCATACAATGCCTTTTGGAGCGCTCAAATTCTCAACCTCCCAAAGTGTAACACTTTAGGTGATCACTTCCCACTCGATATGTGTACATAAATCATTAATATTTGATTGATTCCTTGAATCTTGAGTTTGGTACGCAAGTGTAGAGACTGAATACTTATTCATGAAAAACTTTTGTTTTCAAAAATCATACAGAATATGTCATATGCCAATTGAAAAATCCATTCTTTCGAAACATTCTTTTTCAATTCAGCATATTTTCATCCCATTTTGCTTCAGTTGCGGAAGAAGAAATTGTTATCCAATAGTAATCAGCTTGTGTGGTAATTACTGAAATAGTTATGCACCTCTGTGTCTGCAAAATTGGTGGATATTAACCTCTGCTTTGGTGAATATTTGTTAATTATTCATGTCAATTTTGTCACAACAAATGACACCAAATTCCTGCTCCTTGGCCTTACTCCTTGAATTTGCAAAAAAAACAAAACAAAAAAAAACGCTTTAATTTCCTTCTCATGTTTACTTTAATGCCAACATTTTTTCAGGTGAATTCAACTAGAAAGTGTATCATGGAATACATGTCAGTGAATGACTCATTGAATGCACAAACTTCAAATTATGATCAGCAGATAGAGGGTAATGATGGCTTCTGTAAAAATGGTGATGATACCACTGTGAAGCAAAGCTTAATCACACAAAGAGAAGCAACTGAAGGAAAACCACAGGGGTCTGCAGTGCATGCAAATTATTCAAACATACTGGATGAAGCAAAGAGCGAAAGCACTACAAAAGGAAAATGTTATAAATGTTGTCATTGTGAAAAGTCATTTTGTAATCCATCCAGCCTCAAGCTACACAGTGCTGTACACAGTAAAGAAAGACCTTTTAAATGTCATCAGTGTGACAAGGGCTTCAAGACACCTGACAAGCTCGGGCGACATAATTCTACTGTTCATAGCAATAGGAAGGCTTTACAGTGTGATCAATGCGGTGAGTACTTTAAAACCCGAGAAACACTTGCAAATCACCAAGTGGTTCACAGCGAAGAACGACCCTTTAAATGCAGTCAGTGTGAGAAGAGCTTTAAGAGACTTGCAGATGTCAAGGAACATGAAAAAACTCACACAGAACGTGAACGACCTTTCAAATGCTCCAAGTGTGAAAGTGCTTTCATGACAGCGAAGAATTTAAAACAACATACTCTAACACACAGTAAAGAAACACCATTCAAATGTACATTGTGTGGAAAGGGTTTTAGAACTGCAGCCATGCTTAGGAACCACAATAGAGTGCACAGTGACGAACGACCTTTCAGTTGCGACAAATGCGAGAAGCGCTTCAAAACTGCAGCAGAGGTTAAGTTGCACCAGAGAGTACACACTGAAGAGAGGTCCTTTCAATGTAGCCTCTGTGAGAAGTTCTATAAGACCTCTGAGGATATGAGACAACATATTAGAAGAACTCATGTTGATGTAAGGCCATTCAAGTGTGATCTGTGTGGCAAGTCTTTCAAAGCAAGTAATAAACTTAAGCGGCATAAAACTGTGCACAATGACGAAAGGCCATTTAAATGTTCTGATTGTGGAAAATGTTACAAGACTTTGTCAACTCTGAACATTCATAAACGGGTGCACAATGGTGAAAAACCACATATATGCTCATTGTGTGGAAAGGGATTTAAATCATCTAGTGAACTGACTAATCATTACCAGTGTCACAGTGATGAAAGACCTTACAAATGCCCCTATTGTGATACAAGATTCAAAAAACTCTATAGCAAACAAAAGCATCTTGTTATACACAGTGATGAAAAGCCATTTCAGTGCAGCCTATGTAAAAAGATTTGTCAGAATTCACAACAGCTCCAAGCCCACCAAAGGGTACATAGCGATGAAAGGCCCTTTAGTTGTAGATTGTGCGAAAAATCCTTTAAGTCAAAATTTGAACTGAAGAAACACCAAGTTGCACACAGTGAGGAGAGACCATTTGAGTGCTCCTTGTGTAAAATGTGGTTTAAATCATCAGAGCAACTGACAAAGCACTATAAAACAGTTTCACACTTGAAGTGTTTGGAGGCAATGCCAGCAGATAAGAAACCCTTTAAATGCAGTCAATGTGAATTTACCTTTGCATCAATGTCAGACCTGGCTGAGCATGGGAAGGTTCACACTCGAGAGAAACTGATCGAGTGTTGGTTATGTGGCCAGATGTTTGCCTCAGAAGAACTCTCACGGCAGCATACCCAGTCATGCATTAACAAGCTTATTAACCTCTAGGCTGAACATAGCAACCATAACTAATGAGATATGTCCCTAGGGTGCTGATGTTATTGCATCTTAGGTAATTGATTACTTAATTTATTTATTTATTATCTTTATTTATTTAGATTGTAAAGTTGTCATTCTAATTCAGAAGGCAGCCTTCAAGCCACAACTTTTTTGTTCATAGATTTCTTAGAGTATAGTCTTTGTTACATTATTGGAACTTTTGTGCAATTAAAATCCGAGGACAAAACTTATGAATAGGGGGTGGGGTGGGTGGTTCTGGGTAGTTATGCCATTTCTACTGGCTATGTTGGATGTTTGAGATGCAACATGATAATTGAAGAAAAAAACTGCAATGTGTCATATTTAACAATTAGATGATAAGCTTGAGATTTTTATTGAGTGATAGTTGAAGGCGCAGCTGAGTCAAGTATCATGCATAGAAATTGAGAGCATATAAATCTACCAGTCATCGTAAACTGTGTCTAAATCCTCTTCACAGACACTTCGAAAATGCACAGAAGCAGCCACCATTTTCAATTGTTAACAACTGCACACTGCTAGGCTACTCGCTATCTACAACAGAATAAATACTGATTAGCACAGTCATTAAGAGAATGGCATTCTTGATGGAACTCTGGTAGACTTATAGTTGAACAAAGTACAAGTAAGAGATGTTTCTAAGCTCTCTCTGCAGGCCAATGAACATCAAAGAAGCAGTTTAAGTAGACTGTTCACAGTCCCCTATTTTTCCGTGAGATCGTAGATGTCGATCGTTGAGCTCGATGGGCCGCCATCTTGGTCTCTTGATGCGAGCCAAACTGGGGAGAGTACAAAATGCCCGTGGGTAGTGGCGGTTGGGTTTAATAGCGTGGGGGTGACGGGGCGGAAAAAATAGGGAGACTGTAACAGCTTCCCTCTGTCTGGTGTTCGCTGCGTTAGTTGCTCCAGCAACGTCAACACCTGATTGGTCGAAGGGACAATAGAGTTCATCAGAGCGTAGCAGAGCGTTGACAACTTGAGTGACTTCGTGGCTCAGGCCAAAATGGCATCGATTTGAAGAGAATTTTGTGGAGAATGTTTTGATTTTGATCGTCTGTCTGCTTCTTGTCTTGGAGGATTGGTGTTAAAGCGTGAGCAAAAGGAGGCCGTTTCTCGTTTACTCGAAGGAAAGGATGTTTTGGCGGTTCTTCCAACTGGTTTTGGCAAGAGTTTAATATATCAAAGTTTCGTTTTAACGAAGGAAATGGCTGAAAGCTCCGTTGGTTGT
Organism: Orbicella faveolata; assembly: GCF_042242905.1. Taxonomy (NCBI): domain Eukaryota; kingdom Metazoa; phylum Cnidaria; class Anthozoa; order Scleractinia; family Merulinidae; genus Orbicella; species Orbicella faveolata. The sequence goes on along the minus strand of NW_028301576.1, from coordinate 17,732,366 downwards.
TCTTATTTCCGACTGAAATTTTACAGTTAATGCCACAAAGACGCACGCATCTGAATAATTGGAATTCTCTGCGGGCTTTGCCGCTTTTTTTTGGAGTCAGAGAAGAGTTCTTCCGTCCTGCATTCATTCGACTCAACTTAGTAAACCTTCAAAATGTTTCGAAATTCACAACACAGTAACATGTATTCATATCATCAGCCCTGATTTGACAGGTTTTTTCTCAGGGGAGGAGATTGTTAATTGATTTGATTAACGAAGGCGCCAAACTGGCGGCCGCGCCCCTTGAACAGGAGACAGAGTGAAGCTGTTACAGTCTACCTATTTTTTCCGCCAGCCGTGCCCTCCACCACCCCTACCCACGGGCATTTTGTACTCGCTCCAGTTTCGCTCGCATCAAGAGATCAAGATGGCGGCCCGTCGAGCTCAACGATCGACATCTACGATCTCACGGAAAAATAGGGGACTGTGAACAGTCTACAGTTTAAGAAAGAAAAAGCACTGGAGAGGAGAAGCAGAAACTGAGTGGGACCCGGAGACCATCTTAATTCCCAGAGCCCTCCGTTTCTCTTTGCAGGCAGGGCCTGGGCACAAGGGGAAAGGTGGCTCTGGAGACACATCATTTGATTGGCTAGATTGATAGACTAAGAATTGCAAAAATTTGATGTTGGTGCTGGTTTCCTTACTGAAAATATCACAGGTTGCTCTCTAGCAAAAACGGTTTGATCACAGCACTTTAGACCTTTAGGAAATTGAAAACTAACTTATGGGAAGAAGAAGAATGGGAAGTCATCTGTTATTAATATGATTGTCAGTTCCGGCCAGAATTTTACTGCTCTTTTACATTCAAAGTCCTTTTATCAACATCTGCTAACATCTTTGGGTGCTGTAATCAAATGGTTTTATACCCCATCCACACCAACATGTTAAGCATGTTTAAAATTGTTTGCACTAAACAAGGTTAAAAATTACTTGCTTATACCGGACACACCCCACAACTTATCAAGGTAAAAACCTGTGCGATTAAAACGTTAACCAGGTTCCTGGGAGTTTGAAATTCCTTTAAAGCGTACTTGACAAATTGGAAAAACTTAAACTGATTTAGTTGGTGTGAACGGGGCATTAGTTAGAGATCAACCAGTGGATATTTACGGGAAGGAAACCTTGATTTTCTCTTGGTTGCATAACATATCAAGATGCCTGGTTGATAGTTTTCTTTATTCTCTCAACCTGTTTTCGTATTGGCAATGTACGTGCTGATTTTTGTGGAAGAAATGAGACTTCGATCATACAGTCATACACCCCTTCCCATACAATGTGCAAAAAGCATAGTTTCAAGAAAATCTTGACCCGAAATCTTTCACTCTGCCAAACTTGCCTTAAAACTGTCTATGACATTTCCAAACTCAGATTCTGGTATTGGTGTATTCAATGAGATCAAAGGATACTGATGAATTGATTGCATACAATCGAAACGTCAATTTATTTTGCCTACAAACAACACATTTTGTATACTTTTGAATGAGTTCTTTTTAAATCAGTTGTTTTTTATGTGTTCAAGAAAACACTCAACGCTGTTGATATAATCCTAGTTTTCCTCGAACTTCTCTCACGGAAATCTGTTCACCCCCCAGAAGAGATAATCCCAGGGGGACCCCCATATGAAAAGGTCGGGGATGCTCGAATTAAACCCCAAAAGGAGATCAGCCTGGGCGTGGCTAGAACTTGAAGATATCACTTGAAACGGAATAGACTATATTACCAATCACTGTCCAGGAAAGGAGCCCGCGCTAGTAGAGTGGACTCGGGAGACCGGCGGAAATCGAGCCTAAAAACAGAAATAAGAGCGTTTTGTTTTTAAATATTACTTCAAGTGCACCCTAAAAGATACTTTTCACAGCTAAAGATAGTGGCTTTTCTTCATAAACAACGTAAGTGAAACCAGAATCCTGGATTTATACCCCTTACTGAGTGAGACGGCGAGCGAGCGTCTTTGTCTATCGTCCACACTAAAACGCCCAAACACGCTGATGAAAACGGAGGGTATTGAAAGTGGACGAAATGGACGCGTCGTTTTGGCAACGCTTCGTTTTTAGCGTGGACAGGTGAAAACGGAGGCTTTTGAAAAAGGTGATGTAAAAAGCGTCATATATTGTCGCTTCCATCAGCGTTTTCAGGCGTTTTATAGTGTGGACGAAAGGCGAAAACGCAACAAAAAGTATGCGCTTTCGAATGAAAACGTATTAGTGTGGTTAGGTGGAAACAAAAGGAAAACGCTAGCGAAGGTAAAAATATTCTGCTGCGTTTTGGTTTAGACGAAACCAATGCTTTTAAAAAAACGTTAGTGTGGTTGGGCCTGAGAGGTCCTAATTTCATTTCGCGATACGGAATGTTAATAAAAGACTAGTAACGAATAAATGAATGTAAAACATTGTACAAGAGAAAAACTTCACACAATGGGCTCAGGACTACGTGTCGTTAACATTTTATATACATGCTGGGGGCATTTTTCAAGCGCGAAGTGGGGGGGGGGGGGGGGTGGGAGTGGCTGATGTTAGGGTTGCAGAATCAATGGGGAATGCATGCGTGTTCTCGTTCATCTTTCTCACTGCTGTCGCTGTTGGAGAATAACGTATCTTCATCACTTTTTTAGCCAGAAAAACATTACTTGTAATTACAATGAGTTACCTGCCTAAAGTGTTTGCCTATATCTCTGCCATAATATTCAAACTCTATCCTTTTTTTGGGGGGGGGGGGAGGGGGTCTCCAAAAGGGGGGTGGCTAGCTACCCAATCCACTCCCCCAAATCCGCCCCTGCATGCATCATCTTTTCGAAACACATAGTTTTACTCGTCCCAATACTTTTCATTCTTATTTTGTTGTGCGCTCGCCCAAAACGCCCCTTCATTGTCGACAACAAACACAAGATGAACTCTTCCGCGAGTTAGACAAAACTCTTTATTGTGTTTGATTGAAAGTAAATTATTTTGCAAAGGCGCCTGCACACCTCTTTTGAAAAATGTTCATACGGCTAGCTAATTTTTGAAAGGTAATCTTGTCAAAAAGTTCCAAAAGAACTTTGCACATTCAGTTCTCTTTTCTTAAAATACAGAATACACGTTTCTAACATATTTACAAATGGACACACAGGCATCAAATCTACAAAAACTATCAATTAAAAGCTTAATCTACGGTCAAAAAGATTTGTTGTTCAAGGTTCAACGAGACAAAAACCTTTATGATAACATTTTGGTTTACAGTGACGTCAGTAAAGTCTAGAATTTATAGAACAGTGTCCTTGACTACAATAGCTTAACTGGTATTTCATTGCAGATACTCCGACAAGTTCTGGTCAAGAATCATTCATGATATAAACAAGCAAACTGATCAAAACACTAATATTCATTGAAAAACGATTATCGATACACTGAAAAGGGAAAAATTTTTCCAAAATTCATTTCATGAAAGAGAGTGCACGATTCCTTTCCTTGTTTCGGTAATGAAACATCCATGAACATTTGAGAGAACTCGAAAGAGCTGTGCCAACACTCGTCCACGCCTCGTGTTTCGCGTTTTCTCAAAACATCCCCTCTTGTTCAATTTCTAAAATGTACAATGACAATTTTATCCTGGCGACAGACGACATAATCTTTGACAATGTTCTCAATGTGCTCTTGACCATCAAGTCTAATACTTACAACTTAAACAGAAAACGGTTTAATTACCTGTTGAAAACGTAGAAATTAGCAACGAACCTGGCCCGCAGGCACTGAATTGAACAATCGAAAAGCAAAAAAGTAAACTCTACATCCATTCAAAACATTTCGTTCAATGCTGCTACCGTGTTATTGAATCACAAAGTGACCGTCACTTTCTCTTCACTAGCATCATTTTTTCAATTATTCCAGTTTTCACCTTTCCTCGGGTTATCGTTAATGCACTCAGGTATTTATTAACCATTCTTCAGGTTTGTAAAAAAATTGGCTTGATAAGTAAGCGACGATGACATTGAAACGTCAAAGACTATGTATTTAAAAATGAAATGCTTTACATTATACACTTTAACATTGTATAGGCTCTCATATTCACGACGGAGTGCAGAAAGAAAACTAAGATGCTTTAAGGCCAGCAAATGCACAATGTTAGGCTTGGTTCAAAATATCTCGCTATCGCCGACTCAGTTCACCGCGTTCAAAAGATAGCAGTTGTACATTTTACCACAATACCTTGCGAACTTAACACAACCAAACAAACTAACCAACCACAGAAAGTCAAATTTTTTCAAGAAATTCGTCCTTGTACTAACAACGTTGTTTATGTCAGCTTTGAAGTTTTCATAACTTTTCTGTGCGTTTTTCTCAGCGTTTTTAGGGTTTTCGTGCGCTAAATATTACAGATAAATGTACTGGTCGCCATCTTTTTCAGTAGAGTGGATTGTGTTTAGTTTGACTGAGGCACCAGTGCAGCTCGACAGATGATTCAGGCGTCGCGCTATACTCGCCTCCAACTCACTTGTAATTCAGTTCAACTCAGTTCATCATCTGATTATTCTATCATCTGAATTCAGTCGTACTTTCGTCTCAGTGTAATCCTGTTCTAAAAGCAATGTGCTCAGATCTATGAAAAGTCTAAATAAGCAGGCTCTACACATACATTGAAATCGACACAACAGTAGCTAGACTTTTGAATCAACATCCGCGCAAAGGCGGGTAGCGCAGAGATTGTCGTGCTGCACTACTCCAGCCCAGTGTTGGCAGTCGTAGCAAATTTTGACTTAATTCATCAATTGAGTTCGCCTCGACTATAGCGCGACGCTTAATCCAGGCCTTAGAACAGACTGCATCTTCCGAGAACCCTACATGTCCATATACAAAGTGACAGAAAAGTATCTAAAGATCTTGAATCAAAGCTTTCAAACGAAACAAATGCAATGGGCAACTATTACCCTAAAATCCGTTTACACACAGTGGGCTCGCCTAAACACTGCCTAGGTCTGGGTCGAACAGAAAATGTTTCAAATTCTCTGATCAAACGATTTTTTCCCTGAAATAAATGAGCCTTCTCAGAATTCCGAGACGTTTCTAAAGCTAAAGGTGTCTTGGTTCCACATGTCGCACAAACCGTTCATGTAAATAAAATTTGTAATGTCTGCAAGACTACCATTTTTTTTCATCTCTATTTTGATGTGACATCTCACTGTGCTTACACTGTTTCGCTTCATCGTGATTCCCAGTGTTAGATTACATTACTAAGTCCCAGTTCTACATGCCTTAGACACAGCGGTCAAACGAAAAAACTCAAAGTCACTTTCGGTTTTCACTGCCTCGAAATTTTAACATAAAAATCTCACATAAAATACGGCGTTGAACAAAAATATGAGGCGACAAAACTGGTTAACAACAATTATCAAATTGTGTGTGCATATTTGGCGTTCAAAGCTTTAGTGTTCAGTAGTTTTGGTTTCAAAGTAAAGGATTTCAAAACAGATTGAGAGACTTTGTACTTGTTCACTTGACCACTAAGCTTAAGACATGGCTGACATAAAAGTACCCATACCACCTTAAGGTCTAGGTGTGTAAACTTCTGACAACTCTTTCCTAGTCATTTGTAATAATCTGCTACCTATGCTGACCATGTGACTGTTCCAGTCTGCCGCTCGTCCTTTTGTTCAGTCTCTGATCCAGTCTCTTGCCTGTTTGTTGCTGCAGCTGCTGATCGGAACTGACTCAATCCGATGACCCAGGCTTCCGCTCGTCCTCTGATTCTGCAAATGTCCCAGGATCCAGCTGGGGCTGCTCCCTCCAGTAGTCCTCAGATGGCCATTCATGTTCAGGTTTGGGGTTCTCTTTCCCGTCCTATCATAAATCAGAAAACAATGTTACACAGCGTTGTCTCTATCCACACACAGTGGCCATTACTTGCTAACAAAAGTTCTGTAAGCTTTAAAAATGTGCACTGTTTCCCCATCATTAATTTTTTAGAGAATTATGTTTTTTGAAAATATTAGTGTGTCCTTTCAACTCGCAATGAAACAGCTTTGCTGTAAACATTCTTTGTGAAAAACAAAGATCCCTAATTTACATTGCTTTAAAAGTCCTTAAAATTCATATCGTTCCCACATTGACGTTTTGAAGTATGGTAGAACCGCATTGATAAGCTAAATCTTTATATCCCATACGAACTCTTGAAGTAAGGCTTTTTAAAGTCCGCACTTCTGTCGGTGCGTCACATGAGAAAGATGAAAGCTACAATACGACGGTAAAAAGTTCTCCTGAAGTTATAGTTTATCAATACCTTTTAACTACCGATTATTCTCTGACAACCGATCCAATAGGAATTAAAGGGATGTAGAATACTGGCTGTTTGTTTGTCTCAAAAAGTTGTTGCCGCTGTTTCATTCGGAAGGGATTGGTTCCCGCTAGTCCAGGATAAAAAACAAAATCCGACGAAATATAGCTATCCGCGACAGTATATGTTTTCAGAACGTTTTGCATTGAGAGGAGGATGTGTTTGGTCATCAAACCAAACTTGTGAAACGTACTATAATCGGAGTGGTCAGGGAATAGTCTAAGTACATGCATGGCGCTATCTTTGTATTGACTGCAAGCAATAAACTTAGTTGGAATTTATAATATCAGCCCTTCCAATAACTTTTGAAGTTAGTATAGGTAATCGTATGAATGCCAGTGCACTTCAGGATTTACACTACGAGTGATATTTGAAAATTCTCTCAAAATTGCACGAACCTTTAGGCGAGTGCAATTTGAAAGAATTTTCAAATATAACTCGTAGTGTAAATCATTAATTGCTCGAGCTTTCATACGATTATTTATTTATTATATGACTGAGAAAATTACGAACACGCGTGCGTTAATTCGCACAGCAGTGAAAATTAAGAATTAACGATAAATTGGCCTGCACTCAGCCAGTTACAATAAAGTAATTTTGTCATTCATATAATAAATTAGATAATCTAAATGAGGCAGCTGATGAGACCGAGGACGAGGATTTTTTTGTCACCGGGGAGGGTGGGTGTTCCGTTCCACTTCCTGAGAACTATTCACGAATGCTGCCAATAGAATGTCCATGATGGAGCCTGAGTTCTTTTAGTGTAAGAATTATTTCATGAACTTGTTTTCCCAAGCTAAGTCAGTTGAGGAAGGTTTAAAGTCAAATGCCTAAAGTTAGCTGCCCCAGTCTTCAAAAAATCCAGCCTCCTTCGCATACGTTTTCAGGGTCAGTCCCACACTCCATCTCATGAAGAAGTAGTGTGGTGCTGACCTCTTTAAAACGTCTGCAATGGAGAACCGAAGCGAGCTGAACAGGATCAAAATGCCATTCACCACCTGGATGTTTTACTGTTGGCGAA